>NC_141534.1:18180000-18512500 GCF_021556685.1 Rattus norvegicus | reverse complement strand
GTAGCACTGCCCTACAGAGATGGAGTCACGTCCTCCATCAATGAACAACCAGAAACACCTCTCACAGAAGTACCTATGCACTAGCCTGGTAGAGAGAGTTCCTCCACTGAAGACCCCACTTCCAGGTGTGTCCGGGAGACAACCAAGATGAACCATTTCACTGGGGTTCCTATCCTTCAGGAGACAATTAGCCAGGGTGGATTATTCCCAAAGCTCAGTCAGGAACACAGCAAAAAGTTGACAGGAAAGAGTATGCCGCCTGGTCATCCTGTACCAAATGGAGGGCCCTGAAAACACACATACAGACAGCATTATACATATGGAGCAGGTGGTATTTATATGTTTAAGAATATCCATGTCTATACATATACATGGGTGTATGTAACAATTAATGAAAAAGAGGCCATGAAATAGACAGGGAGCAAGAAGATGTGTGTGGCAGAATACAGCAAATACATAGGCGAATGCCAGCAGCAATCCACTGAACTGAGAATAGGACCCCCGTTGAAGGAATCAGAGAAAGGACTGGAAGAGCTTGAAGGGGCTTGAGACCCCATATGAACAACAATGCCAAGCAACCAGAGCTTCTAGGGACTAAGCCACTACCTAAAGACTATACATGGACTGACCCTGGGCTCCAACCTCATAGGTAGCAATGAATAGCCCAGTAAGAGCACCAGTGGAAGGGGAAGCCCTTGGTCCTGCCAAGACTGAACCCCCAGTGAACATGATTCTTGGGGGGAGGGCGGTAATGGGGGGAGGATGGGGAGGGGAAGCCCACATAGAAGGGGAGGGGGAGGGGTTAGGGGGATGTTGGCCTGGAAACGGGGAAGGGGAAAAACAATCGAAATGTAAATAAGAAATACTCAAGTTAATAAAGATGAAAGAAAGAAAGAAAGAAGGAAAGAAAGAAAGGAAGAAAGAAAGAAAGAAAGAAAGAAAGGAAAAAAGGAAGGAAGGAAGGAAGGAAGGAAGGAAGAAAGAAAGAAAGAAAGAAAGAAAGAAAGAAAGAAAGAAAGGAAGAAAGAAAGATGTGTGTGGGAAGGTTTGGAGGAAAGAAAGGCAACTGGGAAGTGATGCAACATAGTACAATCTCACAAAATAAAATAAAAAGGTTTTAAAAAATAGACAGGAAATACATAGGTAACAGACGTATCAAAAGAGTGTCTTAGTAACTCTCCACTGCTGGGATGATGACACACTATGACGAAGGTGCCTTAAACAAGTCAGCATGGAACTGAGGGCTTGTTTATAGCTTGAGAGTGTGAGTCCATATCCATCATGGCAGGAAGTGTGGCTGGAAGCATGGCCAGGAGCATGGCGGCAGGTAAGTAGGCCAGGTGTTGCAGCAGTAGTGAGAGCTGACACCTGATCCACAAGCACTGATAGAGAGAGCCAACTGGGAGTGGCATGGGCTTTGGAAGCCTCGAAGTCCACCCCCACCCTTATGACAGACCTCCTCCAAAAAGGCCACACCTCTTAATCCTTCTCAAAACAGTTCTACCAATTGGGGACTAGGGGTTCAAATATATGAGCCTGTAGGAGCCATTCTCAACCAAACTACCCTAAAGAGGAAGTGAGAGAAAAGATATTGCAGAAAGACATTTGGGGATCAGTGCAAAGCACTTAGTAAATTATAAAAGAAGGCCATAGGGCCTCCCAGTGGTGGGGTACTCCTTTAATCCCAGCACTTAGGAGGCAGACAGAGGTAGATCTCTGAGTCTGACAGCAGCTTGGTCTATAGAGTGGGTTCCTGGTCAACTAAGGCACACAGAGAAACCCTGTCTCAAGAAACAAAAAACAAGAGGATGGAGAGATAGCTCAGAGGTTAAGAGCACTGACTGCTCTTCCAGAGGGCCGGAGTTCAATTCCCAGCAAAACTACATGGTGGCTCACAACCATCTGTAATGGGATCTGATGCCCCCTTCTGGCACACAGGTGAACATGCAGACAGAACACTCACATAAATAAATTGAAAAACAAAACATCATCATCAACAACAAAAACAAAGACAATTGATAACAAAGTAGCATGAGTGGAAGAGTGAGCAGAGACCAGATGAGAGACATCTCCATGAAATGACGTGGGAAAGCCTTTCTGAGGGAGACTTTCTACAAAACCACACACTCAGCTGCATCTAGCCTGAAGGCCTCTTTTCCTAGTCTTCATGATACCAGAAAACACTAAGGGATGGAAACAGGTAAATTGTCCCGCCAAGCCGCAACACCCATGAGCCACCACAATGAAGAGCACCATGAGATATCAGACAAGGGGCAAGTGGCACTTACAGGTCTGCTTGGACCTCAGGCCCATTTAGCAGGAGGGAAGTGATGGCTGTTCTTACACTTTAAATTTACACATGGGTTCTGACGTGTCCTCCCAAATGAGTATCCCCAAAATAATAGGGGAAATTGAGATTTCTTTATTCATAGCTCATGTATTTGTTATTAATGGAGACTTGTCATGATGTCCCTGGAACTATCCTTAGCAGAGTAAATGCTGACAAAATGGATAGTTCTCCAAGGATTAGAGAGGAGGGAAGAAATTAGTAAAATATTAAAATTTAATGATTCCATGGACTAAGGTAATGGACACAATATTGAAAAAGGGAAACAATTTGGACAAAGGAGAACAATTGCATAGGGAACAGAAAAAGCAGACAGGAACACAGTGTGGTATTACAATAATAATACAGTGGCCGTGGTTTTTTTTTTTTAATAATCTGCAGACAACAACTTGAGAAATTTGGAAATGCCCCTTGTCCTGTATTCTCCTCTAGCACTCTTTGTGCCTCTTGTCACTTCATAGCAGCAGATGAGCTGGTTCCCATCAGGAGTAATTGAGTGTAAACATTTCAACAGATAAGGCTTTCTGGGCGGGGGGAGTTGCTAAATTGTTTATTACTGGATATTATCACAAGCATACACATGTACAGATACACACACACATATACACACACATACAGATACACACACACATATACACACACATACAGATACACACACACATATACACACACATACAGATACACACACACATATACACACACATACAGATACACACACACATATACACACACATACAGATACACACACACATATACACACACATACAGATACACACACATATACACACACATACAGATACACACACACATACACACACACACACACACGGGGGGGGGGGAGAGCAAGAGAGAGAGAGAGAACTTTGTCACCTGCAATGATTCATACGACATGCTGTACAAATGACTTATTTTATAAATACAAATTAATTAATTAAGTGTCACATTACTATTGGTAATATCCAAAGGACTAACTACCCAGCAAGCCCACAGTCCTGAGGTTAGAACGTGTCTGATGCCAAGAACAGCGGGTAATGTGTAAGCATCTTCGCTCCTGTGGAGCTCCAACAGAGTGAGGCTCAGCCTGTTTCATGTCTAAGTAATCAATCAAAAAAACAAAATTGCCTGATTGTCTTCACTAAATTATTACACAAAGATAGAGTTAGAATTGTTGTGGTTTGCCCTGGAGTTATCTGTATTTTGATGCTAATTCCACTGCCCCAAGGACAGCTGCCTAGTCATGTACTCAGAACTCAGGTGACTTCACCAGAACCACCTCCCCATTGAATTTGTAAAGTACAGGTGAGGGGCAGGTACAGGATAGAAGGAGGCCTGTCATCGGAAGAGAAGGAAGGATGGGTGGAAGAGAAGTTTGAAGGAGGAGGAGGAGACTAGGAGAGAGAGGAAGAGACAGGACAGAGGAGAGAGAGGAGAGAGAGGGGCTGAGAAGCCGTGGCAGGACAAGTTGGCAGGTGATGTTAAGATTCTGCTGTGTGTATTTACAGGTTGTTATTAATAGTCTCAAAGGATGGATAGTACCGGGCTTTGTATGTTTAAGTGGGCAATTATATCTTACCAATTGGATCTAAGATTATTGTGTTGTGTGTTCTTTTATGTGAGGGTTTGAGTGTAGGAAAGCGTGCGGCTGGGATGTGTTTCTGCCAAGATATCTAGCAGATATCTTGGGACACCGTGGTGCAGACCAAGCGGGGTAAAGGACAACTACTACTTTTTATTTTTATATTTTTACAACAACATAGAATTATAATCCTCTGTTATTTTAAAATATTATTCTCAAAAACTATTCAGATGGAGGGGGTCTAATATTGGGTCAACTTATATTTTTCCAGGGCACTGTTTCTGACTTTCTTCTGCTCTCTGGGCTCTGTTGCTTTCCTCTTCGAGATGTGCCATTGCCTAATTATTTTGTGCTGTCTGTCAACTCTTTCACGTTTTCTTTCTCCATTCGGACTAGTACAAGGTTCTGTCTAGATCACAGAAGCTTTGCTCTCTTAGTATGAGGGGATTCTAGTGTTTCCAAGTAAAACTGCGAGCTGACACTAGACTGTAATAAGCCAAGTTCGAAAAAAGAAAGGGCCAGGCAAAACAAATAGCCATAAAGTAATAAGTTAACTTATTGGTATGAGACTTCTGGCCATAACATTATTTAAAATTTCTACTTCGTGGTTTCCTATAGTTGATAATTCTCCACCTTTGGTCTTGCTAAAAAAATACATTTTGTTTTATGCGTATAAGTGTTTTGTGCATGTATGCCTGTGAGCCACATGGATGCATAGTGCCTTCGAAGATCGGAAAAGGGTATTGGATCCGCTGGAACTGGAGCTACAGGCAGTTGTGAGCTATCTCGAGTGTTCTGGAACTGAAGACGGGCCCTCTGCAAGAGCATCTAGTGCTCTGCGTCATCTCTCCAGCCCCAGGGGAGCAATTAAAGTGGGACGTCACTTCCGTTAAGTAGTTGCGAAGGTGATAATACACCTTCTTTTGTTTGGAGTTCCATTTTTTTGAGAAATGTCAAAATAAAAACCTATTACTGCAGTATTGTCCATTGGCTTCAGCAATTAGATGGTGGGGAGGTGTCCTCTACGATCCACTAAAAACATGTCTTCTACCCCTTCAAAGTCCTAATGTCTGTGCTGCCGACTGAAGCAGTGTTCTACAGAGCTCTTAGAATCTAACCTTTAGCAAAATCTTGACTCAGAGGAATACCACAGAACCAGAGGACACTCTGCCAGCTTTCTAAGGTGGCAGTGGTAAATACACCCAATAGCACAGTGAGGCTCTAGAAAACAGAGAAGTGTATCACGGCTTCAGAGGCTACAAACCAGCATCACACTTTGGTAGGACCGTGCTTTCAGTGTGGGCTCTATGGAAAGGTTCTCTTGGCATTTTCCTGTATTCTGTTGAGAAGGAGCAATCCTTAGGACTCCTCAGCTTGTGGCCAAGCAATCCCACCCCTGCCTTCCTCTTTAAATAACTTCTTGTGTGTCTGTGTATCTGTGTTTCTGAATAGCTGTGTTCTCTTATAAGCAACCCTGCTGTATTAGAGTCCTCTAGAGGAACAGGACTGTTAATTTGAATATGTATTTGTAAGAAATATAAAACGAAGTCTTTTCTATCAAGTACTTAGGACGAGAAATTCAAAGCTTCTGATCTTCTCCACCTTATAAGACTTTAATGCAAATATTTTAATATCCCCACCCAGTAAAACAGCTTCTATTGCATTTCAGGAATTTGATGGCCTGGAGCATTGGCTGTTTTTCCATGGAGCAGTAACCCCACCTTTTCCTCCTTCATTTCCTGTCCACTCTTTTCAGACTAGCCAATTGAGTAAGACTGTGAGATCTGCTTCTAGCCTATGGGGAAAGACGTCACTCTTTAGTTCAAATAAATACAAGTGCATTTCCTGTCCTGGGCCTTCTCCACACACTTCAGTTTAGGTTGGTGGTCTGTTTCTTTGTGATCCCAAACCTATTTCTAACAGCTGTGTGTGTGTACTACAAGTGTTTGTGCGAGACTGTCAAAACATTAACAACAGCTGTCACACACCTGAGTGGTTGAGAACCTGGTAGTTGTTCAGCCTACAGTGCTGAGGGCACCTCTGCAGTCCCCATTTTGCTTTGAGGACACCGGGAACGATGGTGCTGGTGTCAGTGAGGGAATCAGCAGCAGCAGCAATGGGTATGTGTGTGTGAGTGTGTGTGTTAGCACCATAGCAAGAGGCAAGGTCAAATGAGTCAGAGTTAAGTAATCGCCTTCTGCTGAGTCCTTTATTGTCTGAGATACCAGAAGGAGCTGCCCACAGGAAACACAGGGCTTGTCCAGGTGACTCTAAATGGTGACAAAATGACCTTAAAACCAACCATCATCTCATGACCAGGGGTCACTCTACGATGAACTCTTCTCCCTTTTTTGATGAGATTAACACACACACACACACACACACACACACACACACACACACAGAGAGAGAGAGAGAGAGAGAGAGTTTTCCTTTTTTTTTCCTCACTTGAAATCACAGTTTGAGTTACCTAATATGAAGTCACCCTGTAGATGTTCAGCTCAAAATATTTAATTTCTTTTTATCCCTTAGAACATTTTTATTAGTGGTAACTTGATTCTAATGATCGTTATTAAGAAAACTATGACAGAGGGTTTTTGGCTCTCATTTGTAAAATATAGATCAAAATATACAAATTCTGGGCTGGAGAGATGGCTCAGTGGTTAAGAGCACTGACTGCTCTTCCAGAGATCCTGAGTTCAATTCCCAGAAACCACGTGGTGGCTCACAACCATCTGTAATGAGACCTGATGCCCTCTTCTGGTGTGTCTGAAGACAGCTGCAGTGTACATACATTAATAAATACATTAATAAATAAATCTTTAAAAAATATGTACAAATTCTTGTAATGAAGAAACCTCAAGTGTTACTCATACTGCAATTTTCCTTTTACTCTTAACATATTTTTTAGAAACACAAAAACTCACATATGACTATCAGTTAAAACGGAACATGCAACTCTGCTAAAATATCCAGGAGAAAATCGAGTTATTGCCCTGATATGGATTTAAACCAGGCCTGCTTTGAAACAAACTAAGCAACTCAGTTTTCACTTGAATAGAGAACAGATGTAAGATTTGAATATTCAATAACCAGAAAGAGTAGGCAGAAAGAGTAAACTCTTCTTTTCTTGTTTTGTTTTGTTTCAGCTAATTATACTAATTAAAATTAGAACTTCCACCATAAAAATTACCTGCAGCTGTAAGGCTCTCCCCGCTAAGGTTGGTGTACAAAGAAAATATCCCAACAGAGGGCATCAGGATTTGTTTGTGACTGACACACCCACACAGTCCTGTCACTTCAGAAAGACTGCAGACAGCATAACTAATAAAATTATTGTGTGCTTTGGAAAGAATAATACCGTGTTTGAAGACAGCGTATTAACCTTGTTGTAAAGTATTGATTATACTCCGCGGTGAAGGCAGTGAAGGAACAAAGGCAACGTGTTTTTAATTCTTCCTCTGTTTGCTTGTTTCATTCCATTTCAATTTACACCTATCTCAGAGAACACTGAAAGTGTGTCATCCCGCCTCAAAGGCACTTTAATTTTCCTACACACTTTGGCAACAATTTGATGCTTTAAAGAACAGATGTGTAATCTAACTCAGAAAGCGATGGGTAAAAAAAAATCCTATCTCAACCAGCTATGGGCTACATTTGCTATTTGATTTGTTGTTTGTTTGTTTGTTTGTTGTTTAATAAGAGGGAAAGATGACGACATGGGTTAGAGCAAGGGGGAAGAGAAGAGACAGAAAGAGAGAGAAGGAAGGGGCAGAGAGAGTCCATTGAGAATGTTGTTGTTGTACTTTTTCATTGCTACTTTTGAGTATTTCCATGGGCTGTCCCATGACTGAGCCAAAATATTTCTAAAATTCCAAGTTTTAAGTGAGGAAATTTTATGATACACCTGTTCTCAGCAAAGATTATTGATGCCAGGGTGGAGAGATGGCTCAGTTGATAAGAATGCTTGTTCTAGCAAAGAATATGCGTGAGCTCAGTTCTTAGCACCCATGGCTGCTCTTATAGCCACCTATGACTCCAATTCCTATCCCTTCTTCTGATCTCCATGGGCTCCTGCATGCATTACACACACACACACAAACACACACACACACACACACACACACACACACACACACGAAGTAGAGTAAGTAAGTATTATTTATCCATTGCTATATAACAAGTCCGCAGAGCATGGCTCCCAATATTATTGTGAAAAAATAAATTGGATTTCACATAAACAAAAAAGGGATGTATAAAGTTTGAAACCTTTAGGACTTTTAAACTCATCAAGTCACGACTGTATGTCACACTTCAGTTTTGCATTGTGGTTGATGGACATGTCGTACATCATTTATTAATCGTAAACCTATATTTAAGGATCAGATTAAACAAAAACCTTTTTCTTTTCATGGGCACCATTTAAAATCATCTTTGTATGATGATCTTGGATGTGCAAACTCACCTTTGCCGAACCATTTCTTTGAAGAACAGAGCGCCTATAATTGAATTCCCATCCCCCACTCTGGCTCTTTTATTTTATTTTTTTGATGTATCTGTAAGGACATGTGGCATCTCATCAGCAAAAACAGCAGCTGGAGAAAGGCCTTCCTACTCTATCTGTCAAGGGAATTGCACGTTCAGGTGGGGTTTTTAATAGATATCAAGGATGCGATGACATAACCTAGATTGTTGGCCTTTGTCCTGTTCTTCATGCCTTTCCCCTCTTAACGGACACGAGAACGAGCACAGACTAAAAGAGATTAAGGTCTCATTGAGAGTAAATGTTAAAGTATCAGCTGACAAATTCCTGTGTGGTACAGATTTCTACATCTGATGACGCTAATTAAACTTAGTTTCTTCTCCCCATTTTGTGGGACTGTCTATAAAAGATGACAGTAACATCCAACATAGGCCAAGGAAGGTTTTGTTTGATTAAGTTTGGTTTTGTGTGTGTGTCTTGTTCAAGCTTGTGTTTGTGGGTACAAACATGGGGAGGGGGTCTACATTGCACATGCAGATGTCCAAAGTTGATACCTGGCTTTTCCTCAATGACTATTTATTGAGGGAGGACCTGTCACTGAACCCAGAATGTACCAAGTCCAGTTAGTCCAACTAGCTAGCTGGCTCTAGGGATTCCCTGTCTTTGCCTTTCAAGAATATCATTATAGTTGGCCACCAGGCCCACCCACCTTTCATTTTTTACTCAAGCTCTGGGGATCTGAGTTCTGGTCCTCGTGTTTCTGTAGCTTTATCAAGTAAATCATCTCCCTGGCTCTGGTATACATTACACTTCTTTAGGTTGGTTACTGGCAATGTGCCTTTTTCCACCTTTCCAATGTTAGTGAACTTTTCCTTTCCTAAACTCCCTATCAACTGGGGGTGTAGGGGGAACCTACACAAACATTCTCAGAATGTAGCCCAGTAGATTCCCTGCACTTCCTGTTGAGAGCCCTTCAGGGTGCCGTTCTGCAGGCAGCAGGCTCAGAGTCAGACCTCCATGTAACGCCAGAGAGGAAACTGTAAAACACCGTCTCTGGTAGGCTCCGTTGAATATGCCGCAAATGGACATTATAAAGCTGTCAGCGTTGGCTGTGTTTGATTCATGCTTAATTAAAAAATCCCAGCAATAAAGAAATGAAGCAGGCCTCACCTGTCAAACCCAGCGTTCGTTTCGAAGTAACTTTTAAATTTTAAAATGACACCATATTTCTTGTAGTAATTTGGGGAAACGGGTTTCATTTCAGCAGAGCAGGCTGAACCCTGCCGTTTATTTCCAGTCCCTCCAGAAATGAAAGCAATGAAAAGTATTGCTAATAAAAAATATAAAATAAACCTGCAAGGGCAGCGTCTTAGAAGACAGTAGCAGGTGAGAGATGTGCACAAAATTTTGGAAGACGAACAGCAGATGGGAGTGATAATCTAATCAGTACAACCAGATGAGATCGCACACGCACAAAGGCAAATAGTCAGGAATAGCTGGAGGAGTCACCTTTCAGGATCCTGGACCAGCTTCCCCTGCAGAAATGACCCTTGGAATCCTCTCACCTCACAGACTGCTCCCCCAACTCTAGCAGGGGACACTGGTATAGACAGGGATACTGTATAGAGCGGTTTGAAGTAAGAAATTAAATGAAACAGTACATTGAGCAGTGGTAAGCCCACCCCCAACTAGCCAATTCCTCTTCTCCTGTGAAGATCCAAAACACCAAGAAGCTATGGCTCCAACAAGACAAAACCGACCTACCCTGAGCAGACCAACCGGTAATGCCTGCTTTCCCAATCTGACTTTAGCTTTTGACATTTGTGGATTTCAAAACAGTTATCTTGGACATTGGGAAATGGCCCAGTGAGCAAAATGCTGGTTGTGCAAGCTGAAAATAACTACATTTGGATCTCCAGAACTCATGTAATAAACACAAGTGTGGCTTTATGTGATTGTGTTTCTGGAGCTGCATGTTTAAGACAGGAAGATCATGGAGTCTCACAGGCCAACCACTTTAACCAGTGACTGAGCTGTCGTCTCAATGAGAGGACGTGTTCGAAAACGTAAGGTGGAGAATTAAAGATAAAGCCCCTTAACCTTGCCATTGGGGTCTTTACACTCAAATGTGTGTAGCTGCCTGCACACATTCTTGTGTATTACCCACACACGTGCTTGTCCACACGTACATGCCTCCAAATAGTCACCTTTTCAAAAGTCATAAGAGATTATTTGCTCACACTTTTTCATTCTTCTTTGATTAGTAATGGCTAACAAATTGCGTTTTTATGCTTTTGTAAGTCCGATATATTATTCCTTGATGGTTTTTGGCCCTTAATTGTGTTAGTCATTGTTGTAAGGGACCTCCAAAAACTTCAGACTTTTTTTTTTTGTCTGTCTGTTTGTTTTTATTAGATGTTAACAAAGCAAATAGAAAAAGCAGTGTGCCCTTGCAATGAATTCTAACCAAAGACATTACAAAAAGAACAAAATTAAAAGGATTGTATGGCCTGATTTACAGACAATGAAAAGACATAGAAATCAACCAGCACAATCGCAACCTAAAGACAGAAAAACATGTCAGGAAGGAAGGCCGAGTTGAGTGCTTTGAAAAAGGGCTAAGGGAATTCCACTAATGAGTGTACATTGTCTCCATCAAATTGTGCTATAACAAATTGATACCAGCATAGTGAGGTATTCCTATGACAACCTGACCATGTTTTGGGGAGGACTGTGGAAGGACTTTGGAACTTTGGGCTAGGAGAGCCATTGGGTGTTAAGAGCTCTGTGGGATGTTCTGTAGGAGCTTGGAAGATAATGTTGAGAGAACAGTGCACACATGTGAAATTTCAGAGGGAAGATTAGAGACTCTTATCAGGGCCATTGATGTTTTGATTGCGAAGATTCTGTGGTTTTTGGTTAACAGGGGCCGAAGAATCAGCTATGATTAACAAGATACCAGAACTATTAAATCAAAACCTTTGCATAATTGGGACTATTGATGCTGGTCAGCTAGAACTAAGAAATTACTGTTGATTAAGAAGAGACCAGGGGTTGGGGATTTAGCTCAGTGGTAGAGCGCTTGCCTAGCAAGCGCAAGGCCCTGGGTTCGGTCCCCAGCTCCGAAAAAAAAAAAAAAGAAGAAGAAGAGACCAGCATCACTGAGGTGAAATCTTCTGTGAAGTGTTTTCTGAAGAACCAAGAGGCTGCATTCCAGAGATAGCCAAGGTCATGTCTCATGCTGTAGCTGGACTTGGTAATGCCTAAGAGTCACCCAGGTGGTACTGGTTTTGAAGGCAGGAAGGGGTCATGAAAAGCAGCTGAGGCTGGGCACTGTGAGAGGCCATGGAAGGCCATTGGTGAAAGTGTACCTTCAGTTGCAATTGATGGCCCAGGACTGAAGGGGTCAGGCAAAGGAGTTGAGGCTTGGCACTATGAAGAGAGCCTGTGAGAGACTATTGGTGAAGCATAGTAGAAGACAGAAGATAGCAGTGTTTTGGAGATGCCAGTACCTTGGGATGACCACCAAAAACAGCAACAGCAGTGGAGTATGGACAGCTGGAGCTTAGAAGACAAGCTCTGTGCTACAAAGGGTAGAGCTGGAGAAATCACCAAAGCCCTTAGAAGACTGTGAGTAGATCCCAGACACGGGACAGTTAGAGTTTGATTTTGTTTTTGATTGTGACTGTGCCCTGATAGTTTTCCCTCTTGAAGGAAGAAAGTATTTTAGTGGATCCCACAATTAAGAGACTTTGAATTGTAAAAAGACTTTGAATTTTAAAAGAGATTATATATTTAAAGGGATTGAAATTTTAATATGTAAGAATTTGTGAAGACTGTGGGACTTTTAAAGTTATTTAGATCTTGTGCATGAATAAGGGTTGAGGATTAATAATAATGTGTTTGTGTCTCAGATTGTCAAGGGGTCATTTATACTGGCTGGTTTTGGGTGTCAACTTGACGAAAGCTGGAGTTATCACAGAGAAAGGAGCCTCCCTTGAAAAAATGCCTCCATGAGATCCAGCTGTAAGACATTTTCTCAATTAGTGATCAAGGGTAAGAGGGCCCATTGTGGGTGGCACCATCCCTGGGCTGGTAGTCTTGGGTTCTATAAGAGAAAGATGAGCAAGCCAGGGGAAGCAAGGCAGTAAGCAGCACCGCTCCAGTGGCTTCTGCAGCCACTCCTGCCTCCAAGTTCCTAGTCTGGGTGAGTTCCAGTCCTGACTTCCTTTGATGATGAACAGTAATATGGAAGTGTAAGCTAAATAAACCCTTTCCGAAAGAAAGAAAGGAAGAAAGGAAGGAGGGAAGGAGGGAAGGAGGGAAGAAGGGAAGGAGGGAAGGAGGGAAGGAGGGAAGGAGGGAAGAAGGGAAGAAAGAAAGGAGGGAAGGAGGGAAGGAGGGAAGGAGGGAAGGAGGGAAGGAGGGAAGAAAGAAAGGAGGGAAGGAGGGAAGGAGGGAAGAAGGGAAGAAAGAAAGGAGGGAAGGAGGGAAGGAGGGAAGAAGGGAAGGAGGGAAGGAGGGAAGGAGGGAAGGAGGGAAGAAGGGAAGGAGGGAAGGAGGGAAGGAGGGAAGAAGGGAAGAAAGAAAGGAGGGAAGGAGGGAAGGAGGAAGGAAGGAGGGAAGGAAGGGAGGAAGGAAGGAAGGAGGGAAGGGGGAAGGAAGGAAGAAGGGGTGAAGGAAGGAAGAAGGGGTGAAGGAAGGAAGAAGGGGTGAAGAAAGGAAGAAGGGGTGAAGGAAGGAAGAAGGGGTGAAGGAAGGAAGAAGGGGTGAAGGAAGGAAGAAGGGGTGAAGGAAGGAAGAAGGGGTGAAGGAAGGAAGAAGGGGGGAAGGAAGAAGGGGGGAAGGAAGGAAGAAGGGGGAAGGAAGGAAAGAGATGGAGAATGAAGGAGGGAGGAAAGGAGGAAGGATAGTAAAAAGAGAAAGAAAGAGAGAGAAAGAAAGAGAGAGGAAAAGAGAAAGAGAGAGAGAAAGAGAGAGAGAAAGAGAAAGAAAGAAAGAGAGAGAAAAAGAGAAAGAGAGAGAGAAAGAGAGAGAGAGAGAGAGAGAGAGAGAGAGAGAGAGAGAGAAAGAGAGAAGAGGAAGGAAGGAAGGAAGGAGAAGAACCTTGCCATTGTGTCTTACAGCCTTGTCTTAGTTACTTTTCTAATGCTATGAAGATACACCAGGCACAAGGGAACTCATCAAGGAAAGCATTTGATTGGGACTTACAGTTTTAGAATGTCAATAGACAATGGTGGAAACCTGGCCGCAGCGGGTAGGCAAGGTCCTGGAGAAGTGGCTGAACACTCACATCTAATCTACAGAAAAGAAAGAGAGAAAGTGACATCCTTCCTTCAACATGGCAGCCCCTCCTAACCCTTCTCAAATAGTTTCATTAAACAGATGAACCTATGGAGGCCATTCTCTCTCAAACCACCACAAGCTCAAATATCCCAGTCAGCAAAGTCCTTTAAAGAATGCCAGACACGGGGTTGGGGATTTAGCTCAGTGGTAGAGCACTTGCCTAGCAAGCGCAAGGCCCTGGGTTCGGTCCCCAGCTCCGAAAAAAAGAAAAAAGAAAGAGAGAAGAAAAAAAAAGAATGCCAGGCAATTTTAAAGGATTGATTCTAGGAAACAAAGTATCTGTATTCCTCAAAACTGTCAGAACTCCCAGAAACAAAGCAAGTCTAAGACACTGTCAGAAGCAAAAGGCCTAAGAAAACCAATGATGCCTGTGATGTGAGGTCCTGGGCCTTAGCAAGGAAGTGCAGAGTGACTATTGTAATTGGTGATAATGTGTCAGTATTGGCTCCTTCATCATAACCAGTAAAAGCACCAGTATAATCAGAAGGAGAGATGGGACACATGATATACGGGAATTCTTCAGTCTTTAGTTTCTCTGTACATATAAAATGGTTACATATAAAAGAGTCTATTGGTAAAAAATGGTATAACTATTCTACAAAAAGAAAACATAGTATCCATATTATATTAGTATCCCATAAAGATTGTCAGGATCATTACTTATTAAATAACTACAAAATAAACCACAATTAGATGCCACTGTACCTTGACTTTTTCAACATAAAAGACCGCTCTCACTAAGTGTTGCTGTGGACACAGAGTAACTAGGACTCTGTTACATTTCTGACAGAATTCCAATATCTACTCTGAAAGACAAAGTGTCCATCTTTTGAGAAGTCAGTGTTTGCCTATCACATGGTCCATTGACCAGACTCCTAGGCACTGGCTTGAGAAAAATGAAAATGTATCCTTATAAAAATATTTACAGTAACTGTATTCATAATACAGAGAACTGGAATATATGCAAGCTGACTCACGAACAAGAGCACATACGGAGATGTATGTGTCCCTTGACTGGAGAGGTGAGATAGTTCACTTCAGTTCCGTCCCCATAACGCACATTGGGTGGCTCACAACTTCCTAAAACTCCGGTTCCAGGGGATCTGGCCTTCTCAGGCACCAAATATGCATGGTAAATATAAACTCATGCAGATAAATAAACACAAAAGTAAAAATAAATCTTTTTAAATGCTGTTTTCTCATCATTAAATATAAATAAAATACAATTTGCTAATAGCATGAGTGGACCTCAACACAATTCTACTGAATGAATAAAGCCATTTAAAAACAAAGAAATGTATATTATATATGTAAATGTGTATATTATATATTCGTATCTATAGAGATTTATAATTTATCAAATTCTGGACTTTAAAGTTGTGTTTTTTTTTCCTCAGAAAAAAGTATTTATTGGGGGATAAAGGGTGAAAGATTTTCTCAGAGTGGGAAATGAGAAAGACAGAGACAGACGGGGTTGGGGAGTGTCTAGGAAATAGGCATGGGAACACTTATGGAGACAGACACCTGAAAATGGAGAGGCAACATGTCATGTGGCACTCTTATAATGGGGTAACAGGATGATTAAATTATAAGCTCATCAGGGAACAGGCCCAGGCTATTGGCCTAGGCCTTTACTTAAAGGTAAAAGGTCTCAGAGTCGTTATTTCAGAGAACAAGGAGGCCAGGTGGAAAACCAGGCTCCAGATGCTACAGTACAAATGTTATTAACATTCTGTTTCCCTAATTGATACTATCGGTTTCATTTGACCTAATGTTATTAAAAAAGCATTTTCACACTAAATGTCTATACAACTGTTTTAGCTAAGAGAGGTGTAGATACAAATTTAACTTATATATGAATTAAGATAGTGCTGTATTTTGTATTTGATCTTTAACAAAAGGTCCAGAACTAATACATGGCATTTAAAGATAAGGACTCCACTTGGATAAAAATTCATTGTGTGTAATATCGCTTTAAGGAAGAACGGGGAATATGTGGAATTGAGGAAAGGCCTGAACAGTACATTTTTATAAAAGGAGGAAGTAGAGAGGGAAGGAATGAAAGAAAGCTAAGGGAGGAGGGGAGGGGAAAGAGAGGAAGGAAGCAGGGTGTGTGTTGGGGGGTGGGGGGGATGGGCAAGGATGAAGCTCCCTACCACAGGCCAAAATGTTTACTCTCCAGTGTCAAGAGCTTGAACTTCAGAAAATACGAAAGGTTTCGTTTTCACCATCAAAGAAAAGCAATACAAATACTCAGGATATGTATGAGCTATAGTCCTAAATGGGAGTTAAATGGACCAGGACAGTAAACAATTACATGACTCACAGAGCAGCGTGGCAGACCAGTAAGGACCATCCATCAAAAAGTTTGAGAACAGTTGATTACCATACAGAATCATAGGCCTCTGCTGTCTGAGATGTGCTAGGAAAGGAAACCTCGGCATTGAAATAAATTCGTCTCTAGTTCAGCATTTGCTTTCCTGCTATGACAAAGATTGTCTGGTTGTTTTCCAATGCATACTTCTGAAGGTTTTCCTTTCTTCTATAATTGAGATAACCTCTATTTTGCTTTTCAAAATGTCTTAGGGGTTTTTTTTGCTGTGATAAAAAACACCATGACCCAAAAAGGCCACTGGAGGAAAGGGTTTATTCAGCTTACAGCTCTACATCATAGTCTGTCTCTGAGGAAAGTCAGGGCAGGAACCTAGTGACAGGAGCAGAAACAGAGGCCATGGAGGTGTGATCCTTACTAGCTTGCTCCCCAGAATTTGCTTAGCCTAGATTCTTATACTTTCTTGAACCATCTGCCTAGGTTACCACTGTCCACAGAGCTGGGCTTTCCCAGGCCAATCATTAATCAAGAAAATGCACTAAAGGCAATCCTACAGATAGATCTTACAGAAGCAATTTCTAAATTGAGAGTCTCTCTTCCTAAGTGACTCTAGCTTGTGTCATGATGACATAAAACTAGCTAGAATACAATTCACAAGAACTCCTGAACACCCATCTCTAACCAATTCTTAAACACAGCGGATCTTTTAGAGTAATGTAAATTTCATGAGTGTTAAAATACTATAAAGAAGAAAAAATTCATTGTTGAGAATATTGCTGAAGGAAATTCAAGGCTATGCTCTCTTTCCAGAAATCTAGGGAGAGGGAGGGTATAGCAAATTGAAGAACATGTGAGTTTAAAATAGAAGTCTTGGTTAACAAGGACATGGGTATAGCCTATGTTAGCAGGAAGTCATGAATCATAGGCATCTCCATGTTAAGCCTCAACGGGGCAGCCATTGGTAAATTCTAGAAAACCTCCTGGCATTCAAGTCCTATTGTGTTTTAGATTTCAACAGCGGCTTTATCGACCTGTAATTTCAATATCTTCAAAACTAGAAGAGACAGTATGGCTTGATGCTCTCCTAGGGAACCTTCACTGGGAAAATACTACATGCACACACCTCTTTGACTCTCAAAGAGTTGTATGGCATATGGCTGGTAGAAGGCCAATTATTGTGTCTGAATTTTGTTGTTTTAGAATGGCCGTGGAGTTTCTGGATTGCGGCGAAGCTGGGGAGTTGTAAAACCAAGGTTTATGTTTTGCTCGTTATAGATTAAAAATTATAATTCAATAATAGCTGGGCAAATGGATGTTTTGGCCATGCATGCTATCAATTATTGGCCTGTAATCTCAGGCATTGGGAGGTGGAGACAGGTAGACCAGTAGTGCCAGGCTACCTTTGGATAGAGTGAGTTTGAGGCTAGCCTGGGCTGCAAAGACCCTCTACCTTGCAAATAAATAAATAGGTAAATAAAATAAACATGCTCTCGCTAGGTTTCTGCTCAAATCAAAATACAACTTCTTTCAGTGTGCATGTGCTTTGAATTAATGTTAATATGGTAGCATCGTTTTTTAAAAAGCTCAACTGTTAAAATTAACATTATGTTGCACTTATGTGGTAAGAAATTATGTGTCAAAGGGCACACACACTCACCCAATTAAATTAAGAGATAAGAGTAACCATCTTAGTGTTCTTTTGCTCTGAAGAGACACCATGTCTAAGGCAGTCTTTACAATGGAAATCATCTAATTGGGGCTTGCTTACAGGCTCAGAGATTTGGTACATTGTCATCACGGTGGAATGTATGGCAGCATGCAGCCAAAAGTGGTGTGGGAGAAGTTAAGAGTTCTACATTCATGGGTTGGGGATTTAGCTCAGTGGTAGAGCGCTTGCCTAGCAAGCGCAAGGCCCTGGGTTCGGTCCCCAGGTCCGGAAAAAAAAAAAAGAGTTCTACACTCAGGCAGCAGGAAAAAGGGCACTGGGCCTGGCTTGAGCTTTGGAAACCCTAAAGCCTATTCCCGGTAATACATGTCCTCCAACAAGGCCATACCTCCTTACCTGTCAAGTATCTCCACTCCCTAACAACTAGGCATTCGATATATGAGCTTAAAGGGCCATTTCTACTCAAACCAACACAGTAAATATAAAGCAACAACACCAGCCTCTTCACAGACATCATGCTATTCTTCATCACTCTGCTTCAGAGTATTTGATTAGGATCAAGAAATTTATCCACTGGGCATAGTGTTGCTAGCTTTTATCCTAACACTTGGGAAGCAGAGGCAGGCAGATCTCAGTGAGTGAGTTTGAGGCCAGCACGGTTTACAGACTGAGTTCTAGAACTACAGAGAGAACCACAGGTTTGTAAAGAAAAGGAGGAGGAGGGAGGGAGGGGGAAAGGGAAGAAAAGAAATGTATTCAAGTCACAGTCGTGCATGAATATTCTATATTTAGATGGCAGCCTGCAGATGACATCAGACTCGTTCCTTCCTCCATCACGCCATACATTGTTCTGTAGAGTTGGCTAGGTATCGTTCTGAGTGGCTAGTGATGGGTGGGATTCATGAATTCAGCAATGCCAAGTTCAACGCACACAAACATTTCCTAAGCATTCGTGACAGTGAGCCTTGCCCATTTTGTCAGAGCTGCGTGGAGGACAGTTGGCCCATGGCACTAAGAACTTCACTTGCAGCTTTATCCCAAACCCACCTTGCCGATTGTTCAACTCTTCCCCCAGGTTCCTCATATCCATCCTTTTGCTGTCTCTTGATTAGTCTGGGGCACTCTGAGACAAAACCAAGTCAAAAAACGCATGAAAAGCTCTGTCTCTGAAATGCTATGTTCTCAGATCTATATTCCCCTCTCTTTGGCCAGAATGTTCCTGCCACTCCAAGTCGCACCCAGATATCTGGAGACCTCTGATTAGTGGGAGTCATCCCCGTGAATATGTGTGTATTTTATTCTGGGCTCTGTGTTGTGGCTCTGGCTGCTGCTATAAAGCTGTGGGCTGTTCCTTCCCTTTTGCCATAGGAGTTCTTTATAATTTCAGTAAGATTCTCTCTGCAGGAAATAATGTCCTTTAATGCAGATTTCCTGCAGCCGTCCACAAATACTTCTCTGTGGGGTTTAATGTTTCAGCCATTTCAATGTACTCATATCACTTTAAAATTCATTTTTACTTGCGTTCTTATGATTTTCACCCTCACTAGTAATTTTAGCCTTACACAGATTCTGGTTTTTTGTTTTTTTTTTTTTTGTTTTTTTTTTGTCATGTTCTCTCTAAATCTTAGAGCCTGGAAGTCTGAAAGGTAAAGCAAAAATGTTCCTTTTCCTTGACCCCCCTTTTCAATGTACAACACCATTTAGTGTGACTATTAAGTAAAAATGAAATGCTTCCTCATTGCTAATACATTATCTTGGCTTTTAAAATAAAACAGACTACTTTTTGGTAACGTCCATGGCACCCTGGCTGCAGGGAAAGCAATGGTCTTGTTTGGGTATCACCTACAAGTGCATGTTTCCCCCAGACCCTTGACCGGCTCTTTGGTTCAAGCCTTTTAATTCCAGCCCCAATTTCAATAAACTTTATTGGCACAGCAAGGAATACAGGCATGACTGGAATCCATAAATTATGTTTGTGGCTTTAGAGCACCAAGTGTCACAGAAGTAATGGGATTTTTTTTTCCTTACATCTTCATTTCCTATTAAGAGAGGGAAATGGAAGAGAACGCCCTAGCTCCAGAAAGACAGGAAAGTGGGAAAACAGAGAATTCGACATCTGAATGCTTTCTGAATAGAGCCATGACTAGGAAATAAATTATCCTTTCAGAAAATACAAGAAGTAACAATTCAAAATTTTATTGCAAAGTACAACTTAAATCTCAGATAACAATGAAGTTTTGAGAAGCTTAAAGTTCATACAACATTGCAATTGTTTTTGTATGAAAATAAATTAGATTTACACATTCAAAATGAGTATTTAAAATGTAAAAGGAACATTACACACACACATATATATATGATGCAATTTATGTGATATATATATATAAAAATTTTGTACATATATATGATAACATTCTGGTTACACTATCCCTGCCTCCTATTTTATACCCCCTCCTGCTAAATCTTTCCTCCTTCTACAAAACCCTCATAGCACTTACAAATTAACTTTTAAAGGTGAAAAAAATTATGCCTAGCATGGTGGCAAATATCTTTAATTCTTGGAAGGCAGAAGGAGATAGATCTTTGTAAATCTGAGATCATCCTGGTCTACATAGTGGGAGCCTGCCTCAAAAAAAAAAATGTGTATCTCTGAATATGTGGAAATGTGTGCACAGGTGCTGGCAGGGGACAGACTGGCTGTAAGAGCTGAAGTTACAGACAGTTATGAGCCACCTGACAGAGACCCTGGGAATAGAATTCAGATCCTCCGAAGAGTGCTCTCAACTGCTGATCTACGTTTCAAAGCAGAAAAATAAACATAAAATTAATACATTTTAATTAATTACTTAATTGTCCACTGTAGTCTACGCTATTTTCTCAGGCTTTTTTTTTTTATTTCGCGCAATGAACTTATTTATATGAAGATTTCTGTAATACTCTCTATAGATAGCATAGAACTTGGTTTATATTTTAACGTAATAGGTCAAACTACATTTCGAGTTAATTGGAATTTAGAAAACTCTAAACACAATCAGTGGTAGCTTCTCTATATCATTGGAACACATTAAACACATATCTTGTCTATTCATTTGTCTCTGTCCATGGCCCTGGCTGTCCTGGGACTTTTCTGCCTCTACCTCCTGATTAAAGGCATGTGCCACCATGCCCAGCAAAACACATGGCTTTTGTAGAACCACTCTATTTGTACCTCGTAATCATGACAGTTTTGTCCATTCCGCTTAATATAATTTTCATTGACAAAATAAAAAAAATTAGGGCATTTGTAGTGGTACAAAATGCATTGTTACACTCCTGTCAGAAGATGATCTGTGGTTTTAAGTAGTCATCTTTTCCTTAATTCCCTTAATTGTACAGGTGTCTGTGAAAAAGTATCTGAGACCAGGGTCTGCCTTATTTCAAGTCTTTCCCCTTACCACCTGCAGGGCCAGTTCATGGAGTGATGTAATCTCTAGTCTGTATATCTACATCATGACACTGGGAAAGTCAACACAACCAGATCTGTACTCAATACTGACTTCCCTTCCTCACACTAATGGTTCTTCTGCCTTTATACTACAGACATTTAGGGCTGGATAAATCTGTACTGAACTTGGGGCTACTTTGCTGATTCCAGAATCTTTGACAGCACCCCACTTTTTCACCCAGTGGATACCAGAAGGATTCCCAGTTGTGACATCTAAAAAGGTTTCCCAGAGGGCAAACACTTCAGTTGAGAGACACCGTACTAGACACACTTGATGGTTTGACTTATCAGCTACTTACAAAAATTCCAGTCCTTTTTAAAATTCCAAAGATTGTCTAAGGGAAGCAGAAGAGAGTTAAGACAAAAGTCTTTAGCAGGAAGAATATTCTTATTTGGCAAAATTTTCAAGCAACTCTGTTCATAAAAAGATATTCTTTTTTGTTTGGTTGTTCTTTTGCTTGTTTGTTTTGGGTTGTTGTTGATGATGATGTTGTTGTTGTTGATGTTGTTTTTGTTTTTTAGACAAGTTCCTGAGGTGTCCTGGAATCCCCAACCAGGGTGGTTTCGAACCAACTGATCATCCTGCCTCTGCCTCCCGAATGCTGAGATTAGCGGTTTGCCCCACCACCCAACAGGCAGGCAAAGACCTTCCTAAGGACCTTGTAAGGTTTTATTCTTGCTTCAGGGAAGGGGCAGTGCTTACTTGTTTTATTTTTACCACAATCTCATTATGAAGTCCAGGCTGCTTTCTAATTGGTAATTAATTATCTTGCCCCCATTCTCTCAGCAGCGGCTGGGATACAGGTGTGAACTGCCACATGCTATTCCGGTCTGAACGTTTGGATCCATACCTCGATTTTGGATAACCTCCGTTAACCTAATTTCATAATAAATCAACTTTTGTTAGTTTTCAATACAATGAAGGAAACAGTCACGGGGGGTATTTTTTTTATTGTTCTATGATTTAAAGGCTCTCTAAAATGAGACAATGCTTCTCTTATAAAGAATATTTAACACTTCACTGCTGAGAGACACACATCGTAAGTGGGGAGACAAGAGAGAGGACAAGTTGCAGGATTAGGCTCTCTCCTTCAACCAAATGGGTCTTGGGACTAACTCAGGTGGTCATGATAGGTACCTTTATTCATGGAGCCATCTCGAAGACTTAGATGCCGTCTTTCTAACAAGCAGTGGTTGGTTAAATTGTGCGGAGTAGGAAACAATTTAGTTCAGTGAACGATTCCTCCGGTTTCCCCCTCACCTTTGCTCTTCTCTCTCAGTAGGGTGCTACAGCTTAAGATCAATCTACTTCTTATCTGGAAAACCCACCTCTCTTCTTAGGTCCTTAACATTAATCACCTCCAAGTTCCTGGTCTAGACTTTTCTCTCTTTTCCTGTACAGTTAAAAATAAAAGAAACGATTAAAAATAAAAAATAAGTTAGCTCACGTTTAAGTCACTTACTATTAGGAAATGAAACTTTGTTTCTGTGAGTAAGTAAAATACTTCCAGAGACAATAAACTGTTAAGGTCTGAAAATCCAAAGCAACCCAAGCAGGCACAAGAGTCCACACAAAAGGGGTTGGGGATTAGGCTCAGTGGTAGAGCGCTTGCCTAGCAAACGCAAGGCCCTGGGTTCGGTCCCCAGCTCCGGAAAAAAAAAAAAAAAAGAGTCCACACAAAGCAAGATCCCTATTTGAATTAGGAAGCAAAAATTCACCCGTCAGGAAGGGACAGTGGCACAGACTCAGAGGCTGACCGGGTCCCCAAGCCAGAATGTTATAAAGCTTTTAAGCTTGAAAACCACAAACATCTGTGCCTCATTGCAGTTACATTTTCCACCAGTCAGGATTTATCGAGAGAAGACTTCTTTAGGAACATGTCTTTGTGGTATTCCCTCCTCGTTGGTTGGGGTATTCGTGTGTGTATGTGTGGGGGTCAGAAGGTGACTTGCCTAGCATTCCTGTCTCAACTGGCCAAACAAGGTGTCAGTTACCCTTGTACATGTCTCTTTCTGCCAAGCAGGATGGCAGTCACCCAGGGAGGTAGGTCTTGGGAACTTAAACTTTATTTGATCCCTTTCCAAAATGGAAGTTGTATTCAAAATGGCTTCAGTTTGGCTGCTTCTTGCAAAATGACACTCCCCGGGGAAAGGAAAGGAGGAATAAGTCACTGGTTGATATTAGTCACCCACATTGAAGTACAGAAGGGTATGTTGGTTTTATATTTCTCAAAATGCGGGTGTACGAAGCTGAAGAGACAGCTGTGCAGTTAAGAGTACTCGTTGCTTTCCAGAGGATCTGGGTTTAGTTCCCACCATCCATGCGGTGGTCCACAGCCAGCTGTAGCTCCATTTCTAGTGAATCCACTCCCTCTTTTGTCCTCCCTAAGCAACGAGCTAAAAAGTGCTATGAGGACCATCTCTTCAGTAAAAGGCAAAGGTACACTTCTTACACTGCACAAGAAGGTAATTAGATCCCTCAAATCTTCCAGTCCCTTTCTCCTTTACTGATATTAACTGTGGTTTAATGTTATTAGGAAAGGGACATTAATCTAGTTAAGAAAAGTATTGCCCAGGGAAATTGTCTTACAGATTTACATAACCGTCAGGAACCTGTTAGGAAGCTAAATGTTAGACACAGGATGCAGGCAGTAGCCTTATTCTTGTTCCCTTGGTCTACACATTCCCTTTAGTCTACAATACTCCAGCCACGGGGATGAAGCTGACTAAACAGAGGTCTGAATTCCCCACCACCTCCATGGTTTTGGTTATAGACAAGTAAACTTCCAAATTTTTCCTTAACCAATTTCATTCTTTGAGAGAAAAATGTCACCCAGAGAAGTTGAAACATACTCTTCAAACAGCACTAGTTAAGAAAATTGTTGGGGCTGGGGATTTAGCTCAGTGGTAGAGCGCTTACCTAGGAAGCGCAAGGCCCTGGGTTCGGTCCCCAGCTCCGAAAAAAAGAACCAAAAAAAAAAAAAAAGAAAGAAAGAAAAGAAAAAAAGAAAATTTTTCATTTTTATTTTACCTAAATGAGTGTTTTGCCTCCATGTATCTATGTGTACAATCTCTATAAAGGCCAAGAAGGTGTTTTGCCAACTGGCACTGGAGTTACAGATGATTATGAGATGTCATGTGGGCATTAGGAACTGAGTCTGGGTCTTAGAAGAGTGAGACATGTGCTCTTGACCCCTTAACCATCTCTCAATACCCCTCAAAACACAGACACACACACACACACGCGCACACACACACACACACACACACACACACACACACACACACACACAGTACTTTCTTTTAAAAGTTCTTTCTCTCTTTCTCTTCTTTTTTTTTTAAGGTTCAGCAGCTCCCTATTCAAATCTTCTTAATTCTTTTTTTTTCAATTTTAATGTTTCATTGATTCTTTATGAGTTTCACATCATATACCCCAATACCACTCATTCCCTCATCTCCCTGTCCCTTTGTATCCACCTTCTGCCCTTTGTGATAAAATTATTACCATTAAAACTGCAATTGTGTTTTGTAGTCATATGCCTCTCTGGCATTTGAGTCAGCTGCCTCATTCTTTTCTGTGAACCAACTTAACATATAATAGTTCTCTCTGAGTAAATGGAGATTGAGTGAGTGACTTACCCTACCCACCTATGCTTGTGCTTAGAAAATAATGATCTTACGAAATAATTTTAATTGAGAGGTAAATGACTTAGAGAACTTATCCTGCCACAGAGATATACGATTCTTGAAAGGTGCAATTTTAGAAGAGTGTTGTTAAATTCACAATACATAGGAAATGGGCCGTCTTGTTATAGAGATTGGCCAGGACAGCCTAGACCAGGCACTGCTGGGAAAGCAAAAGCAGGACACTGGGGGATTCTGGGAATGTTGGAGTAGAAAGGGAGAAATGAGGAAAACATGGCAGTAACGCCCTGGCGTCTGGAGCCCCGCACCTGTGAGTAGTAGCAATGTCCCAGGCAGTTATTCTAGATTGAAAATCAGTCACTAAATGTCTCCTCCCTTATTTGAAGTTAAATACAGTATCTACTGTGGTTGACATCAGAATAAATTTCATCCTCCACATTTCAGTAGCAAATCCTGACAACAAAGATTCCCAAATGGTCCCCATTAACAGTGAGAGAAACAGATGGAAAGAAAGCAGACTGAAGATATTTGTCACCTACCCTTACTAGCAAATGACAGAAATTAATTGCTCCTGCATCTGTGTTTTCGCAGCAGGGCATGTGTGGCTCACTCATGCCTGTGGGCTTGTATTTAATCCTAATTCCTTGTCACATGCCAGTCTCCTTCTCCCCTACTCTCACCCGTGTGAGACATGCTCTGGGAGGTAGGAAATCACCCTACCTCTTGCTGTACCCTCAGTGCCCCCACATATAACTTTCTATATAGGGGGATGGAGAGAAGACACGGAGATGAGTTGCCACCATATTGCAAAGGCTCTAGGAATCGTGACCCAGAAAAAAGGATGTAGCTGAATGATGAGCTGGGTGGAGAATTGAGGTTGGCAATTAAGAGGAGGAAAAGGGAGATGAGGATGCTAGGCAGGTTGCAAAGCCCTGCTTGTATTCACTTGCATTTTCTGTGACAGTTGCAGACTTGGAAAGCCTACTGCTAAGATTTATACTGAAGTAGTTAGGGACAGCTTTTCCGTGTATCCCACGGCTAAATGGTTTATCTGCTCCAGGTGGGCTCTTCGGTAACTGATCAGCTACTATGTTGCTGATCATAAGACAAAATGTCCAATCACAAGACTGGACAGAAGAGCTCTCTCCTGGGTCTCTTCACCTAACAGTTTGGTGTCTGTTTTCCTTTGAGAAATCACAGCTTTGAATCAGGGCCACATAATGGCTTTTTAATAAAGTAGGTTGGAATCCTCTAGGGGCATTTCAAAAAGCCTCCCGTGTCTCTTTAAACCTGTGTATTTCCTATGATTTGTAGATTCTGTAGCCAGATTTCTTCTTCACAGTTTTTTTGGGCACTTAGAGGACTCTGTCAATCACCTTAATTTCTTTCCCTTACAAAAACTCAAAGATAACGCTCAGAATATTGGTGGAGTAGATTAAAACCTAAAAGGGAGAATAATTCTGTGACTTAATGATGAATAACTTTAGATTTCATTTTAATTAAAGCGTTCACAATGGAGAAATGATTCCACCTGCATTTTACCATGGCAAGCAGTGAGCCTGTCAATTCCAATAGTTAGCGAATGATCCATGTTTGTGGATCCAGTGTCTCACGAAATAGCTTTAAGATTCACTCAGCCCAGGCTATTTCTTATGCAAATAAGGATGGCCTTGAAGTTCTGATCCTTCTGCCTCTGCCTCCTCAGTACTGGTATTATAAGCATGTGTTAACACTGCCCAGTTTATGTGGTGCTGGGAATTGAACTCAGAGCTTCATAAAAGCTTCTGTCACCTGAGTATTCTCCACACCTTAACTTGACATTTTTCTTCAAAAAGTTTAAAGAAGTAAGAAGATAGAACCATTTGATTTGCTCTATGAATGTATAAAGTTGATGTCTCTGTCCTACTGGGGTAGTTGTGCTAACTGGTTTAGAAGACATATCTCTTGAAATAATACTCTTGAAATAAGTATGTCAAAATTGAGATAACGTGGGAGAAAATTCAAGATAAAAGTGTAAATAAGTCCTCCTAGATGGACTGGAATATACAGTCTAAAACAATACAGACATATAAGTCGAACCAATTATTATGAGAGCAAAATTAGCTTGAGTTTCCTAGCAGCCAAAGTAAAAAAGGAAACCCAGATGGTTACACAATTATTCACAAAATATAAATATCTGCAGTTTTTTTAAAAAAGCATAATCTATTCACCATATATCCTTTTCTTACACTGAGCCCAATTTCACTTTGAGAAGACATAATTACAGTGAAACTAGTCTTGGTTTGGGAAGTGAAGTTCAATAAAAGTCAGCTTATTTTCTGATAATTTCCCTCTATTACAATATTACGCTGACAACTACTCCTCTATTACAATTATACCTACATGCTCTATGTCTTTATCTACTGTCCATCTCCCTCAACTAAAATGTGAAAACCAAGCACTAGTGGTGGTCTGCTAGCTAGCTTCCGGTTGTATAAGCAGTATCCCTAATTGTAACTGGCTTCTGTGAGGCTCTCTCAGACTGTATCTAAACCCGAATTGCATGGGATAAGTGGTGACAAGCTCAGACAGGCTGGGACAGGCTGGGACAAACCAGTAGCAGAGATATCTTAGTCAAACTCCCCCAACTACAGTGTAAGGAGATATATTCCAGGACCTCTGTCCCAATCATGATTTG
The DNA here is from genome assembly GCF_021556685.1 of Rattus norvegicus. Taxonomy (NCBI): domain Eukaryota; kingdom Metazoa; phylum Chordata; class Mammalia; order Rodentia; family Muridae; genus Rattus; species Rattus norvegicus. Next base: position 18,484,944 of record NC_141534.1, on the reverse strand, counting down.
TTTATTGAAGAGGTGTAGATGCCCCTTTCCCTTCTGGCATCTAGGAGGAAGGGGAAAAGCCCTAAAGCTGGGATCAAAGGTGACCCAAATGGTTCTGCAAGATCTTGGTGTGCAACCTCACTGTATCCAGGATGTTTTGGATTTAGACTCACAGCTCCCCGTGGTTCTCATAGGAGCACTGTATAATGAACTGAGGCAATGAGCCTTCAGTGTCCCTGGGTCTGAATAACTGGTGCTTATAGGTGTTTGTCAGGCACAAAGAAAATATCTCATCAAACACGTGACAAATATACAAAGCAGTAACAGCGTTAGAGCTATAAAACAAACACTCCATTGTGCAAGGAAAGAAACGGTAGTTGTACAGCATCGGGGCTGATTGTGTATGTGCATGCATGCCCCCCTCCCCTGTCTGTACCACGTGAGTATGTGTACGTGTGTGTGTGTGTGTGTGTGTGTGTGTGTGTGTGTGTGTGTGTTTTACCCTGGACCTGGAGCTAACCAATTGGCCAGATTGACTGAAGAGTGAGCTCCTGTCTCTGCCTCCCCAAAACTAGACAATAGACATCCTCCACTACCACATCCAGCTCTTACAGGGGTGCTGAGGATCTGAACTCACGTCCTCATGCTTGCTGAAGTACAACCTGACCAACTGAGCTATCTGTTCAGCCCCAACAGCAGGATATTTATCTATTTTTAAACCATTGAAATGGCTATATGAATTCAGCTTTTTCTTACCTTGTTTTGTGATTATTACAAGTTTGCTTAGTTATTCATTTATTTATTCATTTATCCATTTATCTGTCTGTCTGTCTGTCTATCTATCTATCTATCTATCTATCTATCTATCTATCTATCCATCCATCTATCTATCTGTTTGTTTGAGACAGGAATTACCCATATAGGTCTAGCTGGTTTGAGACACCTTGGCTCAACTCATTATTCAGTCTTAGTCTCCCTAGTCCTAAGACTACAACCCCTTCTTCCATTATTATTCAGTGTTAGGGTTTAAACCATGGGCCTCACATATGGACAAGCACTCTACCACTAAGCCACTATGTCATGCTCTTCAGCCTCTGTCTCCTCTGGCTGACCTTGAACTCACACAGCTCTATCTCTTCTGCTTCCCCAGTGCTGGGATTAAAGTCATGTTCTACTATGCTCAGCCAGCCTGTCTTTTACATTTTGTTTTGAGATAGACAGCTAAGTGTCCTGAGCTGTCCTTGAACTCTGTGGCAGAGGCAGGCCTGGAACCTGTGATCCTACTGCCTCTGCCCCAAATAGTTAAGATATATCTACCACCATGCTTCCTAAAGGAATGGCCATCATCAAGGACCAGCCAACTCCAAAGGACTGTGACTAAAGGGAAGTGGGAGGAAGTCGGCGAGCCTTCTGGAACAGTGCGAATCGGTGCTGGTCTCACTCTCGGTAGTTTACAGTCCACATGGGACAACGTAAGAATAGCTGTGGCAGGATATAGACCAAACACACATGATGACGGGTCTTCAAGACAACCTGACCAAGGCTAGCTGCTAATTCTGGTGCTCCTCTGACTAAATGATACAGCTTCCTTCGAGTTTCTACAGCTGTGATAAAGGCCATCACCAAAAACAATTTGGAGAAGAAAGGGTAGCCTAGAGGTCATAGTTCATCCTCGGGGAAAGCCATGGCAGGAACGGAAGGCTGATTGCAGAGCCTGGAGGAGCTCTGCTTACTGGCTTGTTCCTCATTCTTATCCAACCTGACGTTTTATGCAGCACAGCACCACCTACCCAGAGTTGGCACTACCCTGGTGCCAACCCTCAACCCTGGTGGGCTGAGTCTCCCTATACCAATCATTGATGAAGAAAATGCTGGACAGATTTGCCTACAAGTCAATCTTTTCTTCTCTCCTTCCTGCTCTCTTGTTTTTTTTCAGACAGTATCTCTGTGGTAGCCCATATGCATGAACTTTGTCCTGGGTTCCTGGATCATTCTTGGACCTCCAAGATATGCCTGCCTCTGCCTCTTGAGTGGTGGGAGGTAGCCAAAGGCATGTGCCACCATTGTTCAGCTGAAGGAATTTTCTTTTCCTCCCCTGATAGGGTTTCTCTGTGTAGCCATGACTATCCTGAAACTCACTCTGTAGACTAGCCTGGCCTCAAACTCAGGGACTTCTGGGATTGAAGGCATGAGCCACCACCCACCACTGCCAACTGGAGGAATTTTCTTTCTTTTTTTTTTCTCCCATCTTTATTAACTTGAGTATTTCTTATTTACATTTCAATTGCTATTCCCCCTCCCTGTTTCCGGGCCAACATCCCTCTAACCCCTCCCCCTCCCCTTCTATATGTGCGTCCCCTCCCCATCCTCCCCCCATGGAGGAATTTTCTTAATTGACCTCTCCCTAAAGGACTCTACCTTTTGTCAACTTGATATCAAATCAACCAGTACAACAACTACACAAGATCAGTATACACCGAAAATTGCAACTGTATTTAGAAAAATTGCACAAATGTGCGGTCAACAGTAGCCTTCATGTAGTAATTCGATTACATATTTTTTTCTTTTTTAAAAATTTTTGTTGGCATTCCTGAGGCTTGACATCAGGCTTGACAGGTTGGTGGGGCACTGAGCTATGTCCTTGTCCCACTGTATTCTTTTTTTTTTTTTTTTTTTTTTTTTTTTGGTTCTTTTTTTCGGACCGAACCCAGCGCCTTGCGCTTCCTAGGCAAGCGCTCTACCACTGAGCTAAATCCCCAACCCCGTCCCACTGTATTCTTATGAGTCTAAGTTTGCGGTTTGAAAAAATACTCTTCATAGGTGTAGACCATAAAATAGAGAGCACAGATTTGAGCTTCAGCTCCATCATTTAAATGTGTGTGAGCATACGTTTTCTCACCTATGAAACCTCTTGACTACTCAGAAAACTCAAAATCCAAGTGCATCAGCTTTCTCCTACTATTGTGGTAAGTCATTCGAGATGTAGTGACTTAAAAACACACAAGTTTCTTGTCTTCCATGTCTGTGGGTCAGAAATCTGTAAAGGATTGCAGGTAAAACAGAGGCAGGGCTTGAGAAGAGAGGGACATGAGAAGAGAGGGAGGAGGCCCTACCCAGGAGTAAAGTTGGAGTTTTTCACCAGCAGAGAAGAAAGAATTTTAACAACGACCAATTGCTTAAGGGTATTCCTCCTTTCCATGAATAAACCTGCAATTTTCTAGGAATCTCACCAGAAACCCAGTTTACGGAGAAAGGAAACTACTAACTCCTTGCGCAATCATCTGCCTCCTGACTTTCCCTTATCAGATTAGAATTCCATCTATGGAGCCTTCTCACTTATCTCACTCATCATAAGATGAGGCAGGGAGGAAAAAGAGAAAGAGGGTTTCTTAGCAACCATTTAGAAGTAGCTTCAGAGAGGCCAAATCACGAGTGTCACTAACGCTAAACAGTTAATGCTCACTGGCCTTTGACGGGTCCCTATCAACACTTGGGGACGCCTTACTTCTCTCTAACCTTCTTTGGGAAGCAGAAATCCCACTTGGGTATGCCATTCTTCTGAACATCTCTCTCCTTACTCTGAAGTCAAGGGTCAAGGTCCTTAAAAGATTAGGGAAACTCTTCCCTCCCAGGTGTAACAGCAGGAAGCTGTCTCCGGTCCATCTACTGACGGACTTCCGCAGTGCAATCAAGGAAATGACAACAGGGATATGTTTGATTTGTAGTCTCCAAGGGAGAGTTTCTCCTTTTTACTTTTCCGGCTTCTAGAAACTGCTCTCATTCTTTATCCCAGAGCCCCCTCCTTCATTTCCTTCCTCTTCCTCCTCCTCCTCCTTTTAAATTTATTTATTCGCTTTTTACTCATTTCATGGTTGTGCATGGGTGGAGGTTGGGGACAAGTTGTGGGGTCTATTTTCTTCCTCTGTTATGTGGAACCTGGGGGTTGAATTTAGGCCTTCAGAAGATTTAGCAAGCTGACTTGCAGTCCCTTCTCAGTTTTTTTTTTTTTTTTTTTTTTTTTTTGGTTCTTTTTTTCGGAGCTGGGGACCGAACCCAGGGCCTTGCGCTTTTTTTTTTTAAAAGACAGAAGTATAGTGTTTCCTTTTCTGCTTAGTTGTGCCGTAGCACTACGGTGACAGCTTTTTTCCCCAGTTAGCATAACCACCCCATACTAGAGCATGATAACTCATGACCTATAAATCCAAGGGTGGCAATGTCTTTACCGCATCATAGAACTTTGGCCAAGTCAATACAGTACAATTTAACACAATAGAATAATATTTTTGTTTTTAGAGTCATGTATTACCTCAGTGTTCATCTTCACCCTAAAAATATGGTGTAAATACTAAATCCAAACACTGTAGTTTTCAGCAGAGAAAGTTATTTTATACAAACTAGTGTCATTTGAAATTATACAATCCCTCATGTTAAAGCGAGCTCCTCGCCCAGGCGGTTCTAATTCACAGGAGCAAGGCGACTCTTAGCATGGGGATGGCTGCGCTTTGTTCTGGGCTGGTCCGTAGCCAGTCACAGGCCTGGTGACTGAAATGCTATATGATTCTACCATAAGGAGAATCATATTCGAATCCTTCTAATTCTTGAAATAATAATATAATACCAGAACCCTCCAAAGTAGTCATTTCAAGTCATAGTGACCTTAGATGGACCCCTTGATCTAGAAGCCCTGAATCCTTTTGTTTTATTCAAAAGTTTACAGTCTTATCCCAGCTCATTTAAAATATGTGTGTGTATGTATGTATGTATGTATGTATGTATGTATGTGTATGTATATACACATATAAATAAACTGTCAGGTTGAAAACCCCTTGGGACCTGATGCTATTCATCAGCTCTTCCAAAGCTGCCGTGAGTGTCCTAAGGCTTCCTCTTGTCGATACAGAATTCTTCAACCTCAGCCAATGGACCACCCATCCCATTGCTTCAAAGCCTTTGTTATCTTTTGAAGGTACAGTGCGAGCCATGAGTCCTTCAAGGTAGCTCTTGAGGCTGTCCCCGGTTTGTAGTGATGATGGCTTCCTCATTCACAACAGGCTTTCCTGGGTCCTGAGGTTTGTAGGAAAGTCATGAAACCCTATCCTCTATTGAAACCATATTTGTAAATGAAATACTAGTAGGTGCGAATTCCGTTTCCTTCATTTTGGGAGCAGCTGTAGAATGTTCGGGCAGAGTATGTGTTGGTGTTTGCGTAACCAGTACGAGATCACAGTGGAAGGCAGTCCCTACTGTGTGCTGGGAGGCTGCGGGTGTGCAGCTTTACAACTGTCTGTGAGCCACACCCCAGCACCAACCAAGGTTGTACAGGCTGTGGTATTTCTTCACCGTGCAGTCCTAACTGATTCCTAGAGGTGATCAGAGACAGGCTCCAAAGTCCAGGTCTTCAATCTTCATGATACTGTCCAGCTGCCCAGTGTCCTTCTGAGGACCACCTAACTTGAATGCCTTTTCTTAGGGTGGCCAGACTCCCTTGCATTTCTATTTGTCTTGACTTTAGTTGCTGTCCTTGTACCCTTTGCTATGTAAACTTCCACAGTCATTAGGTCATAACTAACACGGTGGGGAGGATGTTGATTATTATTTTTATCATTATCAGGTATAAAGCTGTTGCCTGAAAAAACCTTTTCCTGGGGAGACACATACACGTCTACATACCCCCGCAAAGGGAGCCTGTGACAAACGCATGGACGGATAGCAGTGCCATACTGAGTTTACTTACAGGAATATGGGTGAGGGGTCACTTACAGGAGCACAAATGACTCAAAGACAGTTGAATCATCAAAGCCCATCCCAGCGTGGGTGATAGCTCACAAATGCTGGGAACCCTGGAGACACCACACAGCCTGCAGGCAGCTCGGCAGGTTGGAGAGTGTCTTCTCCAGGTGTCTCATTTGGTCCGAGACTCTTCCTAGGCAACAGATTTGGTCTGAGAAGCTACTTTGCAGCTAACGCTTTCTTACATTCGAGAAAGACTCTCAGCCTCTATGTTTACCCTGGTGGGGAATGACAGTGAATGGTCAATTTCAGAGACCTACCTGCCTCTGCCTTCTGAGTGCTGGGATTAAAGATTTGTATCACAACACCAAGGGCAGTGGGTACTTCTTAATGACTCTTCCTTGGGCTTACTGGGTTTTAGAGAGCCATGGTGCTTTAAATTCGTGTTATTTAATGTTATAAAGGAATATACTATACATTTTTTTTGCTTCGTCCAACAAAGCTTTCCAGGTAATTTCAAAATTCCTCAATAAAAGGAGAATTCATCCCCAATATTCATCCCCAACATATCACAATGAGAGACCTACTTTGGTCGGTCATCAAAGGTCAGAAACTTCGAGGGAAGCCTGTTCAAACAAGAAATTTGTGTTCCGAAAGGCAATTTGCAAATTATCAAATTGTTATATTTTACTATGGTATATATTTCCGCTTGCCAAAAGTTTCACCTCCTTCAAGGGTGTGGTAGTGAGAATAAGAATGGCCCTAGAGAGTCATGTGTTTTAATGATTGGCCAATAGGGAGTGGCACTCTCAGAGGGTGTGGCCTTGTTGGAGGAAGTGTGTCTCTGGAGGCAGGCTTTGAGGTCTCACATGCTGGTATCGTAGTCTCTGCTGCCTGCAGATCAAGATGTGGAAACTCTCAGTTCCTTCTGCACCATGGCTGCTTGCAAGCTGACATGTTCCCTGCCATGGACTAAGGGACTGAACCTCCGAACTGTAAGCCAGCCCCGATGAAATGTTTTCCTTTGTAAGAGTTGCTTAACAGCAACAAAACCCTAATGAGAGAAAGGACTTGTGAAATTTTGACACCCTTTCAAGCCCCCCCCCCCCATCTATTCCTAGGTCAACAGTGACTTAATGTTTTATATTCTATTCCTTCACGGTTTGCGGATGCTCCTACTCACCTGTATCTGTGGAATCACGTGTGTGTGTGTGTGTGTGTGTGTGTGTGTGTGTGTGTGCACGCACACCACCAATGTTACCTTTATCTTTATTTATCTGTTATCCATGCCTCTTCCCTCAAGCAGCTTGTTGTCTCTTATTTATTTATTTATTTAGTCTGTTAATCTCAAGCGCAAACCACTAATTCTCCCGTATTTCCTATAGGGTAACGAGCACTGTGCTGTGCCCTTAATCAATGCTTGCAAATGACAAAATGAATTCCTTGCCTTGGTTAAAGAGGACTTCTGCATGGAAATGAGCCCCTGTGTTTGTGTGTAGGCTCCAATGGTTCATTTTCCTGTCAGACTCCCCCGTTATGAAGGCGGTGGCAGCATCAGCCGTTTTAAGGGAGGATTTTTGTAGAGAACATTTGGAGGATTAGAAAATCCTCCAGAGTTCTGGAAGCATCACGGTTTGTGTTTAGACTTCTATTTTATTCTGTCTCAAGACCAGAATAGGCAGGGAGGAAAAGATGTTGAGATCCACAGGGTTCCATATGTGAAGTCAACCCCTAGCCCCCTTCAGAAGGAAGTGGGAGGAAGGAAGGAGACTAATCACTAGAGATTATCTCCGCTCTATTCTTTCTCCTCAGCCTGCATCTGCACAGAGGCTCTTAACCCGACACAATGTATCAGGGAACGCAGGATGTATTTAATTAGTTTGGATACTCTCCTTTTCAGTTTTTCGAAAACAAAGAACATCTTAGGATACCACATGCATTCCAACCAAAGGGATTCAGACAGCAGTCAAGTGCACGCTAATAGCCGGGTTCCTGTCAGCCTCTTTGTACTGAGTTATTTTCATAGGTGCGTGTGATTGTGTGCATGTGTCTGTCTGTATATAGGAATGTGGATGGGAGTGCCGGTGCCTGCAGACTCCAGAGAGGGCATGGAAACACCTCAAGCTGGAGTTAAAGCCAGCCCCGAGACACCTTGCTGCAGGTGCTGAGAACTGAACTTGGGTCATCTTAACTCCTGAGCCATCTCGTTAGTCCCTAGGCCTCCCCACCCCCCTACAGTTTATCTAGAGAAACAAAATACATCTTTAGTAGAAAAGAATAGAAAATACTCAGTAGTATAAAAGAAGAGAATAAGGCATGTTTTAAAATATCCAGACTCATCCAACACGTAATAGGTTACTGTAAGGTCACAACTCCCCCATCCCAATTTCGTCTTTCATACCATCACTGGCCTGTTTTCTGAAGAGGAGAGGCTGTCTCCTATGAGACTCTGTCGGCTCTGGAATCACTGTCCCTGTCCCACTCCTCCACCTCAATTCAATTCACACTTCTATGATTTGCTTCTTTTTTGACCCAGGCTTGTTAATTATAGCCAGCTGTAGGCAAATCGCTCTTCCAAATTGGCAACTCTGAGCTCTCAAGCATTTTTTTTTTCCATTCCCTTGATAAAACCTTTGGAGCATGCATTTTCTTGACTAGTGTTTCTGAAATAATCCCCAGTTATAGATATTTTAAAGAGTTCGAGGGACTTACAAAATAACTCTGGGTTTGAATGCCGTGTAGCTCTCCAGCTTGATCCAAACTGCCCGAGAACGAAGAGGGATGAGGGTTTCCCCAGGGATGAGGCAAGTTGCCACTCCATCACATTCTTTTCTTTCTTAGACACTCTGGTGGTGAGATCCAAGCCCTAACAGGTCAGAGCACCACTGCCAACACCAGTGCAGGACAACAGCTGTCTAGGGGATAACAGGACACTTTTATTTTTCCCTTAGGAGCTTACTACTTGGTTCAAGGGCTTTCTAGTTCAGAAATTCCCCATCTATTCCATCTTCTGGGTTTCTATTGACAACACATAAACAACCTTTTTTTTTTTTTTTAAAGACAAGGCTTCTCCATGTAGTCCTGGCTGTCCTGGAACTCTTCTTATAGACCAGGCTGGCCTCCAACTCATAGATCCACCTACCTCTGCTTCCCAAGTGCTGGGGTTAAAGGTTCATCAAGAAAGTAGTCCTGCGTCATACACACACACACACACACACACACACACACACGATTGCAACAATTTTACTGTAAGGAAAACTCACTGTGATTTTAGTTTGTTCGTTTCTTTGTTTGTTTGTTTGTTTTCACTTTCCAAAGGAAAAAAATTAGAAGTTCATTTCTACTTCCCAGCCCAAGAGGCTCTGCTTGATAAATTGGCACTGGGGATAAGATTTTGGTGCAGAAGAACTGGGGTGGGAAATGAGATTTGGAATCAGAAGAACCTAGTCAGAGTCCCAGCCCTGCTGTTCACTAGCTGTAGAATCTTGGGCAAGTATTTCGTTTCTAAATTGAGGCTGTTTTTAACTAGATGGGTGGAGTTACTGGTATCTGCCTTGCCCTCTTCACACATTTGGACACGGAGAATGAGAGAGCACGTGGAATATGCTTTGTGAATGAATACCTTAACTAGCCAGTCCCTATAACACGCTGACATTTTACCTGATGGATTATAAACCCCTGCTGTGTATACAATCATGATCTGTTCACTAATGAAATAAAACTTTTTGAGTGATTTGCCCAATGAACAAAAGGAAGAATATATATATATATATATATAATTTTTATTTGATTTTCTCAAAAAATACACTTTATTGACCAGTGACTCGTGGCTGTTGTCCCAGCACTTGTGTGCAGAAGCAGGAGAATTGCTGCAAGTTCATGCCTGGCCTGGGTTAGTGACATTCTATATTCAAGGCAGTCCTTTCCAGTGTCTGTTCCCTGTAATGCTAGCTGTATTAGATATTCTTGTGTCCCACTGGACATAGCAACACCAAGGAAGATAGATTTATTTTGGCTCTTGGTTTCAAAAGTTTTTGCATCCAACAGAATGGGGAAGTGTATAATTCAAGGCAACTAGAATGTGTCCTGGAGATTCCTTGTGCAATAATTTATTAAGTCAGAGATAGCCGGCAAGAACCAAGGGCATATTTGTATAATTAACTCACCAACGCCAAACCCTAGTGACTTACATATGCCAGCCATACCCATCTCTTAAAGGCCCTATAACCTCCAAAATAGTGCCACAATCTGGGAACCTGTTGTTCAGAATATGATACGGTTGGGGCAGTTTCAGGTTCAAACCATAACACTGTTTTTGAGAGATACCCTGCATTAGATCTTGAAGGACTTGTCTATAGATGGCTTGGTCTACAGCCCTTGGGCTCACTGAGAGGCAATAGAACATTAAAGAGGTAAGAGGTGATCAGGTCCTTGGAGGAAACTGGTGTCTTGGCTTCTTTCTCTTAGCCATGGCCTCCGAGCAACAATTGAGTGAGCACCTTTCCTTCCCCATGTGCTTCCTCACTACTCTGCCTCTCCGCAGGGGCAAATGATTGGAGACTAAAGCCTCGGTCCAGCATAAACTGTTCAGAGATTCAAGAAAGTTGATGACTTCAGCTATTTCGCCCCAAGCATGGTTCACACCCTCCTGTATGAGTTCCATAGACCCCAACTTTGAGAAGCCTGTGTTCTCTCCTCTAGCCAACACATGAACAGCATACAATCCCATGTTGGTAATCACGCTAAAAGGTTGTATAATGAAGAAGCCTGCTCAGTTTTTCTTAATCCTGAGTTCTACCAATCCTTAGATTAAGTTCTACTTAATCCTGAGACATACCAATCTCCTGTGTTTATTTTTTTCAATGACTCTTATTAACGTTTGACAGACCTGGGATTCTACTGGAAGCATTTTGTCAAATGCAGGTCTAAGTTCATGGTCGTGGCTAGCAAGTGGCAAACCTACAAGAATAAAAAGACATTTTACGGTTCACACGGTGACTAGCAATCCTAAGAAGGAGGCTTGCTGCAGGCGAGTTTCAGGCCGGGAAAAACACAAATGACAGCAACAGAAGTCCCAAATGAGACAAGAGACCCTTCCATTTACCAAAACCATGTGTCAGAAACAAACCAAAAAAACACCAAAAACAACAACAAGAGCACCTCAGGAAGATAGATATGTGCAGTCGTAAAGACTTAACAAAGCTAAGTTCACTGTTAACTGAATTAATGCTGTTTTTCTCCTCTTACATTGAATCTGGAATGTGGGGACTTGAACTTCCAGAGGGCCGGTCCACCACTGAGCTACGCCAAGCTCATGTTTTCCTGTTGTTGTTGCTGTTGGTTGTTTTACGTTTGGTGTGCATTGGTGTTTTACTACATGCCTGTCTGTGTGAGACTGTGAAGCTCGTAGAGCTGGATCACAGACAGTTGTGAGCTGCCATGTGGGGGCAGGGAACTGGATTGAAGTCTCTGGAAGGGCAGCCTATGCTCTCAACTGCTGAGCTGTCCCTCCAGCCCCTAGTCTTTGAGGACTTTTATGTTTGTTTGTTTGTTTTGTTTTTTATTTTTGTTTCTGCCTGTAGAGTTATGCCATGTCATAGCTTTATTGTAATACATTGCATAGAACATAGACTTTACATATTATCCACTTTGAGTGTGTCATTCGGTGGCACTAAATACATCCACATTGCCCTACAGCTTTTCAGCACTAGCCTTCCCTTTCTAGGTGTTTTTTTTTTTTAAGTTTTAATTTTTAGTCACGTGTACGTGTGTGTGTGTGTGTGTGTGTGTGTGTGTGTGTGTGTGTGTGTGTGTGTGTCATTGTGAATGCAGGTGCTCCATGAATCCAGAAGAGGGTGTCAGGAATCATGGAACTGAACTTAGAGGTGTTAGACCTCTGCCTCTGGAAGAGCAGAAAGGGGCTCTTAACCACAAAGCCCTCTTCATAGCCTCCCAGGGTTTTCCTCTCTAACCTGAAATTCTATGCTGTCCTCTGCTACCCTTCCTCAATGTTTGATCATCAACACTCTTCCCTCTGCAATTTCCTTTCTCTATAAAATTCCATTTGTCTGTTATGAAAGACATCTGCTACATAATACGCCTAGTACGTGGAGTTGTCCTATAAGTGGGCATTTATTGTCTCGGTTTTTTATAAATATCATAGTTCCTAAAACATTTTTCACATTTTGTGTTAGTATCAGGACAGCAACTAGGTTAAAAATATGAAGATTTCCGTGTCTTCTTAAAACAACCACAAAACAAACAAACAGACAAAAAAATGCTGAGGTAGGAGAGTCTTGGGTTCAAGGCCAGCCTATTACTAAAGGATGCTTAGCCCCTGGTGCCCTTTAGTTATGAGCCCTAAGGATAAAAGGTCCAGTTTGCTTTCCCAAAATGTCACTGCATTTCTTCTTGTCTTCCTGAGACAGCATCTCTGTTGACTCATTTTAAGGGGTTCCTTTTTCATCTTCCTTTGGGACTCCCCTACTTGTTTGGGTAAATTACTTTATCCCCAGTCTTATTTCCTTGAATGCTATGAGGCTGTTGCCTGAACTTGATTCCTAAATGTGATGATGCCCATCTAAGACGCCTGGTACATCTTGGGTAACCCCAAAGCATTTGCTGTCCTGTTATTTCTCCATCACATAGAAAATGGACCAAGTTCTTTATCCCTTGTCCCAGGGAATGGCTCTGAACAGAAGTGAGGTTCTATCCACTCTCTGTAGCTCTCTGAAGGGCATTACGTGCTTACTCAAACAAATTGCTAAGTCATGAACATCTTTTATGTAAGAATAAACAGACAAATTTGTATATGGACGGACAAGTTTCCTTTGCTTTTACAGACAACTTTCCTTTGCTTTTACTGTGGCAAATAACTGCTAATTTTAGAAAGTTCTAAGTCTTCAGAAAAGAAAATAATAGGTTCTGGTTACCTGACCTCTAGCAAAGCTCTTTAGTGTTAGAATAAGGACCCTTGGTAGCGTGTGCTTCAAGTTATAGGTTAATGAGCTAAGGAACGTTTACATTGTACCCTGAGGGAGATGACTGAACTATGTTGAACTGAATTGACAAGTGTGGGGCTGGTTACGGGTACTAATGAGCAGTCATCAAGTCTGTAGCTTAATGGAGTTTCTATCCTCAGCAAATAAAAAAAGAAACCTCCCTTCTTCGTCTACATGTATAATATAGGTGCATAGATGTGTGTGTGTGTGTGTGTGTGTGTGTATGTGTGTGTGTGGTATGTAAACAGTTACTTGCATCTATATTTCCTGTTCCAAACCTAGTCATAACAGCATGTATTAATTACAGAAATATGTGGCTTGGGAAATGGTGAGAATGTTGTATTAAACTGCATTTCACTTCATTTTGATTTCAAAAGGCTAAAGGCGTTCTGAGTGACTGACAGGTGCCAATCAAGACTATTGTTAGCAGTTGCATATATGACATCAAAACACACACACACAAAAACTCGGCTTATTCAGTTTTGGTCACACTTAGGTGTCTCATAATTTGCAGACACGAGTAAAAGTAAGCTACTATACAGCGTTGCTACAGAATCGAGTTAGGGTGGCATTTAAAGAAATCACTCCAAGCTGCTAAGATAGCAAAACTGACAGACTTTGTGCCTGTAACACAGCACGCAGCATTGGGGTTCTTCGGAGCAACCATGTTGTGCTCATCGTCGGGATAAACTCCTTTTATTAATTACTTATTTCTCAAATAGTATTCTCAAGACAGCGAAAATCAAAACAGAACCAAACCCGGCTCGACTCCACCAGGCTATGAGAAGGCTGAGCGGCTGGGAGCTTCCTAAGCAACAAGCGAAGTCAGGCGGCAAGTAAATTCAGATATTCTGCAAATGACAAATAAAACCAGAACCGAGGCACGCCAGCTGTTCACACTGGAAACTTACCCAACATTTTATTTTGGTCCAAGTTTTATTTATTTCGTTAACAAACCAGGGCTAAGTTTTCAATGAGGGTGGGGAGCTTTATTCCTTATCCTATTAATAAAGAAGAGTGAATTTTCAGTGCAGGTCGGCGTTTTAAAGGTCGCATGTACGCCCCCTCCCTTTCTTCCTACCACCAGCCGCTCTGGTGGGACAGCCACCTTGGGGGACAGAACCCCAGGACGCCTCTCCTCGGGCGCCTCCTCCGTAGTCCGCCTACAACACTCCCACACTCCTGCCTCTCAGAGTTGAATCTGGGGATCCGGCAGGGAGCTGCGCCACGTCCCCCTTTCCCGCTCACCGCTGGGGAGCCGCGCGGCCACCGAGCCCAGGTGGCGAACAAAGGCGGCGCGGGGCGCGTGGCCGGGCCGGCGCGCGTCTCCCTGGCAGGCGGCGGCGGCAGCGGTGGCGCGCACCGGAGCCCGCATTCCTCCGAAGCTGCCGGAGCCCGCGGGGCGACGTCACCTCAGGCTCCGCCCCCGTCCCTCCCCGAGCAAAGTAACTCTGGACTACCCTAAGCAGGCTCTGCCGAGCATGGAGAGCGGCGGCCGCGGCTGGCGGGCGACGCTGGAGACGCTTTCGCCCGCGAGGTAGTTGGCCGACGTTGAGCGAGGACGAAAGTGCTGGCGGGTGGCCGCGGCGTCCCCGCGAGCCCCCCACGAGGCCGGGCGGGCGGCTGGCTGTCGGATTTCGCCGCGATTCCCCCGGAGGCTCTTTGCAAAGCTGCTTGAAACTTCTCCCAAACTCGCCATGGATGTGGCGGCGGCGGCGCTGCCTGCTTTTGTGGCGCTCTGGCTCCTGTCCCCGTGGCCTCTCCTGGGGTCGGTCCAAGGCCAGTTCTCAGCAGGTGAGTGGTCAGGGGGGTCGTCTGGGCCAGTGGCTGTCCCCAGTCTTGAACTCAGAGGCAGAAAGGACTGGCTGATAGCTGGTGCTGGGGCCGGGGATCCAGGAGGCGTCCGCTTAGGGTTTGTGGGGGGTGCAGGTTGGAGCTGGGTCTGTCCTGGGAGTTTGCGTCAGGCGGGATGCGGGGCCAAGAGCTGTGTGCCCCCGGGCACAGGTAACTTTTACGTTCTTGACCCATTGTTTCCGAGGCTGGCCCGGCCCGCAGACAGCCCAGGGTGTGCTGCCTGGAGCGTGTGGCGACCTTGCTTTTCCTGGGTGAACTGTGGATTGCTTGGGAGCAGTCTGCACAGCCTTAGTTATGGAAGTGAGGGAGGAAAAGTACTTAAGGCTCCCGGGACCATGATTCTGTGGCTCGCTGAGCGGGCTGGTCGCTCTCTGTCGCCAAACTGTTTAAAATTTCCCCGGGAAGTCTTTGTGAGAATTGTGGGGACACGTAGGGACCGACCTCAGCCGGTCGTTCTGCCAGGTGCTTTTTGTCCCGGGAATAACCTCCCCTGACCATTGTCCAACCACTTCCCTGTGCCTCCTGGAGGCTCCTTCCTCCTCTGCCGAGGGTTCAGAGTTGCTCCTGGGTAGATTACAGGGCACAGCGTGGAGCATGTTGCCTATACACACGTTGGCGGAGTCCGTACGACGTTTGGAAATGTAGCTCTGAGGATAGATTCAAAGCTGTCCTGGGCAGCGAGGTCTGGGCGCCCGTTCCCGGAAGGCTTACCCTGTTTATGGGGCGAAGCCACCATAAAGCTCAAAGCTGGCTCCGCACCTCCGGGAGTCCGCCTAGGCGACCTGGGCTGGGAAGGTTCGCTGCTCGCCTGGACAACCCGGGGAGGGAGACGCGTTGCGATATTCCAGGCTTTCCCTTTGAATTCTAAGAAAAGCCGCTCAGAGAAGTCCCAGGATCCCGGGTCTCTCGGACTGGGGGTTGGGGATGTGTGTGTGGGGTTCTTTTCCCGTCCAGTTTTGGTTTCCTGCCAGTAGGTCGCTCGCTTCTGAGTCTCTGCTGGCTCTGAAGTTTCACCTGGTGGACGCTGGGGAGCGGGCTCCCAGGTTTAGCCTCTGCCTTCCGAAGGGCTTTACAACTTTTCTGGCTAACCTACCCAACCAGCAAGGCTGGCGGGCGCATCCGCTGCAGCCGAGGTTCCCGGTGTGGATGGAAAGGCAGAGTGGCCGGAGGGTGACGGGAAACGCGACAGCCGCGCTCCTGGCTGAAGCAGCAGGATGCGAAGACAGAACTTACTTTGTATTTGACAGTTGCATTGTTGAGATTGCCCGATTTCCTGGAAATAGACTCACCAGGGTGTTTTCCGGAGTAAATCCTTCGTTAGTTTATCTTCCCCCTCCCCCTTTAGGAATTAGACCTTGGAGTCTGGGGCTTGAGTGTATCCTCCTAGGCAGAGACTATGAAATGGCAGCAGGCAAAGGAAAGACCATGTATCGGGGTGGTGAGCTGAGGGCACCAGCTTCTTGCAATGAATTCCGACGACTTAATTTAATTTTCTGGTTTCCGCGTTACCGAGTATGTCTCTGCCCTACAATGCTGTTAGTATTGGAACCATGCTTGATGTACCTCATTATATGCAGCAGGTTGGAGGGAGTATTGATTTCTACACAGCGTTTGTCACTCCACGGAGAGCCTAGCTTGAGAAGGCATGTTATTTGTTAATTGAACTTTACCAGTTGCATGATTAAACACATGTATTTGGGACCGGCGACTAGTGATGTCTTAACAGCTCATGGATATATTTTCAACATAGGAGAAACTTTTCTCTTTTAAAGTGTTATCTATCATTTAATTACCATGTACGGAGGGTGCCTCATCACAGGGTACAGATGTGTTTCTGAGAGTTTATAATGAATGCAGCCCCCACAGAACTGGCTCTCATCCTCCTGCTTTTCAGGATATATGTTTGTCTCTTATCTCTCGAGCTTAAAGTCAGATTGCGCACCTTTCTGTCTTTCTCCAGAGATTAAAAGTTGGTTTTGTAGACATCTCCTTTTTTTTTTCCTGGTTGTCATAAATCATTTGGTATTGTAATGTCATAAAACTCTATGGCATATTTGTTAACAAACGTTGACTGGGGACGAATTAGAGATTGGAAGTGTTTTTTTTTTTTTTTTCCCTTGCCTTTTTCCCCTGATACTCTATTTTAAATGAGGAAATTTTGGAGAAATTTAAATGAGCATGCTTTAAAGAGCTAGAGAGACATTTTCTAGATTTTTTTCAAGTACTTCATTCAACTAAATATGTGTTTTAGAATATGATCACCAAGGTAGGCTCACCACTTTCCAACAGTACCGTGTGATTGTTAACGTAGGAGGTGTACCAACACATTTGGGAGGATAGTGTAGTTGGAAATGTATATATGTCATATATACATTGGATCCCTGTGTGTCTCAATCACACATCTAACACTTTCAGTTTGCAACCTTCTCCTTCTTTTTTTGTCTGCAGTTAAAGTGTAAAAGTGCTCTAGAGTAAACAACTTTAAAGCCAAGACTATCTATACTTTTCACCTTTCACTCGAGTCTCTGAAAATGATACTTGTACCTATATGCTATCCAGGAAGACTGGAGTGTGGGAAACCAGTCTGCTACTACGGTCTATTTACGAGGCTCTGTAGCTGTTACTGTTGGTATCGCTGTGGAAGCAAGCTTATGGTGGAACTCGAACCCCACAAAACCAGTCGCACTTGGAAACTCAGCTTTCTCATCTATAAAATGGGGATAATAACACCTGTCCTGACCTTTCCACATAGTTTTTATGAAGATCAAGTGAAGTCATTTATGTGTACTGTCAACTGTAGAGCATGTGAGGCTATCTGGGGTGTAATCATCATAAATTAAGGTAGCCGAGTGCCAGAGTTTCAGCGTTTATGGCTTTTAGACTCTTAGAACTCTCTTCTCAGCCACGATAGGCTGTTTAGCAAGGTGTGTGTGTGTGTGTGTGTGTGTGTGTGTGTGTGTGTGAGAGAGAGAGAGAGAGAGAGAGAGAGAGAGAGATAGAGAGAGAGAGAGAGAGAGAGAGTTGTTCCACAGTTATATATTTTCATCCCAATTGATTCTGACCATGAGTTTATGACAGAAGTCATCTTTGATCACTTTTTAGCTTAGCTATGCAAATCTTTCAAAAATTATACTTATGCGAGAGTCACTGCTAGTATTCCTGGTATCCTAACTGCAGGAAAAAATGCTTGGGAGATCTTGTTATTTTAAAGTAATTGGCTGAGCTCCTGGTTCAGCATTTTCTCAGTGCAGAGAATCACATGTGCCTTTGGATGCAGTCTTATCAATGGCCTAGAGAGGGACTATTGTGTTGTATGAAGTCAGCCTGAGAAAGCTGCGGAAGCTCCTACCTTGGATGGGGTCTTGGCATATCATGCTCATCCCTAAGGACCTTACAACTCACCTGAGTAGAACCACTTGCCTTGTGTCTGCCTCCTTGTCTCTAGTGCAAAATTAATTTTCTCTTATTCTTACTGTCTACTCGGAGCCAGCCTGTGTTAAGACTTACGGTTTTCTTTCTCTAGTTTTGATTGACTGGCACCCTTCAGTGTCTAAATACATTAAAATTCCAAACTGTACTTCCTAGTAATGATAAGGACAATTCCAGGTCTGTTTCTCTCTCTCACTGGTTCCCTTATATCTGAATTTCCTAGCTTGTGAGATGTCATTTTGTGTCTGACCTGCCCTGATGGGAAGAGGCAGGTTTGGCTGCTGTTTGGTCACTGGCATGTGTGTGGCTGACAGCTCTCCTCTTTGTGTTCATGAATGTGAATCTGAAAAATAAATCAATAAATCAACCCCTCTGCTTCTCTGTCCCTGT
The DNA here is from genome assembly GCF_021556685.1 of Rattus norvegicus. NCBI lineage: Eukaryota > Metazoa > Chordata > Mammalia > Rodentia > Muridae > Rattus > Rattus norvegicus. The sequence continues at coordinate 18,466,561 of NC_141534.1, read as the reverse complement.
TGCGCACTCCTCCCACGCCTCGCTGCTAGCAACTGAAGCCCCACACGCATATTCGGAAATCAGAAGCTTTTTGTTTTCATCTAATATCTTTAGGTTCTGCCTTACATATGTTCTTAAATGCCAGACATATGACCAGTGTGCTACCCACATCTGAGCAACTCCCTCACACGTGAGACATGCTCCTATGTCCAGCGTTGATGGGTTGCTAGTACCTATTTTCATATCCTTCAATATTAAGTTTGCATGCTGAAGTTCCAGGTAGAGAAAGTGTCTTGGCTCCCACTAATGTTTGTCAACTGCCTCGGACTGTTCGTGCCTGAGACAGTGTTTAGACAGAGCAGGTCATGCTGAATGTGAAGCTGCCCAGATTCCGTTTCCTAGTCTTGCTCTTCATGGAGGGGAGGACAGGGAACTGCTGAAGGCCAAAAGCAGGACATAGCAAAACAGTTTACAGACAAAATGCGCTGTCTCTCTGTGTATGTGTGTGTGTGTGTATGTGTTCATATGTGTATTTGTATGTATATATGTGTGTATGTTTATGTGTGTGTTTGTTTTTGTGTGTGTGTATGTGTATGCGTGTGTGTATGTGTATGTGTGTGTATGTGTTCATATGTGTATTTATATGTATATATGTGTGTGTATGTGTGTGTATGTGTATGTGTGTGTATGTGTATGTGTAGGTGCGTGTATGTGTATGTGTGTGTGTGTATGTGTGTGTGTATGTGTATGTGTAGGTGTGTGTATGTGTATGTGTGTGTGTGTATGTGTGTGTGTATGTGTGTGTGTATGTGTGTGTATGTGTATGTGTGTGTGTATGTGTGTGTGTATGTGTGTGTATGTGTGTGTATGTGTGTCTGTGTGTCTGTGTGTCTGTGTGTGTGTATGTGTGTGTGTCTGTGTGTGTATGTGTGTGTGTATGTGTGTGTATGTGTGTGTGTGTATATGTGTGTGTATATGTGTGTGTATGTGTGTGTATGTGTATGTGTATGTGTGTGTGTGTGTGTGTATGTGTGTGTGTGTGTGTGTATGTCCATACTTGTATGAGATCATTTATTCAATTTTCAGAAGAGGGAAAAGATTCCTATTTTCTGAGTTGTTTATTGGAGCCAGCCTTTGCCTTTGTCCAAACAGATTCATTTCTTATTCTATGAATGTAAAAATCTCCCTGTGTGCATTCCCCTCAGACTCTCCCTGCTGGTCATGTGTGGCTGCTTTGCGTCCCTTTATCAAATGGTGTTTCTCTGCTTTAAAAGGTTGTAATTGCTTTTGAACATGACTTGTTTTTTTCATCAGAATCCATGCTGCTTGTCATAGCTACTGAAGAATTATACAAAGCATATCAAGTCACCATATATCTTAAAATGGTATTTGATTACAAGCTAATGAATAATACATCAATCAGACTACTGTTTTTTTTATTTCATTTGAAGCCCAAACAAACTTGCATAGCCATTGAATAATTTTTTTTTTTAAATTGCACAGACTGTTTCTGATACATGAGAGACTTCGAGGTCCTTTTTGTAAGAGAGGTAGAAGATGCGAGTGCCAGGCTTACTGATACTTTGAGATTAGTGGAATAATTCATGTACAACAGTACTTTGGAAATCTTTTTGGAAGTTGCTACATTTGGGTGTTTATGGTATGAAGTCTAAGGGAGAAACTGTGCCAACGTCAGACTCCACTTCGTACAAACATGACAGATGGAAATACCCTTAAACTATCATAGCTGCTCATAAGACACATTCTACACGGTCTGTTATGAGAGGCGTGTCTGTCTATAGTCTTCAATTCTTAAGAAAACCTTTTGATTTGTGGTTAATGCCTCAGTAATTCATGTCAATGAAAACTCAGTTTTCCTAGTCTGAAACCTCAACTTTTATATGCTTCAGGTTGTTGACGTTCTGGGAAAACAGTGGGGCAGAGGAAGCAGGGACTGTATTGACCCTCCTGTGGAACACTGCCATTACCCCACTTAACACTGGTTTAGAGCCTTTTTTTTTTGGCATGCTGCTGTCTGAGCCTTTTTTTTTTTTTTTTTTTTTTTTTTGGCATGCTGCTGTCTGTTGATAACCCAGGAAAACTATTAGTGGCTTATTTTGTCATTTACAACTGTTTTAGGTGCAAAGTAAGTAGTCTTAAGTGAAGTAATTCATGTCTCCTCTTAGGGGACTGCGGAGCTCCGTGTATAGAAAAACTGTCGAGCTGGGCGATGCTGGCCTGGTCTTCTACAGGCATCATTGAGTAGGGGTCAGGAACGCAGCCAAAGGGAAGGCTTCTGGTTGAATTATAGTTTGCAGCTCTTTAGTTGAGTGAGCTGAAAGCCTAAGTACGTCTATCTTAATGATAGTGTGAACTTAATTGCTAAAGGCTCATGCTGGAAGAAGCTTAGTCAGAACGATGGCATAGAAAGTGCCTACTTAGATTCTTGGAAAGACTACCGGGCGTGTTTTAGTATTCTTTTTCTTTTTTCTTTCTATTTTATAGACCGAGAAACTGAATTTGGTAGGAAGTGAAATACTTGTTTCGTTTCAGTACCCTGTCTCGTTGTACAATACACTTCTTAAGAGGCACACAGGAAACTTCCCAGATTGGCCTCTGCATGTTCAGCTTTCCCAGTGCATCCTGCTCCTGCAGCAACTGTCCAGGCTCTGTCCAAGGCGGCTCCTGGCGTGGCCATATACATTATTCTAATTTTAGTTGGGCAGCGGGCTGGTCTAGCAGCTGCTGAACCTGGAGTCCGGTCATAGCTCTTTGGTGTGATTTGGCAGCAAAGGCAAGGGCAGGGAAGAAGCCTTATGAGGGACAAAATATCATGATTGATTGCTTTTGGGTCCTTGTGTTCCTCTACTGAAAGGTATGCTAACTTTTGATTGGTTCGTGGAAGAGCAGCAGCTTTAGCGTGACGTAGGACCATGGGGTGATCTGTGATCAGACCCAGCCCTACACACACTGAATTCGAGTTCAGTTTTAGTCAGCTGATTTGCTTGACTCCTTTAATTGTGGGAAACACTGCATTAGAACAAACAGAAGTGAGCCCCAAAAGATTGCCACATGCCCTTTATTATAGAATTGTAAGAGTTTTGTGCAAGGGTTAAATTATGACATAAACTAAATTTCACTGGGTTTATAATTCTTCCTTATAGATTAAAAAAAAGAATTTATTATTTTTATTTATCTGTATGAGTGTTTCGTTTGCGTGTATATCCGTGTGATATGCGTTGCTTGGTGCCTGTGGAAGTTAGACGAGAACATCAGACCCCTTGGAACTTGAGGTATAGACAGTTGTGAGCTGTCATGTGGGTGCTAGGAATCGAACCCAGGTCCTCTGAGAAACAAACTGTCTAAACTACTAAGCCATCTGTCTATCCCAAAATGTATAGTTACTATTTACATTTACTTGATAACAATCTAGCATCCTAGACACATCTGCACGATTGAGACTTTATAAATTTTTATTCTTTTAATGCACGCTCAGGTTTGAAAACAATCTTTTTAAATAAGAAGACAAAGAGGAAGCTAAATAGTCTTACTTGTTGGTGCTTACTCAAAAGACTATTTATAGGTGCACAGACTTCCTAAGGGACCAGAAATGCTACGTGTAAACTTCTTTTGCTTGATTTGATGTTGGTACAGGAAATAGTATTCCCTCTGACTTTAGCACCAGTAACCTCTTGCTTTACTGTTCTCTCTTCCTTCCAAGATCTGTAATAAGGATTGCCTTTGTAGGCCGCTCAGATTTCATGAATGGAAGTTAGTAGGTAGACTGTATTACATTTCACAGGGATTCTTTATACCGTCTTCTCTGCTCATACTTAAGAACAGGGATTCTTGTCAGTTTTCTCAAGAGAAAAATTATGATGTAAGACACAGTGTACACTATTCATGTCAAAACACAGTTTCCTTGCATTTCATAGCTTGGCTTAGCATTCTTTTACAAAATGAATTTCCCCAGAAGACCTAATTGCCTCTTTATTAATGAATTTGTGTGGTGGTCTTTTTTCCCTCTCCGCTTACTATTCTAAGTGTGTCTACTTTTGCTAGCTGTTTCAACAGTGCAGTCTCTGATTAAATCACAACTGCTATATTTGTTTTTGCTGTTCACTAGTGATTTGGAAAAATCTTGGCACAAGGACATGGTTATAGCAGTGAGTGACGAAAGGCAAGAAGTGTAAATGAACATTAACCCCTGATCTTCAGTAATACTGTGATCTTAGATGCTAGAGATGGGGACAGTAGATAGCAAGATTATCTGTGCTTTTGGTACTGTAAATAAAAATATACTTCCTAGAGTGTCTGAACTCTGAGGAACAGAGCTGTTGGGATTGATAAATTCCATATCCATTTAATACTTTGGGGCTTAAGGGGAGATCAAATTAGAGACAAATCACAGACTGACATGGGAAACCTTAAAGTTTTCACACACTGTCCAGAACTTTGGAGTTTGAATGTTCTCACCAATTGTTATTTTCTTTTTTCTTTTTTTTTTCTAATTTGATTCTAAATTTACTAGGTCTGCTTTTATTTTTGTCAACTGTAGTTAGGCTTGTTTATTCTCTTACCTATTGGAAAAGAAAGATTTTCCCAAAGTAATTACAACGGCATTAGGATCTGCCATTTGCAGAGGACTTATGACCTAGTAAGACCTTGAATAAATGTGTTACATGTTTTAAAATCTCCATAATAGTCTTTTTGTATCCATTCTACACACAGGATTAGAGAGGGAAGTCACTTGTCACAGTCGTGCCTATGAAAAACTGGTTGAGACAAGATTTATTGTCCAGTGACTGTGCACACATGTAGCGATTAGACACTTTAGTTGCACATTAGCAAAAATGCAGTAGACTGGAGAGGCAGCTACTGTGTCACTTGTAATGGAATTAAGTTAAATTTGAACAATCAATAGAAGGAACGTAAACCTCCCCCCCCACCCGTGTGTGTGTGTGTGTGTGTGTGTGTGTGTATGTGTGTAAGTGTATGTATGTCTATGTAGGTGTATGTGCGCATGTGTAGGTAGGAAGCAAGGAGTTAGTGGAGGTTGGGAATGACAGGTGAAGACTTTGGAATCAGATGCAACAACAGGTAACCGGGTGGGAGTCGGGGTAGGGGTTGTGGAGTCTTAGCTGGGGTGGTATGAAGGGCTGGAGGAAAGAAACGGTGTATGTCCTGACAGTTTTCTGTGCATTACAGAGCAGATGTTTGTAGTTAGGGAAATTTTCTTCCTTTATTCTCCCTTAAACTCTAAAGTAGGAGTTTATTATTTTTATTGTTTTATTCTCTGTACTCAGTAAATCCAACACTAAACTAATGATTTATACATCTGATACAATCTTTCCAGCATGAACTATCCTGGAGAAACTTGAGCTCTAATTTAGTATTTAAAGCTGGGTGTGGTGGCACATGCTTTTAATCGCAGCAGGTGCAGGTGAGACCCAGGCCAGCTTGTTCTACATAGTGAGTTCTAGGCCAGTCAAGGCTACATAGTGAGACCTTGGCTCACAAAAGGAATAGAACCCACACTAAGTTAGTATTTGAGCCACATTTGTTTGAACAAATGTATCATTTTACCTATTGGCAATGTATATAGATAAAAGATCTTTTATAGTTATTTTTGTTTGTATGCAACATTTTAAAAATCATTTAAAATGTAAAACAGTTTTAACCATTTGTCTTTGATTACAGTAATCCAAAATGACAATAGCATGTGGATACGAAATAAACTGTTAGATAGCTGCTTGCTTTTCAGGTATCCTGTTAAGACTTATTAATTATATGCATATGTATAATAGAATTAATAAAGAACAAAAGTGTGAGTTAAGCTATGGTAAACAATTATAATTGATACAGTGAAACAAAAACTGCTAACTCCTTACGTAATCTTTGGAAACTCATATTGAAAACTGTGACGTCTAGGTGAATTCGTATGATTTTTTTTTTTAAAGATTTATTTATTTATTTTATGTACAGCACTCTGCCTGCATATGTGACTGCAGGCCAGAAGAGGGCACCAGATCTCATTACAGATGGTTGTGAGCCACCATGTGGTTGCTGGGAATTGAACTCATGACCTCTGGAAGAGCAGTCAGTGCTCTTAAGCGCTGAGCCATCTCTCCAGCCCTTGTATGATTTTTTTTTTTTTTTGGTTCTTTTTTTCGGAGCTGGGGACCGAACCCAGGGCCTTGCGCTTCCTAGGTAAGCACTCTACCACTGAGCTAAATCCCCAGCCCCCCTTGTATGATTTTTGATACACTCATTTCTGCTCCCTAACTGTGGTGCATAGCTATAGACCATGGAAATTATGGAGAGATGCTATCAGAAACATTTAAGGTAGTGGGTAATGAATAAAATGAAAAGAAGCAGCAGCTGCATGCCTAGTTACTTGTTTTCTAATGCAGCAGGTCTTGAGCTGTGGGTTGAAACCCCTTTGGGGGTTGCATATCAGGTATCTATGTCACAGTTCATAACAGTAGCAAAATTATAGTTATAAATTAGCAACAAGATAATTTCATGGTTGGGGGTCATCACAACATGAAGAACTGGATTAAAGGGTCCCAACATTAGGAAGATTGAGAAACAATGTACCAGTGAAGGAGTTACCCAGTATCTTCGCTTCATTTCCCATTGCGATAAAACAGGCTGACAAAACCACCTTAAGTTGGATCGGATGTATTTGGCTCACAGTTCCAGGTCACAGTCTTCCATTGCTGCAGAGGTCAAGATGTCAGGAACCCAGAGTAGAGAATAGAAGTACATTCATATTCATGACCAATAAATACATATATACATGGAAGGGCTCAGCTCCCATTTTCTAGCATCATACAATCTAGGGTCTCTTGTCTAGGGAATAGTGCCAACTACACTGGTCAGGTTTTCCCTCCTAATCTATTTTAATCAATGGAGTCCCAGAGAGAAGCTTCCAGGTTCACCTGATCTAGGTGAGCCCTCACTGAGATTCTTAAAACCTTTTTCTTTTGGTATTTGTTTTTATTTGGGAGCAGGGGGGTTGCCTAAATGAATGTCTGTATCCCATATGTTTGAAGGGTCCACAGAGGCCCCTTGGAACTGGCTGGTTTTGAGCCACCATGTGGGTACTGGGGATTGATCTCAGAGCCTCTGGAAGAGTGGTCACCAGTGCTCTTACCTGATGAACCATTCCTCACTGAGGTTCTTTTTAGATGGTACCAGGTTGTGTTAGCTTGCCAATTGAAGCTAATCTACCCAGCCTCTTAGACAGATCTTGGTGTTAATGGCTTAAGCTTTGGGTTGACTGAGGACCATGGCTATGCCAGCTTAAGCAAAGATATTCCCATCACCCCTAATGGATGCGTTGGCCTGGGCATCTGGCATATCGAAATGAAGACAGCAATCAAACCAGATGCGTGTTGACTTCACTGCGTGTCCTCCCTGGCACTGGGGCTTATTTTAATATTCCTTGGGTTGTTGGTTTAGAGAAGTACTACAATGCTCACACTTTCTCCTCTGCTTCTCTCTTCTTGCTTTGTCTATGGTTTCTTTTCTCTGTTTATGTCAGCATGAGTTGTGTTAACAGGGTCTGGATTGATGAGCTTTGCTACATTTCCTGGAACCATTTGGCTGGGTGATAGCAGAGTGCTTGTGTTTACTGCTTTACCTCAGTTCATACTTAGATCTCAGGAACAAATGTATGTGGAGGAAAGCTGGCAAGAGACCTCAGTTATGGCAGCAAAAGGCCTTGGCTGTTGGACCCAGAGCACTGGGTCTGTAGTTAGGGGGAGACTGTAACTTTCTGAGCTCCGGTCACAATTCCTTTTTATTTAATCCTTCCTTTCTGTATAGTACTGTGGGCACCTTCCAGTGAAGAATGATTCTAATGTCTTCCCTCATTACTCAGCCAGATATCTCTAAAGATGAGACGAGCAGTGTATGTGAAAATCCTCCTATAATTGTAAATGCCCATAAAATGCAAATGCTATTAGGGATGTAAACTTTGGTGATATATGAATTATTGTTGGAGGCAGAGGAACTGTGTCTGCTAAGGAATGGAAATGAGGACCATGGATGCTTCACATATATTCATGTCTGAGTTATGCTGTGCCTATGGAAATGCCAGGGACAGTGCTATGATAAATAAGAGTTTATATGGTTCTTGTGAACAATGGCTAATTCTGCTGTCATGCATCACCCAGTGTAGCAATCCCTATCTCATTTGCTAGTATTTGTATGTTTTCTAGCTGTGACAGTAAATACTGGGTAAGGTAGTCCTATAGAACATGAGTAAGCGCATGTTCTAAGGATGGTGGTGATGCATAACATGTTGCGTGTATGGTGTTTTTCTTTTGAATAGCTACGAAGACATAGAAAATCCTCTCTCTGGGAATGAGGCTGTAACGCCTTTAGTAGGGTACCGACCTAGCATGCATACAAAGTCTTGAGTTTGATCCCCAACACCCCGTGAAACTGGGCGTGGTGGCTACTCTTGATGTCCTAGCACTGGCAAGGTGGCAGCAGGGAAATCAGGAGTTTAAGGTCATTTGTGAACACATCAAGCTCAAGGCCAGCCTGGAGTACAAGAAACCCTGTGTTCCAAACAAAACAAAACTCAGACTTTTCCATCTACGCTGGCTCTTCTCATGATATCTTCACTAATTCTGTTCCTTATATCGTGACCATTGGTTATGTGCCAGTTCCAGGCTAGGTCACAAGGATGCTGGTAAGCAAGGCCTTGTCCCGGAGCCTAGGGAGCAGACGTTTGCTACAGGAGTGGCCATCTTTGTAGAGTTTTGTGCCTAGCGATTCGTGGTGCAGCCTGAGGCAGTTTTGTAACTGACCTTACATCCATGATTTGGCATGTCTCAGAGTTCAGGCTGGCTTTCACAACTTGCTGGCCCACTTCAGAACTTGCCTAGGATAATTCAGATCCCTTGAGCCTCCTGTCCTTGAGACTAACCCCTTCCCTGCCAAAAGCAAAAGGGTGCAGAAGGAGAACCGAACCGCGGAGGGAAAACAAACGGGCCATCGTGATCGTAAAATTCCACCGAGTGGAAATTCCCCAAAGTTGAGTAACCCGAAAGTCTAACGAAGTTCTTGGACAGGAGAGCACCTTTGTTTTCTAGAGGATGGCAGGTATGCACTCTCCTGTGGGAGGGAGGAACAGGAAAGGGTCTTTAACCGCAGTGTACACAATGACACATTTGCATCCTAAGTAAGCATTCACTGGCAGAGTTCCTGGTTCTTGGCTGGGTTTGTATCTGTTGTTATCTATGGCTTTTGTAACCTGGACTCCCAGGGGCCCTAGAGGCTTCTTCTGCTTTGCCTTTCATTCCTGTCTCCCAGGAATGAAGGCAGGCTGAGGACATCCTCTATCCCCTAACTCCCCAGCTAGCATCTGTATCCTGGAAACAGAGGACATTCACCCTGGTACTTTGGCCATCGATTATGACAGGGCATTGGTATCATATTCAAACACGCATTGTTTTTAATGGGACATAGAGACCCTGGAATTTCTTTCTTTAGTGAGACCCGTGTGATCTGCTATTTTAGTGATGGATAAATGTTTTCTAAGCCAAACCCAAACTTCCAAATTACGTAGACATGAACAGAAAAAAAATATATACAAGCATAGAAAACCAGTCCTTTTTAACTAAGTCACCAATACCATGTGTCCATTTCTTAATTAGGCAAACATGCTAACACTGGCTTCAGTCCAGTGTGGATGGTAATATAGGGGTGCACAGGCTGCGCTACGTAGGTTTAAAGATGGGCTGTGACATTTTCTTGATCTCTCCTTCAGGCACTTGCCTTTATATTCTCATTTGCATAATGGGGAAATGAGGGTATCTGTTGCAGGTATGTGTTTTGAGGAACATTGAGTTTAAGTACTTAAAAGCGTCTCTGGCCCATTAATAACATCTATTCTCTTTAACTATTTCTCTTGTCTTCGTTACTACTGGACTAACTTAACTCATGCTTACTGAGTAACTAATCCCTTGCTGTTCTTTTTCAAAACCTCTTGCCGCAGCTTTTTTTTTTTTCCTTTTTAAACTTCTAAATAAGCAGCAGAGTGGGTGACCTGAACTAAACCCAACATCGAGGCGATGTGCTGCTCAGTACCATAAATCTTAACTCTACATTTATGAAAACAGACAAATTTATACTTCTGGGAACCGAGAACTGTGAACAATTAACAAACCATTGATTATATATGTGTGTGTGTGCATCTTTGTGTGTGGGTAGATGCCTGTGGAGGTAGGAAGAGGGTGTTGGATCCCTCTAGAGCTGGAATTGTAAGTGGTCGTGGGTCCTCTGGAAAAGCACAGGTACTCTTAACTGCTGAGCCATCACCCCAGCCTCAGAATCAGAGTCCTAGGATGAATGACTGGGAAAATTAACAAACACACTTCAAAGAAATACTTCAAAACAGAGGAGTAAAAGTCATGGTGAGTGACCAGATGGGATTTCAGAGAAACGTTAGATTTTAGGGTACTTTCTAAGACCTTGGAAGGTACATTTGCAGTGTCTTAAGCAAGCCAGGCACTGTGGGAAACCTGAGACAGACAGTAAATGACCAAACTCTGGAAACCTAATTGCAGTCAAACTCTGACAAGTCAATACTGGGAATATGCTGTATTTGGGAATTGCCTAGGAAGCTGAGGGTTTTCTCTGCTGCCTCAAACCATTGTCTGTCCCAGTGAAACTCATGCCTTGTATAGGGTCATCATGCAGGCTCAGAAATGAGGGAACTGAATATAAGCATCAAAGAGGAGAGCAGGCCTGTCCGTTTCCGTGGCCTTACAGAGTGGACAAGGTCTATGGCCGTGTCTTCCTTTGTGCTCAACGTGTGTTAAACAGATGCACACCGCTTACATTTAGAACATCTGTTCGCCTGTGGGTTCTTAGATTTCGGATTTTATTTTTGAGGGTTTTGTAGAGGTTTCCAATCTGTTCAAACTCCCTAACTTCTTTAGGCCACTGCCTGCTGGATGTAGCTTTTGCCAGTGCCAGTGCAGGGTGGTACGGGCTGATAAAATTCCTGACTGTTGTTAGCTCCCGTTCAGAGGGAATCCTCAGAGAACATCTGCCTGGATTTAAGCCCTACTCAGGTGGAGGTTTCTGGAAGGCAGTCTTACCTTTTGTCAGTACCATTTCCAAGTGAACTTGCTTCGCTTTGCCTTGGTGGTGCTTGTGAAAACATGTGTTTTCCCTTACCTAAAGCTCTTGTTATTTTTTAATACAGGAGAGACCGTTTGTACCACAGCCTTGAATCTGACTGAAATCATGCTCGGTCGATCGATTTATTTATTCATTCATTCATTCATTCATTCATTCATTCATTCATTTATGTTTTTTGTTTGTTTTTCCAAATGTTTTCACTGTGTAGCCCTGGCTGTCCTGACTCTGTAGTCCAGGCTACCCTCCCACTCGGCCCCTGGAGTGTTGGGATTGGGCCACCATGCTCAGCAGGCCATCGTGTTCCTGTGGTATTTAACTGACCATGTTGGGCTACTCTGTGTCTTGACTGGGGGGGGGTCTAGCGATTATAGATGCAGCCGCATTAACCCTTTCAGTTAAGACTTGGTTCATTTTTTTAATGTGTTAAGTTCTTCCAAGTTCCTTTAGCTGTCTTTCTGGTGTACTATTTGATCAGCGTCATAGATGAAATAGAAAAGGTCATGAAGGAAAATGAAACAAAGTAACAACAAACCACGTGGGATACCTAGTTTCCAGCACTTCCTTTTTGTTGTTTGTTTTGTTTTGTTTTTAAGAAAATGGCTCCAAAGTCATAACTTAGGGTTTATTTAGAAAGCCAAACGCTCTGTAAATCAGAGTCGTGTTACCTAAAAGATGCTGAATCTGAGATGAAAGAAAAACCCGTGGAATGGAAAGACAAGCTCTGTGCACTTTAAACCTCCCTGGTCAGGCTCTGGGTGTGGGCGGGGGACCCCACAACCAGGACCAGTTATAGTTGATAGGGAACTTCAAGGTGGAGAGTGTCCTTTCCTCCCCTCCCATCAGGAATGCAGATGCAGTTGAAGCTCCCAGTGCTCTGGGGGTGGAAGTAGGCGCGAGGACCACTGCCTTGGCCCCCCCCCCTTTTTTTTTTGGTTCATTTTTTCCGGAGCTGGGGACCGAACCCAAGGCCTTGCGCTTCCTAGGTAAGCGCTCTACCACTGAGCTAAATCCCCAGCCCCCGCCTTGGCCCTTCTTGAACCTTCTGCTCACTATAGTAACCACTTTCAGCTGTTTCTCTTCGAAATCCAGAGGCTAAATCAGGTACAGGTCCTCTGTCCAGTCTTAGCATTCATTCAGTCATACCACAGACTTGCCCAGGTACCATCGCTCTGTAGAATAGCACGTGATTTTATAGCGTATCCCAGGCTGCTTTCTGTGAAGTTGCCCAGGTAGGGACAGCCTGGTAACTCAGGATCTAGTTACCTTTTCTTCGAGATTAAACTTGAAAGCTAGGTTTCCTTTGAGGTGGAGACTCTCGTCAAGTCATGTTGCCAGGAATCATACCCATTCATAGGTTATTTCTCCATGCATACACACACACACACACACACACAGAGAGAGAGAGAGAGAGAGAGAGAGACAGAGACAGAGAGAGAGAGAGAGAGAGACAGAGAGAGAGAGAGAGAGAGAGAGAGAGAGAGAGAGAGAGAGAGAGAATCAGAATCAAAATGTCTAGATTTATAGGAAGGAGCCCCTCTGGGGAAAGGGCAGCCCAGCTGCTAGGCTGGGAAGTTCAAGGTTGGGGGCAGGGTATGTCAAGTAGGAACTGAGGGAGCTAGAGGACATGTCTCCTTTGATATATAAAATATGTACTTCAGTCCCTTATTCTGGGGTTGAAAACAAATGGAGACACCAAGCGTTTTTTTTAAATGTAGTAATGATACAAAGGTTATGTCTTTCTTGCACTTTGGGACAATAGACTTGAACTTATGACTGTATGTCAAACTTAATGTCCCCTTTAGCTTGTGAAAACAAGTGATACCACTCTAGGTATCTAGCAATTCCTTGTTTTGAACACCTTGTTGGGGCAGGAGTTTGTGCATTGTTATGATTGATTGTGAACCCGGCTGGAGTTGGAGAGGCCCGGGAGCAAGTGGCCTCTTAACTCAGCAAAATGTGCAAGGCTGGGCTTGTCTCTCATTCCTTTTCCATCAGTCTGGTTAGTGCCAAATATTAAATACCTGGTCCTTTCATGTGCAGCACAGAGGGAAAAAAAAAGACGAAAAAGAAAAAAAAGACCCCTGCACTGAGGGTGATTTCCGGACTGTTGAAGGAGTCAGAGATAAGCTCCCAGTGCAGAGTTCAGGCTTGCTGGTCCAAGCCTTTTGGAGCATCCACCTTGGACTTTTGTCTTCTGCTTGACTCTTGTCACGTAGAATGATGTGACTGTCTGTGGTCATATATGTTTTATGATGTTTTAAACTTTCTCTCTTTAAGGGCTAGTGATTCAAAGCCAGCTACTGCCACGTAAAAGGGCGAGCTTTGAAGAAATGCATTTGGAATTATGTGAATATTTTGCACCAAGGGAATTATGTGAAATTTTTTTTCCACTGAGCACTATTTTTCAAAGCAGAAGATTACACAGTAGCAGGCAATTTAAGAAACCAAACCTTTTTTGCAAGTGTTTCTCAACCTGTGGGTCGTGATCCCGTTGGGAATCAAATGGCCTTTCACAGGGGTCTCCTAAGATATTTACATTACGATTCAGAACAATAGCAAAATCGCAGTTATGGAATAGCAATAAAAATAGTTTTATGGTTGGGGGTTGCCATGGCAGGAGGGACTGTATTTTTTTTTTTTTTTAAGATTTATTTATTTATTATATATAAGTACACTGTAGCTGTCTTCAGATACACCAGAAGAGGGCATCGGATCTCTTTACAGATGGTTGTGAGCCACCATGTGGTTGCTGGGAATTGAACTCATGACCTCTGGAAGAGCAGTCGGGTGCTCTTAACCACTGAGCCATCTCTCCAGCCCGGAGGGACTATATTAAAGGGCTGCAGCCTTAGGAAGGTTGAGGACCACGGTTAAAGGGCTGGTGAGATGGCTTGGCGGCAAAGGCAATGGCGCCTATCTCGATGACTTCACACACACACACACACACACACACACACACACACACACACACACACACACAGAGTAAATAAATACAGAAATGCACAAACAGATGAAAAGCCTGAAATATTATAGCCTTAAAAAAATTATACTAAAACATTTATGCGGCTCACGAAAGTATCCTATATTCCAGGTTCCCCAAAAATCTTTTTAAGAATGAACATGTTGGGGACTGGAGAGATGACTCAACGGTTAAGAGCACTGATTGCTCTTCCAGAAGTCCTGAGTTCAATTCCCAGCAACCACATGGTGGCTCACGACCATCTATAATGGGTCTGATGCCCTCTTCTGGTGTGTCTGAAGACAGCTGCAGTGACTCACATATAAATAAATCTTCACACACACACACACACACACACACACACACACACACACACACAGAGAGAAAAAACATGCTAATAAATATAAGTGGATTTACACCCAATTTTGCTGTACATTACATTCCTTTTTTTTAAAAAGGATATAATATGAACGCGTTCATAGCTGTAACATCTGTAGTTGAAAATGAAGCTTACAAAGCATAGGTTCAGAGATTTAAAAAAAACTATATGCGTATGGGTGTTTTGCCCGCATGGGTGTGTGTGCACCACCTATGTACCTGACTGTGCCAGAGGCCAGAAGGGGGCACTGCCTCTGGGATTGGAGTTAGATGTGGTAGTGGCCACAGTGTGGGGACTGGCTGTCAGATTATGGTTCTCTTGGAGAGCAGCCTGGTCTTAAATGCTGATCTGTCTCTCTAGCTCCACCTTTCTCAGCTCAAGGCTATATCTGAGCATTTGATTTGATGATTTTCTGTCATTATTTCCCACAAACGTTTTCACCCTTCTCTTTCTTCTGTCTCATGGGACCCACACCACTTTAGGACTGGCAATCCTCCTGCCTCAGTTCCCTGAGTACTGGGATTATAGACACACCTTACCTAGGTTTTCTCCTGGATCAGTCATTTCACAGTTCTATTTTTATTAGCTCAAGTAATGCGATTATTTGCGTTTTGAAGTTCATTAATGTCCACTGATGCAGCAGTGAGATGTTGTTTTAACGCACAGGTTGTGCTCTGTAAGAGGAGAATAGTTCATGTCCCTGTAGTATGAACACCACAGTAATTAAAATCACACGCTGCTCATGTGCTGGTTGGGCTCTGTGTAATGCTCTATGTTAGCCTTCATTAGAAAATATTTCTTAATCCAGTTACAGTGGCTGGCTCACGCCTTTAATTTCAGCACTTG
The DNA here is from genome assembly GCF_021556685.1 of Rattus norvegicus. Lineage (NCBI taxonomy): Eukaryota > Metazoa > Chordata > Mammalia > Rodentia > Muridae > Rattus > Rattus norvegicus. Next base: position 18,451,232 of record NC_141534.1, on the reverse strand, counting down.
AGAGGCAGAGGCAGGTGAATGAATTTCTGTGAGTTTAAGGCCAGCCTGGTCTACATAGTGAGTTTAAGGACAGTAGAACTACATAGTAAGACCCTGTCTTGAGGCAACAACAACAAAGTAAAAACAATGTGATATGGCTGATACGTGGTGGCTGTTTTTAAAGATGTTGCTTTCGCTTTATAATGGTGTGAAATGGGCCCAGATGTGGTAGATACCAAGCCTTGAGTTTGGAACTTTTACTGAGCCCATACTACCACAATGGTGGGCACTTAGAGCTTGCTGCAAGGAGCCTTGAGGGGCGTCACCATAAGGGTATGTGAGCCAGGCTGAGATTCTTTACAACTTTGGCATTTCACATGCAATTTTGCTTTATATTATTTTCCAGTTACAATGGGAAGTATGATGTCATCATTAAGGTGAAGGACATCTGTGTATTCACTCATGTTTCCAATTAATTGGGGTTTTGGGGGGGTGGTTAAACTGGGCTTTTTTATGTATGATTTCTCTAGGTTTTATATAGTTACCTTTTCACTAGTATTTTAAAAAAATTCTTCCTTTAAGTATAATGTCCAGAACTTGGGAACATCATTCTAACTTGCATGTCTTTTAAAAAATTTTTTTGGGGGGTGGAATGTGAAATTCTTTTTTCATTTTTTTTTAAATTGGATATTTTCTTTGTCTGCATTTAAAATGTTATCCCCCTTCCTGGTTTCCCCTCTGGAAAATCCCTATCCCATGCCCCCAGCCTCTGCCTCCATGATGATGCTCCCCCATCTACCCACCCACCCACCCATCCACCCTCTCCCTCCAACCTCACTGCCTTGGCATTCCTCCTACACTTTGGGATCCAGACTTGACCAGACCAAGGGCTTCTCCCACTGTTGATCGACAAGGATATCCTCTGCTACATATGTGGATGGAGTCATGGGTTGCTCCATGTGTACTCTTTGGTTGGTGGTTTAGTCCCTGAGAGCTCTGGGGGTGGGGTCTGGTTGGTTGATATTGTTGTTCTTCCAATGGGGTTGCAAACCCCTTCAGCTCCTTAGTCCTTTCTCTAACTCTTCCACTGGGATGTTTGTCAGACTTTGGCAGAGCCTCTTGGGAGACAGCTGTATCAGGCTCCTGTCTGCAAGCACATCTTGGCATGCCCAATAGTGACTGAGTTTGGTGCGTGCATGTGGGATGGATCCTCATGTGTGGTAGTCTCTGAATGGCCTTTCAGTCTCTACTTCTCACTTTGTCTCTGTGTTTTCTTCTGTAAGTATTTTGTTCCCCTTCCTAAGAAGTACCGAAGCATCTACACTTTGGTCTTTCTTCTTGAGCTGCATGTGTTCTTTGAATTGTATCTTGGGTATTCCAAGCTTTTGTGCTAATAACCACTTATCAGTGAATGCATATCATGTGTATTCTTTTGTGATTGGGTTACCTCATTCACGTTGATATTTTCTAGTTTCATCCATTTGCCTAAGAATTTCATAATAACTTGCATGCTTTAATGTGATTTCTGATTTTCCTGCCTCTGCCTCTGAAGAGTGCTGATTTTACGTGATCAGGGGGATCAACCTCAGGTCCTGCTGGACAAGCTCAGGTACATGCTGGACAAGTATCGTACTGACCACCTGAGCTGTAGCCCCAGTTATGAATTATACAACTTTTAAGCTTGATTTCATAGGGAAAAATTTTTGACATTTTAACTCAGTCTTCTAGGAAAAGAGAAGTGACGAGTATTACTCAAAATTAATGTGGGGCCCTGCATCACCTGGTACCTTTGATCTTTGCACTTACTGTCGGTGTAAGAAGACATTTGTTAATATAAACTCTTAGGGATTTATTGTTAAAAATCACTTTCTTCTGTATAGCCTGAGATCAGTCCACCTTACATTCAGCCTTTCATCTTTACCCTCAACGCTGTAACAACTAATTGCTATCTAGAATGGTGGCTGAATTAGCTAAGCGTACTTGCCCGCATGCCCCTGCTAGACAGGTTGCGATTGGTCAGGCTGCCAACTGGCCACAAGCATTAAAGGGAACCCCCCTCCTTCTGTTAATCTCATGATTACATTAACCAGGTTGACCCATTTTAGAGCAGATGATTTCAACAGTCAACCTCTAATCTGTGTGACTTTGAATCTCAACGCTTGTTCTAGTCAGTAGGACCTAATAAAGCCCTGTAATTCATTTCTCACGGTTTGGCTACTTATTTACTGAGGCACCATGACCTGACAGTTTCAGGCACAGCATCCAGATGTCATTTGAGTCTGAGAATAGGGCTACTGGACTATGTACCATTGGGCTGGTGCTTTCTGTCTAGACTGCCATTCTGAGATCAAATATTCCATCCCTTTTTTATGCTTTGGGTCTGTTAATATAAACTTACAAAATGTTTTTAAAGATTTTATTTTATTTTTTTATATGATGAGTACATTGCAGCTGTCTTCAGACACACCAGAAGAGGGCACAGGATCCCATTACGGATGGTTCTGAGTCACCGTGTGGTTGCTGGGAATTGAACTCAGGACCTCTGGAAGAGCAGTCAGTGATCTTAACCGCTGAGTCATCTCTCCAGTCCCACTTTAAAAAAAAAAAATTAATGGTACGTTTTTGTTTCTTTGAGTCTAGCACTAGTCTACTGCTTTATGGCCCTCAGTTTGGTAGCTTCAGATTCCCTGTGAATTATTTTTTGTCAATGCTGCACTCATTTCAGTGGGGGAAAGTACTAGAAAAGAATACCGCAAAAATAGTAAAAATAGCCTAACTGTGCTCCTTCTAGAGGGCAAGCATTGTTGCATGAAATTTTAATTGAGTGCAGTTGTCTGTCTTATGTCTGTGACTGGGTAAAAGTGTGGAATGAAGTGTTAGCTGTGGCTGTCCCTTACGTGGGAGAGCTGTGGCACTCATTCTTCCACCCAGTGCTTACCACAGTCCCGGGAGGGAACTGGTCCTAGGAATCATAGTCTATATGCTGCACTATGTTGTGACCTATCAGTGGTCCATGAAAAGCACAGGGATCTTGCTCAATTTAGCAATGAATTTTGGGGCTCGGGAATACTTTAAATATTACAACTTTCTTAAATAAAACCAGATAGTCAATTAGTGTTTAAAGACCCTAACATTGAGTCACTGGAGTCAAAATGCCTCCAGCATTTGCATATCTCTGAATAGAGCGCTAGGTTCAAGTCATGCTCTTTACGCAGAATACGCACTTTCAGTTGTAAAGGGCGGATAGAAGTGGAAGGTCTCATTGCAAAGACTTACTGCTTGGCTTCCAAATCCTAATGGACTATCGGCTTTAACTAGGGAAGGTGGCTCAAGGTACTTCAAGTGTTTCCAGGTCTAAAGATTTACAAATCAAAGCTTTCTGGTAGTGGGGATAGCTCCAGGAGAACATTTATGTAGCCTTTTATTTCTGGATTGTGACAGGGTATAGAGAAAGTAAGGGAGCTTCTTTTCTCTTATGTCCACCTTTTCCTTTTGGTGCTACGTTTGACAAACTAACAGCAGACAGATGTCCTGTGGGTAGACCAGAAGGAGCTCATTAGTCACATTTGTCTTCAAATAAAACCTGTATCTTCATTCTAAAACAAAACACTACAAATAAAATAAAGCTTCATTGGGAAAAAGAAAAAAAAAACATTGTGTCCACAGTGATACACAATGGGAAATCAAATATTTCTGATTCATAAAAAGATAGCCCAGACCTGAGGGGGGAAAAATCCAACCCAACCCAACCCAAACCAAACCAACTCAAAAACCAACAACAGGGACAAGGAAGTAAGTAAGTAAGGTTGCTGTCTGTCTGTGGTCTGTCTTCTGTCTGCCCTGTCTTCTGTTCAGGCTCATAAACCTACCATTGCTTTTTAAAATAGCAAAAACATTTCCAAAATTAAACCTACCTGTCTCTACCATGGCCTGTAGCTAAATGTTTTCATAGTAGGTGCATTCTTGTTTTTACTCCGTGTCCTAACTCAAGGGTACGGTAATTCTACTTGCATCTGTAAAGGCAACATGGCTTCACTTCCTAATTCAGAATGCATCTTGAAGGCAGAGAGTTCTGGACAGTGTCAGTCAGAGCCATTTCTCAGCATTTAGATAACTGGGGAGCAGGGATGACTGTGGTCTCCAGAAGCCCCTTAGCCTGGTCTTCCTAAAAGTGCAGAAGGTGCAGAGATACAAATGAGGCAAAAGAAGAACTCTTGGCCAACTGGTGTTTATTGAACTGAGTAAATGATTCTTCCGTGGTCGAAGGAAGCTGGTTAGTGGAAATGGGCAATGAAAGCCAGTGTACTTCCAAGACCGCACATTTCTCCTTATACTTCTCTTTATACGCAGATTTCCATATCTGCAGGTTAGGAAGGTCACCTGTTTGAGGCTACAAATTGATCATAGTTTGAAAGCCGGCAAGCTGAGACTGGAAGCTCTGATTGGATTTGTCCTTTGAACTCTTGATAAGAGGAGTGGGTTAAACACAAATGACAATTACAGGTCCAGGAGATTTATTCAATTCCCACAGTCATGAGCCGTTTTTACATTCTTTAAAACTACAGAGAGAAACAGTTTATCGATTGCAGCTCATTTAGACGTGTTCGTGAGAAACATTCAGTAGGAGACATACATTAATAAACACGTTTCATAACATCAAGTGTATGGTGAGGAAAGAATGTTTATATTATATATATCATATTCATTTACATTTTTCTGCAATTCAGATTTTTTAAACTTGGTTCCCCGGCACCCCAGCCATCTTCCTGCTGTGCCTGTGTGACTTTGAGGTATCTGTGTTAGCTGCTTGCCATGGTTCGGGGGAGCAAATGGAGACTCCAACCTTTGAGGTTGCAGCTTTGAGGAGAGGTTGCTTAAACTCAGAGCGAAGTGAAGAGAGCAGGGCTTGCACTGTGCAGATGTATTACTATTCAGAGGACAAAGGGAGGAGTGAGGGAATCAATACAAGGGGCATAAAAGTGACTTCAGTTAGAACAGGAAAGCAAGACTTTTCAAAGTACAACTCCCTTTTTGATGTCTGTTTGATTGAAATGCAGCTTTAGGGTTTATTCATTCCAAAACAAGATACAAATATGTATTAAACACGATTCCATTTTCAGTCTTATTTAGGTAGATTTTCTTTCTTGGCCCTGCACATAGCCAGTTGTAATAAAATTAAATTTACTTAAAAAATAACGGTTCATTTTCACGCCACATATTCCCTAAACAACCTGCCACAATCAGACTATTAAGCAGTGTTTTGCTATGGCTTGTATATACATTAAAAACAAACGAAGAGAGCAAATGTCCCCAAACTCTAAGTTAAACCTTAACCTGCCTGTGGAATAGAATCCGGTCATCGCTAACTTTGACAATGGACATTCGGCAATATCATAAATGATTAACCACATACCATTGTGTCTGTGGGAGTGCAGTGGCTTAGAGCTGCCTTGCTATCCGTTTTTCTAGGTGTTATCTTTCTCAGTTTATAACTAACCTCATGTTTGTCCTGGTAGGAGTGGCAACCTTTATTATCTTTCCTCATTCTTCCTGGGGAACGCAGCTTCCACCTTCATGACTTTCTTTGATCAAATGTTTATGTGACACGGAGTCTTCAAAGTGAAGACCCAGTGCCCAAGTAGACCTCCTGTTTTGTGCTTAGGTTTGGTGAAAAATGGAGGGTTGTATAGAACCATGATTGGACTGTAAATATTAGTGGTAATGGGCCAAGGCGGCAGCCTGTCTGTCTGATTCTCTGTCCTCTTACTTCCCCCCACTTTGTGTGTGTGTGTGTGTGTGTGTGTGTGTGTCTGTTTATTTGCATGGCCAAAGTCTAGAGAAGGCTGGCAGGTAACCTGTTCTTTGCCTCCACAGTTTCCTCCTTTGAGACAGGAATTCTAAATGAACCTGGAGCTAGGTTGACAACCGACCAATCTTTATGTCTGCCAGGTGTGTGGCCATGCAGTTTCAAAGTGGGTGCTAAGGATCAAACCCATTTCCTCACACTTATGCAGCAAGGTCGGTTACCAGCGAGCCATCACCATCTCAGTAGCCTCAGGATTCTCCCTGGCACCTCTGAGTGGCCTTCCTTTCACTGGGGACGAGGTAAAACCCATTTTAGAAGATGGGTTTTGTGATATTGTCACAGTGGATGGGGATGGCTTCACACCCCCACACTCTGAAGCTTGACAAGTTTTCTGAAGCATTTTGTCTCCCAGACTCAGCAAACCCAAGTGCTAGGTCTTTGGATCCGAAAAACACTTCAGTCACAGCTAGTATGAGGTGGAGCTTGCATTTATTAAAGACATTTAAAAATGGATTTTACGGACAAAGATTAAGAGGTGCTCAGGGGAAGAATCAGAAATACCCAGGATAGAAATGGGCTTTTCAAAGGTGGATCCTGACAAAGTGTCATAGCACCAGGGACATATTCTTTTGGTGGCTTTCGGAGTACATCTCAAAAGGTTGCAAAGACCTTTTTTTTATTTGATGAATGGAGATGCCTTTGATGAGATTAGAATCTGTTAAGGCAAACACAAGACATTGTGGTACAGGGCTGAGTGCATGACTCCTACGGTGAGCAGGGTTTCTGGTGAAATTCCTGGAGAGCTGAAGTTTCAGTTGGAACAGGAGAAGGGTGGACAGCAGCTGCTCTCCTGCTGAAATCCGTCCTGAGCTTCAGTCAGACCACAGGTGAGGCACGCTGGCTCTCTTTCCCAGGTGCCTGTGCCTTTTCCCGTCTTCCATCCTGCTTCCGTAGATAGACAAGGTGAGAGCAGAGAGGTTATGGTCAGCTATTACACAGGCTGGTGGGAGAGTGTCAAATAGTATTTCAAGGCCTTGCGGCCTGTTGCTTTAGAGAGGAGGAGTTCTTTTCAACTGGCCGACTTGAGGAAGGAGACAGCTGGCTGCTGTGGTCTGTTTGGAAAGGATGGGTGAGACACAGAAGGCAGGGGAAGGAAAGAGAGGGCCTGTTTCTGACTCTGCTTTTTGGGCTTTGCAGAGAGCCCTGGTTTACTATGCTCAGCATGGCGCTGTGCTGTGGAGAATCATTTTCTTACACTCTGTGGAATGTTTTACTAACCTCAGAGTTACCCTGTCTCATTTAGCCTTTCCTTGGTGACTGTGATGCCAGGCACCATCAATACGCTCTGATAAGATCTTATCAAGGACATGTTCATTTTCTGTGTTCATAACAAGCTGCTTTACAAAACGAGCATACAGTAATTCCAACAGCTCCATTGGAAAGCGTCTCAGGAGATCACCACTGCCTCACTATTATCTGTGAGACTCCTAATGCTTTTAGAAATCTAGAGGCAGTGTGAGTCAGCTCATATATTTGTTTAGAAGACAGGACGCTTTCTGGGACAGCGATAAGTTGAAAGGCTGCATCTCCTGCTGGTTACAACCAAACTGCAGGAAGTTATATAATTTAAAGATTCTGGTGTTTACATTCTCTAGGACCGACAGGAAAGGATCATTATCGAGATCTTGTCTTAATTTCAAGTATCCTAAGTAATCATTAAGCAGCCCATTTGCCTTACTATTTTGTAATTTAAATTATCATTCTGGAAATATGTATGAAATGATAGTTACACATACAGGGTCTCTATGCAGCCCCAGCTGTTCCATAGCTCCTGTATAGACCAAGCTGGCCTTAGACGCCAAGACAACTCCTCTGACTGTGGAGTGCTGGGATTAAAGGCAGGCCAGCAAGCCCAGCCCACACATAACATTGTGATGCAGACCTTAGGGACAACGTATGTGATAAACCTTAGGTGATTTGCGTGACATCGAATTCTGCAATAAATGTTTTCTGTTGTCTGTTGCTCATTAGTGTATGCCACGACCCTCTTTACTGCATAGACGCTCTTTACTGCATAACCCAACTTTTCCATCTCCGTGTTGAGGAAATTGAATTTTTCCAACAATTACTCTGTTGGAAGCTGAGAGAAGACTTCTTCCTTAGGCGAGCATCTTCTGAGAATGTGGAGGACAATAGCCAGTCATCTGTAAACAAACACTGATCCTTTTCAGTGGGATCTGCTCTAGAGAGAATATGGGGCTTTTTCATTTCATTATGTATATACATATTTTTAATATTTACTTTTATTTATGTGTATTTGTCAGTGTGAGCTTGCGTATATATTTATGGGTGTCCACAGAGGCCACAGAACAAGGCCTCAAACCCCCTGGAGCTGGAGTTACATGTTGTCATGAGCTTTCCATCGATGCTGAGAAACCACTAAACTATTCCTTCAGGTCCTCATCATGGCCTTTTTGCCAGGTTCATTCACAGAAATTATAGTTATAGTGAATCAAATTTCTGTAAGGAAACGGAGACACTGGGAAGATGGCTCCGTGGATAATATGTGCCACAGAGCAAAGGGCTGGACTTCAGATCCCAGAATCCACGGAGATGTCAGCGAGGAGCAGACATGCTGACCCTCTTGTAATTCCGGCTGCTTGGGAGATTGAAAATTGGGATCCCTGAGTCAAACTGGTCATCTATATGTACTGGATGGGCAAGCTAAGGTTTGGTGAGAGGCTCTCCCTCAGTGAATGTTGTGGAAAATGATTGAGGAAGGAAATACACCCATTGTTCATCTAAAGCCTTTACATACACTTGTATGCACATTTGCCCCAGTACACATGAACACACATTCATACAACATACATGTGAACTCCCCTCCCCTGAGGAGATATGGGAAGCTAGGAGAATATCTTTTTAGGAATCATTATTATCTTGTAGTCATTGAGAACCAAAGAATGGCTGAGAATTCTTGGTGTCAAGAAGGCTTGACATAAAGCTCTAAGCAAAAGTGCAGCTAGTGTGAGCACAGAAGCCAAGGCACACACAGTTCTCTCTAAGTAATGGTGAGCATGAGCTTCTGAGGAAAATGGGGAGCCAAAGAAGGAGAAAAACGTGCTTAGACCTTGATGGTAGAAGGTCCTCTATCAGCACAAACGATGTGATTCTCAGTGACTACAGAACAAGATATTGACCCCTAAAAGACAACTTTCCTAGTTCCCCATGTTTCCTGTGCATATGGCAGGGTGGTCTAAGGGCGGGCATAGGTGTGTGCATGTGTGTGGTATATGTACACTCACGTGTGTGGGTGTATGTGCATATTATTGTATGTGAAGGCTATAGGGTGGATAGTGGGTATTTTCCTTGGTGTTGAACAGCTTGGAGTTGGGGGTCATTGAAAAGCAAACTGACTATTCCGCCGCTTGTGGGAGAGTGACAGTCGGGCAGTCAAGTGGGGATGAAAGGGTATGCCATCTATTTGTATGTTCTAAGAAGGAAGGAAGGTATCCTTGGGGACCCAATAGAGTTTTGGAGTTCTGTTAGGGTATGGGGTGGCTCTAAGAAGATTTAAAAACAAATTTGCAGATTATATTTTCCTGCTTTCTTACATCATCCATTTTAGGCAACGTGACTGAATAATATTGTTGTCTGTCAATACGACTTCCATTTTTTTCTAGCCTTTAGTATGTTTATAAATGTATGAGCACACGTTAAAAACACTGTCATTACACTTAGCCACTTCTGGTCCAAACTGCTCTACTGCTACCCTAAGACCCATATGGATTCTCTGTCTTTGGTACATAACTTCTTTAATTGATAAACGGTGCTGCTTTGAAGCTCTTGACTGTTAACTTTGTTTCTAAATGATATTCCAATAGATATGTTTGTATTGACACAACACCCAAACACTAGCGACTTGATGTGTAACAAAGGATCAAAGAAGAAAGAGGAAAAAAAATTGTCTTAACATGTTCTCTCATTGAAAATGAGCACATTCAAAGATTCTATCTATCTCTATCTATCTATCTATCTATCTATCTATCTATCTATCTATCTATCTATCTATCTAACAATCTATCATCTATCTATCTATCTATCATCTATCTATCTATCTAACAATCTATCATCTATCTATCAACTATCTATCTATCTATCTATCTATCTATCTATCATCTATCTATCATCTATCTATCTACCTATCTATCTATCTATCTATCTATCCATCCAATTATCTATCTATCCATCCATCCAATTATCTATCTATCTATCTATCTATCTATCTCTATCTATCTATCTATCTATCTATCTATCCATCCAATTATCTATCTATCCATCCATCCAATTATCTATCTATCTATCTATCTGTCTGTCTGTCTGTCTATCTATCTATCTATCTATCTATCTATCTATCTATCTATCTATCCATCCAATTATCTATCTATCCATCCATCCAATTATCTATCTATCTATCTATCTATCTATCTATCTATCTACCTATCATCTATCTATCTATGTTCTTTTTGAGAATGGCAAAGATGCTTACAATTTCTCTGTTTTGGAAAAGTTGGAAGAGTAGGAATTCCCTGGTTACTATTTTCCACATATTTGGAGAGCATTGTGATGTTTTAATGTGGGTTCTAAACTGGGGCAGGACATACTTTAATTTTCTTTCATGCACTTAAATCAAGTCTCAGGCTCTTTTGGAAATGTTTACCAGTAAGAAAATGAAAGGAAGAAAGAAAGTCATAGGCAGGTTCTAAAATGCTTTTGGATTGCATGGCCGTATGGTGCCATTTCGATTGAAGGTTGTAATATTTTTCCCCCAAAAGATAAATCCTGTAACCATTTTTTTTCTCATTTCGTTGTTTCTGTTGAACCATTGTGTTTGGCTCTCACCTTTTGCCCCTGGGAAACAAAAGTGTTTTTAGCTTCTGTGCTCCCGCTGGGTCCTGCCTTTGCCAGGCAGGACTTCCAAAGTTGTTCCTTATTTACACACTGTAATTCTGACAGATCGCAAGGTTTCCCAAGTCTTATCTGAAGGGTGGTATATTACTTTTAAGGGATGCATTTTCAAGAGAGCTCTTTGTCTGAACTTACAAGACTCCAGCTTTTAAAAAGCTTTTAAAATATAAAATCCAACATAATTCAATCATATTCTTAAAAAATGGTTAGCATGTTCTTCTGTACTCATATAGAAACTGAAGGACCTGTCAGCATCTAGGAGCGACTTTTTATTCATTCAACATTAAAACTCACAAATGGTGAACAGTACTCTGTGGGTGCTGCTTGGGGCTGTCAGACTTCTAGGAGCTAAGTCTCGGTTTTGAGAAATTCAGTGTTAAGAAGTGTACCTCTCTGAGGAAGAAGTGTTGAGAGAGGGTTTGGTAGGAACTGGCTCTGTGTGGAGTTTGGGGGAAATTTCACTTGGACCGTTGATGGTAGGATTATACCTTTGGAGGTTTAAAGTAAGACGCAGAAGAAAAGTGCTGGATGCGAGTTTATACCCCTGTTAAGATAAAACACTTATTTGCTTAGGAGGCAGAGGCAGGCAGAGCTCTGAGTTCAAGGCCAGCCTGGTCTACAGAGTGAGTTCCGGGACAGCCAGAACTACACAGAGAAACCCTGTCTTGAAAAAAGCCACCACCAGACAAACAAAAATAACAACATAAAATCGGATTTGGTGACTTTTAAAACTTTCCTTGTAATTCTGTGAATTGGTTCTAGCCAAGCTCAGTGAGTGTGTACTTAAGCCAGGCTGGAGACCTTCGGATTCATTTGAAAGGGTTTAGCACCAAGTTTCTCTTTGTAGTAGATTTTTAAAGTAGAATTTGCACTGGGGAAAGGTAGAGAAGGCAGATGTTTGATTTTGCTTTGGTATGTGTTGCCTGGTACCTGGTATTCACAGTATCATTAGGCAACAATAAGAGCACACATTCTATTTCATCTCATGCTATGTCACCCAATCTGCCTCTTTCCAGTGTCCTATCCCGTTCCCACCCATATGTGTCTCTCGTTCACCTTCCCCATCTCCCCGTTCTACCTCCTCCTATCTGTCTGTCACACCCCCATCCTATTCTACCCCATGGGGTCAGGGTTTATGATTGAGGGGGATCCACACCATATCATTTTCTGAACTAGGGACACATCTAATGGTATAGGTTGTCACAGAAGTCACCTACTAGTCTCTCCCACTTTTCCAGAAAACAATCCCAAGTATGCCACAGAGAACGGAGGGAGTATTTCCAAGTAAAGAGCCTGGAAATGGGTGGGCATTCTTATGAGTTTCCGAAGGTGTAAACCAAAGGAAGAATAGAAAGATCAGTGTATTTTCAGACCAAGTAACACGTTTGAGAGTGGCTTATACTGAACAGAGTTTAGGGAGGAAATTAATTCCAGAGCCTGTACGTGAGGGTAACTGCTGTTTCCGGGTTATGTCATTTCCTCTCCGAGGGGCATATTAGCAGGAAGAGGTAAGGATAAGTCACAAAACCATCTGTGGCAAAGAGACACGGATTCAGCCACCCCGGATGTTGCGATTTGGGTTTTTGTGTTGCTGGCTCAGTTAATCACCTTCCTAAAACAATCAACGTAAAGGCTGGTGGTGTCACCGCTGCGCCCTGGTCAGCTGGCCCCAGTGGTATGACGCCTTTATATCACTCCTGCCATTTAGAAGGCACTGAGAGACTAGGAAGAGCAGTCCTGTGACAGGGTCTACTCTCCAAAGGGACACTTGAAATGACCTGCTTCCTCAGGGAAGTCTTACCTCCAAAAAGCCCATGATGTCATGAGTAGTGTAATTGAAAAGGCTGGCACTTTTAGGATCTAATTATCTCTCAGAAGTATCAAGCCTCTAACATGTGGACCTTTTGGGAGGACTCTTTCACCTTCGCACCACAGTACTGGCTACTTATGATGCCGTGGACAGTTTTCTCCTCAGAGATGCTTACGACTGAGCATGGTAATGCATGCTTTGAATCCGAGCCCTCTGGAGGCAGAGGCAGTCAAGTCTCTTGGGGTGGAGGTTATTCTGGTCTTTAGAGCAAGATTCAGGATAGCCAGGACCACACAGAGAAATCCTGTCTCCGTCCCCCACCCCTCAAGATGCTTAAGTATTTATAATATGATAGCTTAAACAATGGTGTTAGGGTTAGGGTAGTGTGGAAATACACCTGTGGAAACACAACTGTTCATGTGGACAGAGACTGATAGAATTTTCTTACAAAGTAACTCCCACATGGAGAGCTAAAGGTATGTGGAAAATAGTCCTACAACCAGGGCAGATTTTCTAGGCAGACAGAGCAGCCTTCGAATCAGTAGAATTTGTTCATGTCTTTGGAGGTGGTTCCTGTGGGTTGGCCCTTTGTTCAGGGTAGGTTCTGAAGCTCACAGGATTTCTAAGGACTGGTGACTTTAACTTAGAGGTAATCTGATGGCATTTAACTTAGAGGTAATCTGATGGTATTGAAGACTTATACGTGGATGATTAATAGGATCAGACTAAGATAATTAGAAAATTAAACCATAGAGGCTCAGTTCTGAGCAGTGGTGCATTGCCACACATTGCCCTGGCATTCAGGATTTGTACCGAGTGGCCTTGGCTCTAGTTTGCTGCACTTGAGATGACTGTCTTCCTTCCCTTGTCTTTGTTGGTATCCTCTATTCCACACCCCCAACTATTATGCTTGTGCTTTAGAATTCTGGCCAGGATTGTGAAGGGCAATTGAAAAAAATAACCGGAGGAAAAGCTTATAGATTAACGTAAGCCCGATGTTTAGTTTGGTGTTCGAGAGACTGTCTCAGTTAATCTTACGTTCTCTCCATGAACTCCAGCCTGGGACCTGACGGTTGGTAAAATAATTGGGGAATTATTGATGTGGCCTCAACTGCATTCCAGCTGCCAAGCATGGACGCAGGGGAGCCGGGCTGCTTTTTGTCTGCTTCCCCATAAGCATTCTTTCTGCATTCTTTATCTGCACTTAATCTCGAGACTCACAAAAGCCTTTGTGTCCCACTGGCAATGTGAGAAAAATCAGACCTATCTGTTGGTATGATCCTGGTTGGGAACCATTAATATTTGTATGTCAGCCACCCAGGTACTGAGTTGAGATAAACGCTACCTGTAAGATGTTTCCTACATTTTCTTCTTCCTGAGATACTATCATCCCAGTACAGGAAACTTTAAAGAAAGACTCTGCCTGTTTCCAGCCACGGGATAAAGTGATTTGTGACTACTTACTAGACATATCACATTTAATGGTGTTCTGCCTGGTGGTTAGCCTTTCATTAGCACTTTCTATGTGGCAGGCACTTTCTGTATATAAAAACACATTTCTTCATCATGATCATGATCACATCATCATGTTTGTGTGTTGTACACTTTTATGGACCAGTTTGTATCCATAGGCTCATCCATTGAAGACTCAATCCTTAATGTCTGTTTCTAGAGATATCATGATCGCTTAGGTGAAGAGTTAAGGATCGACTCTGATGTGTTGTAACCACTGCTTTACTAGAAGAGAACCCAGGAGTGGTTATGCATAGAGAGGTTAAAAAAAGCAGATGAGGGAAAGAGGTCTTTGATCAGCCCTGTGGGCACCTTGCTCTTGGACTTCCAGGCTCTAGTGTTTCAGGGAAAACAAAACAAAACAAAACAAAACAAAACAAAACAAAACAAAACAAAACCTTCCAAGGAGCCCCAATAGATTCCTGTATATTTTATGGCACTGAGCAGTTCAGAGATTAAAGGTCTGGGGAATGGCAGATCATGAATGATGCTTGGCAGTGAGATTGCAGAAAGGGGAGGTGCTGACTTCCTTTCTGTCTGTCTTTCCTTGCAAATGGATGTGCCTGAGAACTGGGCCTGGCTGGTATGTAGCCAAGCCCCTGGCTCTCCCTTCTCCTTTGCTTCTCCTGCACTCTCTGTGGTCATTACTGTGAGGTGTACCCTGAAGAAGGGATCTGTCTGCAGAATCCCTTCCTCCTGTCAAGTTCGGCGGTTTGCTGTGGCTCAAGCAATTTCATGGCTCTGAATGAGCCGGGTCAGCAAACATTGCTACATTTTTTTCTTGTCACAGATTAACTTTTCAAATAATAGCAAACTCACCTTCCTCGTTTTCCCCAGTGGTGACTTTATTCCTGCTAAAGGCTGCTGCTGTTGTGTATCCTCAACTGGCAACATTTGGAGAAATGAGTTCTATGTAAGGTTGGGAGGAAGGAATGGGAAACCATCAAAACACAGTATATGAATGAATGGAACCCTGTTAGTGTTTAAGACTGTTCTAACCAATTAATTTAAAGCTTTTTTTTGACTATTTACAAATATACTTAATATAGGTTTTAAATGGTTTCTAAAATCTGACAATATTTTTAGAATTTCATCTTCAGGAAAACAAAAGAAATAATTATAGAGCTATAATACAGGACCGGTGAGGCTAGAAATGTCCTTGAAGATACAGATAGAGGTGCACTATATAACTCTCGGAGATTGTTCTGGGAAATAATCGGGCCTTTTTCTGACCTTCTTAGAACATTTAGGAAAAACTTGCTGTCCTGTAGGTTGTTTGAATAGGAAAACAACATTTATTGCTTGTTCCTGATCTCCTTTCTAGAGACTCCTTTTTTTTTTTATTGACTTGTGCGTGTGTCACACACAAGTGTATGTGCAAGTGTGTGTATTGCGTAGTGTGTTGTGTGGTATGTAAGGTGTATGTGGTGTGGTATGCAGGGTGTCTGGTGTGTTGGGGAGCTGTGCCACGGGATATTTGGGAAGGTCAGAGAATTACTTTCTCTTGTTGGTTTTCTCTTTCCCTCTACAAGGAGCTGAACTAGGTCCTCAGCTCTCAGGGCAAGCATTGTACTCCGGGACTCTCACCCTTCATGTTCAGTTTGATGATGTAATGTAATGAATTTTTTTTTTGTTTTTTAAGTCTTACATCCATTTTGTAACGCTTAGCTGGATAGAGACTTGAGCATGGGTGGAAAGAATAAAATTACATGTTATTGATTGAGATATTTGACATTACATGTTTAAGAGTTGCATGGTGAACATTTTAATGTTTGAAACTGTTGCCGTCACTGTTTGAATCATAGAGGAAGGAGACTATGTATCTTGTTGAGTGAGAACAGCTCCCAGTCCAGATACCAGCACATTCCCCGTTCTAGTACATTCTCTGCCCTTTACTCCTAAGCCAAAACTCTTGCAAACAAACAAACAAACAAACAAACAAACTTGCCTTTGAAGTGGCTTAAGATCTTTTCCTCCATCATGGAACCACTTTGGTATTTCCTCTGGCAGATAAATACATGCAAAAAATGTTCAGCATCATTAGTCGTCAGGGGGACGCAAATCAAGAAGACACCGAGATTCTCGCTAAACCCAGTCAGGTTGGGTACAGTCGGCAAAACAACCCAACAGATGAGAATGCATGGAGGTTACTAAAAAAACATGTCACGTGAATCTGCTTTATTACTTCTGAGTTTATAAACAGAAAGACTCAAGTGCAGTACTCCCTCTGGAGATGCTGGGTACACAGCCCTGTTTATTATAACGATTCATGATAGCTGAGCTATAGATTCAGCCCAAGTACCCATCAATGGATGAACGGAGAACGGATAAAACACACATACAACCCCCTCCCCCCAACACACACACACACACACACACACACACACGCACACACTCACATACACAGACACTATAGCTTCACTCAGTCATAAAGAACAAATCATGTGGCTTACACCGTTTCAGTGAAATGACGACTAATCATGGATTCTTTCCACAATCATGTGGAAATTAGGGGTTGGGGAGAGCTTGGACGTAAAAGGGGGGCTGTGAGAGATGATGCATCTGAGGAGGCAGAGGGGATCAGGAAGTTTGCAACCAGTGATGGGGTGCAGCAGATCACACGCACGCCTGGAAATATGATGAAGCTCATCGCTTTGGGTAAACTATGATAAGTCTGTATTCCACAGACAAAGCGAAACCTTTGTCTTTCAATTTTACAGGTTTTAATGGTCAAAGGTCAAATTCTGTTTTTACAGCATGGAGATTGATGGTGGATGGAATGTTTTCCAGACTCCAGGCTCATGAACTGTGAAAAGGGGCTTTCGTCAACTGTTATTTCAGTCTTTTTAAGTGTCTTCTTTCTGCATGTTTATGACTATGGAAGAAGAGGAATGTGAATTATGGGTAAAAGGTTATTTTACCATGCAGAAGATGCCTGTCTCTCTCCTCCCTGCCCCCATCCACATCAAGGACTTTGTGTCTTTATGAAAATATTTTTTTTAAAATGTGAGTAAACTTGTTCTAACTTTAAACTGGCTGAGAGAGAATAACTCTTGGATTTTAAAATCATAAGCTGATTCCCCCCCCCCAGAATTTGCTTTCAGATCTTTAAAGAATTCAATGTCACTTAAATTTCTTGAAATAAACTTCAATTCCATTCCATTAGGTATAATGATTTTTGTTTTGAGCCTCTTCCCATCCAACTCCCTCTTCCCCAAGTGCCAACCAAATACAGCTACCTATTGGCAAAAGTTACCACAAATATGAGGGGTTTGCTCGGAACATCTGAATAAGCAATTTTAGCCGTAATTATCTGGCATATTCAGCATGAGAGGTGAGGTGGACCCTCGGTTTGGAAGATAATTCATCACTTTTGTTTCCGTTATAAATGGCGCATTCTGCCGGGTGGCAGAGGGGTGACTCTGCTTTCTGAATGCCTGGTATTTATTCCCCATTGTGACAGACAGCAGTGTCCAGTCGTTGCTTTTGGAAAACAGCCCCTCATTGTGTGTAGCCTTCGAAGGACATTCAGTCACAGTATCCTACCTTCCCCTCATCCACAGGCTGTACAGCCAAACCACAGCAGGCAAGTTTGAACCTGACCCCAAGCTCTCTTAAACTGTGACCGGGAAAGCCAGCTGCTTACAGGTGGCATAACTTGGAAGAAATAGGGGGCAAGGCCCCGCCGAGACCATCTTTCCTGCGTGGGAAGACAGCCAGAGGATAGTGAAGCAGAGGGAAGCCAGACTGCTTGGCCATGATGACATTACTGGTTTGTGCGTCACAAGGCCTGGCTCCTTGTGTGCAGAACCCCTGCTTTCTCTCTTCAGTATCCCATGCCTCCTTCTGCTTGGTTGCAGTTCAGTTCTCGATGCTCAAAAGCAAAGGGATGGCGACTTCGATATTTTTTTCCTGTGTCATAGCGTAAATTAATTTTTAATAATTAAAGTCACAGCACGGATAGAATTTAGTTTTTGGCTAATTTTCAAGTAAACATCTCCATTAAACAAAGCTCCCCAAAGCTTTTCTTTTCTTTCCTTTTCTTTTCTTTTTAAAAAAAGATTTATTTATTTATTTACACTGTTGCTGTCTTCAGACACACCAGAAGAGGGCATCAGATCTCATTACAGACGGTTGTGAGCCACCATGTGGGTGCTAGGATTTGAACTCAGGACCTCTGGAAGAGCAGTCAGTGCTCTTAACCACTGCGTCACCTCTCCAGCCCCAAAGCTTTTCTTTCTACCTGTTATGCAATAGAAGAGTTGATAGCATGCCTTATTATTTGATTCATGTGAATATTTAAATTTCCTATTATTCCCTTGTAATGGGCTATTTTTCTCCTGGCTCTAAGATCCCTGAATAATGACTCTGACTCAAAACATATTTACAAATACCTAAGCCATACAAGGCTTGTTCTCTGACCAGCTAATAATTTAAACTAACCCATTTATACTAATCTCCCTTCTGTTACGTGACTGGTTACCACTGCTCTGGTACCCTGCATCTGTCCACCCCACGTGGTCCCTGACAACTCTTCCTGTGCCTCCTCTCTCCCAGAATTCTTTTGGCCTCCTGGATGTCCCACTTTCTAGTCTATCCCTTCCTATCGGCCATGGGGTTTTTACTTGACAGCCAATGGATTTGTACAATACACAGGATATTCTCTCTACATCTCCTTTTCATTATCTAAAGGAGTAAAACCAATAAAGAACTTACGGCATTCTTTTATTAGTTTTTAGTTAATTTCCACAAGATGCTACTGTGTAAGGACCTAGAGCGGATTTTTGGAGCTCACGTAATGTGGGCACTAATCCAGTCATTTTGTGAGTGGTATATGTAACCATATTGTCTAATTTCTCTTTGGTTAAAGTGAAGGCAGCAGTACGCCTTCTGTGTTTGTTACAATGACGGCATGAGGAATGGTATGTAGATGTTTTTAGCATGTAAAGTGATTTTTGACTTTTAAAGGTTATCTCCTGATTTCCTACACGCATTTGGTATACTTGAAAGATTCACCCTCATCCCCCCTTTCCACTCTCTCTAGACCCCTTTTTATTCCCAACAAGTCCCCTCTTACTTTCAGGTCTATTTTTCTTTTAAATAGACGCACTGGTTAATTTGGATTGCCTGCGTGAGTGTGGGAGTGAGGTTAGGTACTGAATTAGGGACAGTTTACCAGTGGCTACATCACTGAAGAGAAGTGAGCTGTCCCAGCAACCATTAACACCCAGTAGCTCCTCAATGAGATACCTGCTTTAGGAACTGTAGCCCATCCATAGCAGAATGCTGGTAGGCACATTCTTGTGCAGGGACCATAGCTGCTGTGGGCTCATGACTGCAACTATGGTATCATGTCCAAAAGACAGCATTTCACAGTCCTCTTTCTCATCCTTCTGAACACTTAGTCCTTTCTGTGTTCCTAGAGCGTCGCTTTGAGAGTGATGTGGATATCCCATGTCAGGGGTATGCGTCTCTTCCCTTAACTGCTGCCCATGACAAGAGCCTCTTTTCTGACCAAGACTGAGAACAGCGGCAGCCAAATGGGTGTCTGCACAAATACCTAGAAAGCAGTTAAAATAGTACTAGGTTCTTCCCTGGGCCTGTGACCTGGGAAAACTGCATATTGCAGTTCATTCAAAGGCATTTTTTTGCACCAGTGTATGTCCAGCTCATGCTAATCTTTTCTTTAGTAGCATATTTCCAGGAGAACCACCAGTCTTTCTTCTCTTTGCTTCATGTTTCCTTCTCTATGCCCTTTCGATGGTGGACTTTGCCTCCAGTCTTACTGTTCTTTTGAGGGTTATACAATAGTTCATCCACAGGGACTTCCTTTTCTCTTCAGCATTCCTCACTGCAACTGCAATTGTCCCTCAGAGGCTTCCCAGCTTTTCTTTCATTCTTTCCCCTTGTTTTGTTTCACGTAGCAGAGTGCTTGAGTTTTCTATGTCTCTTCTCCATGGTCAAAATCTTGCCTTTGTAATAATAGTGATTATTAGTTAAAGATAATTAGCTTTGTGTGTGTATACACCTCTCTTTTTATTCTTTCTTCATTGCATACAGAGTCTTGATAAGTATTCCTGGCTCTCCCTAAATTCCAGATCCTCCTGCCTCAGCTTTCTGAGTGCTGGAATTACGGGTGTCCACTATTGTGCTGGGCCATGAATGTATTTCCAATGGGTTATGTGCTCTACCACGTATTTTAATAAAAGAGCATTTATAACTTTTTGAGTACTAGGTGCTAGGAAAGTCTCCCATTTTCTCTTCTTCCCATTGTAGGCTGGGCATGGATGGTGGTAGACATGAGTAAGTCTTGAGAGCATGGTGACAGCTTACTTTCTTCAAGTCTGGTGCTGACTGTGTCCTGTGTGCTCCTAACAAACAATGGTCTAAATTCACGATGTCATTACCTAGGTAATTTTCAAAAATGTGATTATCGCTTGATTGTAACGGAGCCATAGGCTAACATTTTTATAGCCTACTAGGTATGTCTGATAATTTTTATAATCATGTAGTTGAACTGTAATTAAAGAGCTTGCATTTATTTGTGGGTTGCATCAAAATTTGGTGTAATTTCTACTCGTTATGTGTAGATTATTCTTTTCACTCTGGGTTCAGAGACCCCCAACTAATGCTTCTGATCCTGTGAGCATCCGGCTTGAGATTGTCTGTTATTGAAGAGGAAATTTAATTTCTACGAGGTTTGTGTGTATTTTAGAGCAAATTTAAATGACAATACTCTGAGTTGTAGGCTTGATTTGTGTTTTCTGAAAGGAAGGGGACTATTGCATTTAAAATTTAAGTTGGCTTGGATTATCAACCGCGGTAATTAAATTTCTTTATTGCTTTGTTTAAGAAGATTTCATTTATTTATCTGTCTACTGTGTGTGTGTGTGTGTGTGTGTGTGTGTGTGTGTGTGTGTGTGTGTGTGTGTTAGTGTGTACCCGTGTGTGGGTGAATTGGAGTGCTCCTCGAGGCCAGAGTCTTGGGAACCCCCGCCAAGTGGACTTGCAGATGACTGTGAACTACTCAGTATGGGTGCAAGGAACTGAACTTAGGCCCTTTGCAAGAGCAGTATAGGCTCTTAACTGCTGTCCCTTCAGCACCATCATTAATGCATTAATGCAGGTCATTACATTTTAAAGCTTTATTTAATTTTTATATGTATGGATGTTTTATCTGCATACGTGTATGTGTGGCACGTATCTTCCTGCTGACTGCTTAGCCAGAAGTGTTGTCAGATCTGCTGAAACCGGAGTTATGGGTGGCTGCGAGCCACCGTATGGGTGCTGGGAATAGAACCTGGGTCCTTTGTAAGAGTTATTAGGTGTTTTAACGACTGAGCCATAGTTCCGGCCCCTAAGTGTGTTTGTAAGTACATGATGTATTTTCTCTGGCTTCTTTTTGTTTTTCGGTAGCACTATTCAGTATTTTCTTAGCAGTTTTTTAAAGTAGAACATTAAAAAAATTCACAAGTGACTTCTTCTGTTTTAGAGGTCTGCTTTATGAGGGATCAGTCTGGAAATGATTTCTTCCCTGGTTTGTTTCCAACTCTGGGAACCACATCCGTGTGTGAGAGTGTTATCACTTGATAAAGGGCCCAGCAATATTGAAGGTAGTGTCACACATGCTCTCTGTCTGACGTGTTGAGGCTGATGTTGGACACCTTGACTTTGAAAGCTTGCATGTACAAGTTTCCAGAGTTAATGGTTGACATTATTTGGGAGTGGAACACACCTCTGATCCCAGCCTCAGGAAGTAGAGGCAGGAGGATTACTACAAGTGTAATTATAGCCAGAAGTAATTTGTGGGACCTTGTTTCACCCTTCCCCTGCCTCAGGCCTGCCAGAGAAATTCACGTGAAAACTTAGCTAAGATTCCAGACAGTTTTGTTTTTTCTCAATAACTTAGGCAAAGTGTTGTAACTCTGTCAGGATCTTGAAAACCAGTCAGTGCAAGTCACTGTTTCCTCCTCACTGTGGGAAAAGACAGGTTGGCTAAAATATACCTGTGTATGAAGCCCTCTTGTGTCTGCACACAACTTAGGGCAAAACGTGATGAGTAAGCCTGTCAATCCCAAAGGGGAGGAAACATCCCTCCCCCTCTTTGTTTTGTTTGATAACTGGCAGCTGTACCAGTGGACATCCAGAATTTATTTATTGCGGTGAAGAACATTTTGCTTGGTAATTAGGGCATGTTTCTGAGGCATCAAAGGATGTGCAACAGGACCACAGAGAGGAGAAAATAGACTGCGAAGGAAATGACTGACCCTGGAAATTATTAGCACATCCTCTGCAGGATGTCATTACCAAATCTCTGTTCCATTATTTGTATAAAAAGATAAAAATCTATATATACCGGAGCACAATGGTGAGCTGAGGGAATTGGCCTGTGGACATTTTTGTGTTTCACTAGCTCGTTACTTTTAATTTGAGTTTCAGCTTAATTATAGTCTAGTTCTAAACTAGTTGTGTGCAAGGTCTGCCTAATGATGGGGTGCACGGATTTTTATTTGGGACTAGCTCTTCCTAACAAAGGACAGCCATGATCCTTTGCAAGATGACAGTGGCCGCAGTGCCTCATGGGTAATGATAACCTGGGCTCCTGGGACCCGTGTCAGCACCTTGAGTGTATGAGCTGTCTGTTCCTGTGGGAGTCCCCTTCCCCCTCCACCCGTTTCCTTGCTTATTTTCAGGAAGTTATTCCAGCTTTGAAGGAATCAGGCTCAGTATCACTACAGCCAAACTGAGGATTGAGAATCTCAGGGAAAAGATGCTCAGTGAATAATTAGACTTTATTGCTTTTTTATTAGCTTGCTTTATTTATTTATTTATTTATTTATTTATTTATTTATTTATTTATTTATTTATTTTTGGTTCTTTTTTTCGGAGCTGGGGACCGAACCCAGGGCCTTGCGCTTCCTAGGTAAGCGCTCTACCACTGAGCTAAATCCCCAGCCCCTATTTATTTATTTTTACTGAGAGAAACCGCCATGTAAAGTGAATGCATAGGATAAAAGAAGTTGGTATGAAAAATGCAAACCAAAACCAGAAAACCTTTCTCATAGAAAGTGAAAAGTCAGACATAGCTATTTAATAATTATCTTGATGAAAGCTTTCTTCTCTCTCTCTCTCTCTCTTTTTTTTTTCTCCTCTCAGATACAGTAGTAGAAGCAAGAGGGAAAGGAGTCAGTAAAGAAAGCCCTGCCAGCTCTATAATGTCAGAGCGTAGCGCCTTGCTCATTTTCGGGATTGGTGGCAGCATTATGCTCGTCAGATCTCAAATCTAGGTCCTTAGTAGAAATTCACAGGAGCAGAACGTTATTGTTATTATTATTATTATTATTATTATTATTATCATTATTATTATTTTTATCAAGAGTCCTTTGTCAAAGGAAGTTATCCTTGCTTGGCTCAGCCCATCCAGAGAGGGAGGTGCTGGGTGTTGACGAGTCAAGGGTTTTATGAGCAGGATACCACCTGGTTCCTCCTTGCCCTGACTTCATGTGTGCTTGTCTGGGATAATGAGCACCGCTCATTGGCTCAGTGCCTTCTCTTAGAGGAGACAGATGCTATCTGGGCTCTCTTGTGAGAAGAGTTCCCAGAATAAGCTACTCAGAGCAGAACAACCGGTGTCTTATCAATTGAATGATGGAAGAGGAATTCCCTGTTTCCCTGCACCCCACTTTCTGTTCCCGTGTATCCTCTGATAGCACGGTCACTGAGTTGCCATCTGAGGGGTCACGGGTGGCTTTTGAAGAGGTGCTCCTTTTTGTCTCTCAGCATGTTGCAACAGCCCAGCCTCTATGAATATATACATGGCTAGTGGAACATATTGTCTCAGTTGAGCCTGTCTCTTGACTCGTGCTTCTGTTTTTCTGGGTAGGCCTCGCTGTCCTGGAACTTATTCTGTAGATCAGGTTGTCTTGTAACTGGGTTTAAAGGCATACACCACCACTGCCAGCTTTCTGTTTGTCTTTTGACGCGTTTTATTTAAGCAGGCCTTTTCATTATTATTTTTCACTAAGTTTTCTTCATTTTAATTATCTGACAGATAAAAAAAATCACTCCAACACTGCCCCCTCCCTCCCCCAAAGTTCTATACAATTAGCATGGCCATTCGGAAGCAATGGAGCTTCTCTTAGGGTTTTATACTTTCCGATTAGATTTATTCACTTATCTACCGTGAAGAATGAAAGGAATTAACGTGAGTTGAAACCAGGGAGGGGAAAGTTGCTTTATATTATCTTATGACTCATGTGTCCGTTAACGCACACTCTGTCCCAAACTCAAGGAGGAAAAAGACCAGCATGTTCTTTCCTTGCACAGCCCCGCCTGTATGGGGCACGTGTGCTTGAATGAGTATGGAGAACAGCTTAGGAAGGAAGGAGGCCAAGGAGGGGCGTGGACAAGGAATGGAATTCAGACAAAAGTACACTTGTTGGTTTCTCTTCTTTTCTATTCTCTTTTTCTTGTGTCAGGGTCTCACTAGTTAGTCAGATCAAGCTTGGCCTTGAACTCTAGACAGCCCTCTTTCCTCACAGTGAAGGGATTTCAACTCTGACCCAACACCATCTACCCCTTCTACTCCTCCCAGCTACCCGGGGCTTTCTTCCTCGTCCCTTTGACCTTCCTCTCTTGTCTTCCTTGCACATCTCATGTCTTCCCAGCCTAGATGTTATTGCCTCTGTTTCAGGACAGTGTGTCTAAAAACAAAGACCAAATACTTCTAGTGCAATTTGCAAGATGTGAAAACCCAAACGGAGGTGAACTACTGTAACCCGTTGTAACACATTGCCGGAGGGTGTGTTGGGTGTAGTGGCCATGGATATTTTCTTGATCCTCCCTGTCATCAGAAGGCTAGGGGTTCTTGCTCAAGCACAGTCCATGCACAGGTCTTTCTAGAGCCCAGGAGCCAGTTTTCTTTGACCACTTGAGGCAAGTACTTAAAAGAGTCAGCATAGATATCATTGCGGATGACATTAATCCCAGCCAGCTCAGGCCTGGAAACCCATGTAAACACAATTCATACATTGTAATTCATCCATCTTGCTTTGAGGCACTAGACTGGCTGAGAATATAAAAAAAAAATTCACATCAGCTAGATAATCCATTTAGAGGCTCTATTGATGTATCTAATAAGCTTTTATTGTGTGCTTAATTTCAGAGAGATTTTGTATGCATTAGAATGACAAAGGAACCATAATATCCGATTATGGTAAGCATGCCAATCTTGTTGGAGAGTCTTAACATGAATTCTCGTGAAGAGCCTTGGTAGAAGGCGAAGGACTAGCTTGTAATAGCCTAATGTTAATACAAGTTGAAACAGAAAAATGCTGATCGAAACATCAGCAAGACAGGAAATGATGGTTGCGTTGACAAGTCAGAAGGAGGAAGGGTGCTGGGTGGCGATGCTGGCAGCATGTGCCTTTACTGCAAGCATTCAGGAGGCAGAGGCAGTGGGTGGATGAGTTCCAGGCCAGCCTGGTCTACAAAGTGACTTCCAGGAGAGCCAGGGCTGCATAGAGAAACCCTGCCTCCAAAAACTAAAAAAGAAAAAAAAGAAAAGAAAAGAAAGAAAGAAAGACGAGGAGGAGAATGGAAACTGGGGAGGGAGAGGTATGGAAGAGATGTTATCAAAGAGGTCAAATTCCTGCAATTCACTGTGGTCGATGTGCACACATGTCCCAGGGAAATGATGGGTACCAACCCCTTCTGAGCAAGTCCGTTTCCGTTCCTGCAATGCCAACCTTTTGTCTCCTGATCTGACTTTTGCTGGCTGCAAGTTTCTAGCCTTACAAAGAAATGAAAATGAAAAGTGTTTGGGATACAAATTTGCAAAGTTTTAAAGATTTTTATTGTTTTAAATGGCATTATACGTGTATGGGCATTAATACAGGCATCCACAGAGGTCGGAGCAGGGTTCCAGAGTCACCTAAAACTGGTCACCTAGAGCTGTCTGATTCAGATGCTTGGAACCAAGTCCTCTGACTCTGAAGGAATGTTGCATGCTTCTAATCACTGAGTTGTCTTTCTGTCTCTAGAATGGCATTTTTCTGTTTTTTTTTTCTTTTCCTGTCTTTCATTTTTTTTTTAAAAGCAAAGGGCTTTTTGTTTTTGTTCTAAATACTGACATAATTGGCTGAACTTCAGTGGTTTCTATGTGTTTAGATTTAGCAGAAGGACAGAAGTCCAGAAAAATGTGCCTTTTAAAATTACTTAAGACGAGTGTGGGAGAGATGGCTCAATGGTTAGGAATACTATCTGCGCTTCTAGAGGTCCTGAGTTCAGTTCCCAGCAACCATGTGGTGACTTACAACCATCTACAGTGAGATCTGATGCCCTCTTCTGGCATGCATGTGTACGTGCAGATAGAGCACTCGTAAAATCAATCAATCAATCAATCAATCAAATGGTTGTAAAAAATTACTTACGATGAAAGGTACTATTTAGTTTTTGTAAGTAATTTCTTTTTTTCTTTCTCTTAAATTGGGTGCAAAATTCAAGACTCCGCCTTACAACTTCATGTTGGGTTGGTCCCGTGGTATCCTGTGGTCCGGCAAAGTTAGTTGGTTTGGGTGTGGCCAAGAGAGTGCCTTAGGGGAGAAGGATAGTAGTGAGGAGCCCTACGAAATGAATTGAGAGAACTGTGAAGAATTTTTGATGACTTGAATTTTGTTTAGGCTTTGCACAGTGTGATATATGCAGACAGGGGTGGTGGGTGTCCGAGGGACTCCGAGAAGCATATGGATGACAGGATACAGAACACTAGACGTCGTACAGCAATCGGAGACGGAAGTGAGGACGTATCCAGATCAGAGGGATGCAGCGGAAGCGGAAGCAGCAGTTGGTGGAAAGGTTGAAGCTTGGAAGATTTGCCGTGAGAAATTTGCAAACACCTTCCCTGGGGGAGGGGAGAATGAGTTTTAAGTTTCCACAAACTCAGCTTTAGTTGACATCGGAGATGCCTTTGTGGGCCTGGGAAGAACAAGAGAAAGAGGCAGGTGAGGTCTGGTGAGGGCTCAACCAGCCACAAGGCAAGCCGTGTTCAGAGCAGAAAGGGGATGACATCATTGAAGTAGGAATGGGGACAGAGAAGAACACAATCAGTCTAAAGTTTGGTGTTGCAGCGGGAGTAGGGGAAACTTCTCAAAAAAACTTGGACCCGAGGTTTGGAGAGCAAAGACCCAGACAGAGAAATGGGCGTTTATGGAGCAGAGCCTTAGGAGAGCCAGACAAGTCACCATGTTTGGTGACATGTAAGAAACTTTGGAGCAGGCTTCAGAATGTTGAATTGGAAAGAGTTTTATAGAGGAAGTGGAGATTAAGAGTAAAGTCCTTGCTATAATCAAAACCACAGAACATGGCCATTCCCGGAGGAAAGAGCATTGAGTGATATGCAAGGTGGTTTACTGTGTGCTGAGAATTAACGGGCGCTTTAGCTTTGCCTCGCACGAAGGATGGACGGTCCTTTTTACCTTTCTTCTTTAGTGCTGCCTGATCCTACTGCATCTGCTGACAGCAAGACAAGCTAAACTATCCTCCTTTTACCTCAGAGCCTTCCCTTCCCAGTCCATTCACCCAAGGTTCTCCGCTGCCACAGCCCTCACGGTGGCCTCAGAACAGTGTGGAATTTGGACAGGATTGGCATGGAGCAAACTTAGAAACGTTATCACTCTGTTTACTTTGTTGAAAAGAGCTGTGAAGGCAGATTTCCTCCAGTCTGGGGCTTGAACATGGCTAAGATTACTGGTTTCTTTTTAAACTCCTTAAGTTTTAACATCAGAATCATTTCAGAAAGAACGCCCCCCCCCCCCCAGACACCCAGTTAGTTGTAAATAGCTTTCTTTAAGTGCTTTGTTGACACTGAAGTAAATTCCTCGAAGTAAACTGGACCATTGAATACACACCAAGGCAAGACCAGAAGAAGTCTCTCTATCTTTGTGTTTCTTAGACACTGAGGTGCTTTTTCTGGTTTTTGTTTTCTGAAGTCAACCAGAACAATACCAGATCCACACTGCTCTACTCAATGTTTGCTGAAACTTTAACACCCTCCACACCACACCTTGTGTAAATCCAGCCCTCTGACTCCCCAGGAATGGCTCTACCATCTCCAGGGCTGAATAGGAAGCCTTCAGCACAAGCTCAGAAGAGTGCTGATCACAGATGGCTAAGGAGAGCTCAGTATGAATGTCCAGCTTGTCTCTTATGAGTGGTTCTGTAAGGAATTGATGCTTATATTTCTACCCGAGCCATTTACATCCTAGATGTACCTTGCCCACGGTGGAGGCCCATCTTAATTTGCCTGAAGATTACAAAATCAAAGTGTCTGGATTTTTTTGTTTGTTTGTTTGTTTGTTTTTTTTTTCCACGTTGGGCTATGGGATTCCTTTGTGGACAGTGAAAAGAAAAGGAAGCATGACGTCAGTCCTCTAAGATTTGGCTTTCCTTTTGCTCACAAGCAAACATCCCATAGGACTTAGGCATTGCTCTTATGGTGTCACCTTGTTCCAAACTTCTCACATGGCTCCAATCCACACCTTTGCTTTGTGGCCTTATTGTGTTTTCCTTTGGTCAGGGGCACCTGTACATCAGAGGGTTCCCAAGACACTTACATCGAGTGAAAAGTACCAAACAGGCCCCGCGGTGGTTCAAGATGGCGTCTGCTGGAGATCTGTGTGTGCAATCACAGCACAGGGAGGAGAGATGGGGGTAGGAGGGAGGGAGCCAGGAGCCACAACTCAAGTCTCGTTAGCACGTTTCCTGCTAATCATTGTTCTGCTTATCTCGAACTGAGTATAGATGTCAAAACAGTGTCTTTCGAGGTTTCGTGGATCCATGTCTTCCAATTAGGTAGGAATGCTGTGCCCCTATTTAATCAGCTGTAAATGGTATCTACGCAGGTGAGATACTGATTAAGTTGCCTGGGAGGGCACAGTTCCTTCCCTTGGCCCCTACATATGGTGACAGCTGTGACAGAGAACGATGCAGGATGAGCAGCTAATTTGTTCTCAAGTGTTTCAGGTTCAACAGTGCCCTTCTCTCAGACACAGAAGAAGAAGAAGGTGGCTTTCAGTGTGAAATAACTTAATGGAAGAAAATTCGTATGTAGGTTGCACATCTGAATATTTTCTGTCAAAATATGTATCGCCAAGATCAGTTGGCTGTTATGTAACTTCTCCTTGCTCATTTTGAAAGAGGGAGATAAGTGTTGTGTTTTCTTGGCTGCTTTTAAATAATATTAGCGATAAATAACGGTTGTTCTTACAAGCTTAGTGTGTAGACTTTTATTTCTACGTTATAGAAAGATGAGATTGCAAGTTTGTGCTAACTGTTGAATATGACTGAAAATATACTTTTTTTTTTTAATACTGGGATTAAACATATGTGGGAGTATCTCATGGGCAGGTGTTCTGTTTTGAATTATATCCCATTCCTTAACATTTTTCTTTACATTTAAACGAAGAACATTGTTTAAAATCATACACAAGGACATTGTACTTAGATCATTTACAATCCTGTCCTATCTCTTCCCCCTCTAACTCCTCCCATGTGCCCCCACTTTCTTTTAAATCCAGGATTTCTTTTTAATTATTGTTACACCGGGAGAGATAGGCAGACAGGCATATACTTTTATAACTTCAGCTTTCTGAATCCATTTAGTTTTTTATTGTTCATATGTGTATTTGTTTAGGGCTAACCTCTTGGAAACGAATAACCCATCGCGGGCTGGTAATTTATCCCTGGAGAAGACTTATTTCTGTCTGAGGTCATTAACTGCCTGTGACTTCTTATCTATGGGTTGGGCCTTGTGAGATTTTTACCCATCTAGGTTGGCTTGTCAACTGCTGCCCCTGTTGTGCAAGTCTCATTTGAGTGACCTATTGTTGAGATTTCATAGGTTGAACTTCTCTAGCATGGATAGAGGATCTCACAGCCGACTTCCTGGTCCTTTGGCTCTTACAAACTTTCTACCTCTTTTTCTGTGATGTTCCCTGAGCCTTGGGGGGAAAGGATTATGATGTAGGAGAGTTTTTACCTGTTGTCGATATCTATGGGTATAAAGATAAGTACTAGTGTGCAGTTAGAAATTATCCTGGTTTAAGAAAGTAGTAGACTTTACTCTAGGGTTCATGACCTCACCAGCTCACAGGTCTGTGTTTACTGTACTAGGCATGAATTTGTTCCTTCTGTGTGGTCCTGAAGTCCAATTAGATAGCTGTTAGTTGTTTCCTAGACGTGAATGCCACTATGTGGGAGTATCTTGCCTTGCTGATTGCGCTTGCCCAGACTAATTTTGAACTCACTCTGTAGTCCAGATAGGCTTTGAATGTAAAGTCCTCCTGTCATAGCCTCCCAAGAAGCTGGCACTATAGGCCTCTACCCTATTACCACTTTCTCTTTAGTACAGTACAGCTGCTAATTCCTAAGTATAACTATGAAGTTTTCGTTAATCAATGTCAGTTTTCTGAAATAAAACTTACTTTATTTTCTATATACTAGTTAACTTTTTGCGAATTTCACTGAGTGTAGTTTTACACCAACTGGAGTACATATTTTCATTTTCATTCTTAACTGTTCTGGTTGCCCTGACTTCATTAGATTTGAAAATCACATCTTACCCTCTTATTATATC
Organism: Rattus norvegicus; assembly: GCF_021556685.1. Taxonomy (NCBI): domain Eukaryota; kingdom Metazoa; phylum Chordata; class Mammalia; order Rodentia; family Muridae; genus Rattus; species Rattus norvegicus. The sequence continues at coordinate 18,420,524 of NC_141534.1, read as the reverse complement.
TTCATTAAGTCCATAGTAAACAAAATCTATGCAGCTACCCTTATAGATTGATGGCAATGATTTAGTACTTTTTGAAAAAAATCTAAGGATTATTAAATTTGTTCTGTTGTGTGCTCACACACGTGAGCACAAATACACACACACACACACACACACACACTCACACACACTCTATTTTTATTACTCTCTCCCCTCATCCTCTCTTATCTCCACTCTACCTATCCCACCTCAAGGTGTCTTTCTCCTGTTTATATCTATTCTGATTTGTGATCAATGAGTTTCACGAGAGCTGTCTTAGTGACCATGGTGTGTAACTTACCCTGTGGAGCCTGGCGGCCTCACCAGTTGGCAAGCATTTGAAGACTCCTCCCCCAGACCTCAGTCATCAGTAGTTCATTAGGGAAAGGTAGGGCCTCATGAGCCTCTTCGGTAGGTCCAGTTTAGGTAACTACAGATGTGAATTTATGATTGTCACAGTTGTGCTACGGCCAGAAGATAGCAATTCACAGCTTTTCTACCTATCTTCAGTATCTTACATTCTTCCAATCCGTCTTCCCTGAAAATCCTTGGCCTTAGACGTGGTGGGATAAATGTTCTCTTTAAGACTAAGTACTCAAATACCCCATATTGTCAGCACCTTGTAAAGCCCAAGTCTTTGCACTCACTATTTGCTTGTGCAGATTGACCTCTTTGATTAAGGCTGTGTTCCATTTGTCTGGGTGCACGGATGCTTGCAGAATAGTTGGATGCTATGTCTGTTTAGCTGTACACTTGTAATAGGTACCCTCTATGAACAGAAACCTCCTCAACCATGGATTTTTGACTGGATTTATAGTAACGGATCTGAATTCCCTTCTGCAGAGGCCATCTAATTTAATTAGAGCAACATTGGTTACCCCCATAGTGGTTGGGTTACTACTGCTTCACTGATCCTCTTTTGCCCAGCAGGCTGGTATTGTAGTTGGTAGTGTTCACGTCTAGGTAATATTCCTGGTATCTCTTCTCACCTGGAAGGCTGCATAGCATTTTCCTACTTGATGAAACCTAGCCAGAAAAGAAAAAGCTTTAATTTCTGTTCTGGATTGATTTCTCTGTATCTTGCAATTATAATGTGGTGTATCAGCAGTTGGGTCTTATCTTCTCATGCTGATGTGGAGGAATGGGAAGAGCTGTGTTGTTTTGAGGCATCGTGAGCCTCTTTGAGCAACAGTTCATAGAGAAGTACACGACACCTGTCACTGAGATTCTAGTAACTCATAGCTTCCAGGGCAGCATTAACAAGCTAAACAGAAGATATCGTTCCTGACTCTTACTTTGTTAACTTAGATCGAGCTTAGGAATTAGCAGGTTTCCATATGGCTTTTTCACAAACCCATCATTTTTTGCTTACTCACCTCCCCACGTTGATTTAACACAAAACAAAACAAAAACAGACAACAGTCAGTTTTGAAGGAATACATACTTATTGAAATTTAATACCCCCTGTGCTTTAATATCATATATTTCCAAGCTCTCTAGTAATTAATTTTAGGTCTAGGACATAAATATATGATCCCTGAAAGCTGTGAAGACAGTTTGCTGAGTGCAACTAAAGTGAAATGATGTTTTCTTAATCATGGATGAGACTAAGATTTTAAAAATTACCAATCCACAGGAAAGGTGAAATAAAACAAAATCTGCACATTTTATATACTTACCAGACTTGTTCTACATTGGCACAATGATTCCATGATTCTACGCTTACTATTTATACACAGTTCATTCATACATTCATGCCTAGCCGATAGTTAACACTACCTACATCTACTTTTGTACTCATTGATCCCAGGCAAGGTTGGTCCTGATTCCCAGGATACTGTGAATGTATTTGTGCCCAAGATACTGAGATGGTTTGTGATGTTTTCTTAGAGAATTAGCTGTCAAATGAAATTATGTACATTCAGATAAGGTGAAGGTTTTCTATGGATGTTTATGATCAAAATTAAATTACTGAAACATCTACCACCATCCAAAATTGGCACTCTGTGTGTGTGTGTGTGTGTGTGTGTGTGTGTGTATGTATGTTTGTGTATGTGTGTGTATGTATGTGTGTGGCGTGTATGTGTGTGTGTGCGCGCATCCATATTTCGTTGTCTTTTTTTGTTTGTTTTTGTTTTTTGTTTTTTGTTTTTTTGTTTTTGCATTGTCTTCTTAAAATATTTTTGTATAATAAAAAATCTCATCATGGGAATTTGCTCTTAAACCCTTAAGGTTTCTCTGTGGCATAGCTTTGATTCCTCAAAGTGTTTTTGTTTTGTTTTAAAGATATGCCAGCAACCCTTTAAATACGTTATCTCCCCTAATCATCTCAGCCACCAAGTGACGAAGTAGAACTACCTAAAGAGGAGAAATGTTGGGTCCCAGCATGTGCCTGCAGATGCCCGGTTGGTGAACACTGTGCTCTCAATGTGGATAGACTCCAAAATGCAGAGTGAACAAAGAGACTTGGTTCCACTTCAGATCATTATGTGTAACGTGGTGTGCAATCCCAGCCCCTGGAATGATGATTGCTTTAAATCTTACGGTATGAAATTAATGCTCAAAGGCACTGGCTTGTGACCCGTGTGAGCATTAATGTTTCCTAAGCTGTTTGTTACATCGAGTGGCGGCTTTTGTTGAGACATCCAGTATTTTTAGATGCATTTGCAGCATTCACACACGATTGTTCCCTTCCCAGGTCTTACGGGTTCTTTCCTTGACCTTGGCTTGTTGACAGTTGGGGGCATGCATTTGCCTCAGCGGAAACTACAATGCCTCTCACCCTTGCGGTGGTGTTGCTTCTGTTTTGCTTCAGCCCGAGGCGCTGGTGAGCTTTCAGTTCTTGCAGAAGGTTCAAAAAAGTTAGAAATGCTGATGGACAAAGCTGTTGAAAGCTTTCTGTCTTAAAGTTTGATCTGAACAAAGAAATATACAAACATGAATGAGTACCACGGTCTCATTTGCCAAACATATACTTTGACATCGCAGCCATACTCGACAATAAACCTACATCTATATTTTTGATGTCACTTCTCTCCTTTTAAGGGCAAATGAATTGAAATTATATATATTGATTATTAATATATTAACATAATATTAATACGTATTCATTGAAAAATGCAGTCTCTTCCAGGGGGTCCTGAGTTCAATTCCCAGTCACCACACGGTGACTCACAACCATCTGTAATGGGATCTGAAGCCCTCTTGTGGTGTGCATGGAGACAGTGACAGTGTACTTACGTAAAACAAACAAATATTTTGAAAAAAGAAAAATGCAGTCTTTTCCAGGCCCCACTTTAGCCGTCTGTCTGTCTGTCTGTCTGTCTGTCTGTCTGTCTGTCTATCTATCTATCTATTTATTTGAATGACTTCAGGCATATCTGGTTTTACCATTTGACTCCCCCTAAAACATTTCAAGTTCTTCCTCTTTTTGTTTTCTTTTTCCTCTTTTTCTTTTACCCCTTTAATGTAAGAGAACAAATTATATAATTTAATATGGTTAGACAGTATGTAGAAAGACCTGCCAGTTACATTGAACAGAACTGAATTACTATTGATTATGACTCCAGTCCTAGGCCAATGGTTATTAGTTGAAAATCAGTGGTCTTGTTAGGATAAATGGACAGAATGGGGGTATAGACAAAGTCAAAAGTTAGAGCATTTAAAAACCAGTGGACTTGTTTTTGTGTGTGTGTGTGTGTGTGTGTGTGTGTGTGTGTGTGTGTGTGTGTGTGTTATTTGATCTCATTTTTCTCTTATCTGCTTTTTACTGAAGACAACTCTGTTCACTGTAGAGTCAAAACCGTCAGGCTTTGACGTGGGTCCCTCTTTGTGTTTTCAGATGATGGGAGTTTTGCAAGATAGGCTCGTGTGCTGACGAATGATGTTCTGAGTATTGAAGTCTTGAAAACACTTGTTGAGACCTTGTCGGTCAGGAAAACCTTCTATGTCAGGATTCTGGAACTGCAGAGATTGAAAAATAGCTAGCTATAGAGGATCCATCAATCACGTGGTCAGGACATCAGGTGGCTGATCATCAGTGATGCCGTGTTGGATGCTGTGACACTGAAAGTGGTTTGGAAAACCACCATGGACCATCACAATAGTAAAGACTGACTTGGAGCAGTTCCACTGGGTGTGTTTGTTGGGAGTTGTGTGTTGGAGACGTTTGAAGGCGTAATATTTGTGTGCTCTTCTGCAGTCTCCCTTTACAATAACCACAGGGATTTAAAACAGTGACCATGAAATGGAAAAAGTGGGCATGAGAATTCAATCTCCAAAAAGGGGCAGACAAGACATCATGTGCACCTCAGGTGTACTGTAAGGCAGAGACAATCTCTCAACTGCTTTGGCCTTTGGATGAGAATTTTTTTAGCCTTATGACAAAGGATTCATTACTGGAATCTCATTCACTAAGAAACCTCAGATTAAACCCCAATGGAGGAGTAGTGTACATCATCTGGCCTATCAAGTTTAAGAAAGACTTAGATAGGCTTATGTAAAAGGGAACGATCTCATGGGGGGGGTCCCACTCTAGACAAAAAACTACAGGCAGCTAGGGAAAGCTGAGAGCAGGAGAAATAGTCGTCCCCCGGAGGAGCCCCTGCCCCCTGCAAGGGTTATTCATTATAGAGCTGTCAGTGCTAAGATCACATATGTACAAGCAACACTAAGAAGACTCATGTATTTGTATAAATGTGTAACAAAAACAATTAAAGATAAAAGAAGTGAGAGGGAGGAAGGAGGGCCATGAGAAGAGTTGGAGGGAAACGAGGGGGGGGAACCATGTCATTGTATTTTAATTTAAAAAAAGGAAAGAAAATAATAATAAAAAAGGAAACACATAGAAGGGCTAAGAGACCCTTCGCAGGATGTAGGAGTGCCACCAATACACTGTTTGACTCTGGGTTGGATCCTACAGTAGAAGATACTCTTTGCAAGGACACTGTTGAGTTACTTGGATACAGACTATGAGTTATATGAGGTCGAAGCATGTGGGACCTCATGGGGGGGTGTCCCATGAGAACATATACTGTTTTAGGATTTACAAGTTATACTTTTGTCTCAATAATAAACTACTCTGTCGCAGTTTCATTTTGTGTGCATTTGGTATTTTGCCTGCGTGTATGTTTATGAGGGTGGCAGATCCCCAGGAACTGGAGTTATAGGCAGAATGCTGTATACATGGTTTGCTGGGAGTTGAACCTGGGTCCTCTGAGAGAGCAGCCGGTGCTCTAAGCACTGAACCATCTCTCCTACTCTGCTGTGGTTTAAACTGTTGTTATGGATAAGAAAGAAATGAAGTGGACTAGCTCTGTACCAGTAAAATCTTACTTTAAGTTGACTGACATAGTTTATCAAACTTGGGATTGCATAATCATGTTATATCATTGTTCAGCTCTCCATATTTAACATATTATTGTTTTATAAGAGAACGTTGTTTAGAAGTAAAAGTCCCTGAATTACTGGAAGGCAAAAGACACGTCATATATGACACAGAAACAAATTGTGTAGAAAAATATAAATATGTAAAAACAGATGGTGAGGAAAAAAAAATCTGACCAGGATGTGCAAAATTGGCAAATCTGCGTGAAGGTTAGAAAGTAGTCCTTGGGTCTTATTCTTGTTCCTTTTCTGTAAGTCTGAGATTATTTCCAGATAAACAAATGAAAGGGGTTCCCCAAAGTTAAAGACAGAAAAAGCCACATCCAGCAAGTAAATGCTCGCCCGCCCACCCACCCGCTCAGCGCTTTGTTGCCTTGTGCCATCTGCGATAGGCTGAACTGTGTGAATAAACAGAAGCTCCGGCACCGGCTTTGGAGGGCTGCGCAGATGAATGGCAGAATTCATGAGGGGAAGAAGACCCTGAAAGGGAACGAACAGATAGGACAAGGCTCAGCAACATTGCCAAGTTTCTTGTAGTGACATCGGCTCTTGGGGGAAAGCAGTTTTAGGGGGCTTTTGCTTTGTTTGTTCATGCTGCCCTGTGTCCTGTCTCCCTCTTTCCTTCTGTCTGTAGCTGTGTGCATGTGCACTCGTGTGTGTTTCCCATGTTCTTTTCGTTCTCTTGCCAAGACGCCTTAAGCGGTGTGACTGCATGATAGTCATGTGAAGCCCCACTTTAGACTGCAGGGTGAGAGTGTCCAGCACAAACCTCGCTCACACAGTGGGCCTGCTGCCTTCTGGCTTTAGTGTTAAATAGGAAGGAGTGAGGCCATTTGCTTGGTCCGTTCACAGCCAGACCTCTTTCTTCTTACCGACTGCCCTGTTTTCGTCTTCTTTTTATGAAGTGGTTCTAGGTACATTTATCAGAGGCACCACCCGCCTCCTGACTGGATTTGTTAGTTCGCACTTCCTTTCCTTTTTAATCCCTACCTGAGGCTGCAGTCCGGTTTTCTCAACAGCCCCATGTGCATCATGGTGGGCCGATTTCTGTCACCATTGCTTTAACGGGCTTGCCCTAACCCTTTCTGCTTGAATTTCAGACGTCTCTCTCCCATTCATTTTCATTTTTTTTCCTATTTATTTTCTACTCGGTTTTGTGTGTCAGGATGTTTTAAGATTTAAAGTGTGCTGTGTTGTTTCAGGTACAGAAATATCACATAGTGCTCCCGTCAGAAAAGTTGTCTGCCTGCAAAACACCTGTATTGTTTGTCATGTTTATGATGAGAGGTTGGGAACACGTTGCATGTATGTATCTGTTCTCTGACTGTTTTCTACCGTTGACCTTGACAGTTGCTCCTACCCACATTAAGTTCACTTAAGACTAAGAGAACATTGTTCCATAAAATTAACTTTTAAAGGCTATCTTTCAATATTTACCGAAGGGATTATCATATATCCTAGGAATGTTGTGAGCTTTTGTTGATTTAATTTAGCCCTTGATGTAAGGTCTATTTAGAACTCCTTTTTCTTTCTTTTTGTTTCTAACCCCTTTCCATTATGAAGAGGTAATCGTTTACTATAGTTAAAACCAGTGAAAATGAATAATTAGACTTTTTTTTTGAAAGTAGCACTGCCAGGACTTTTAAACCATATTAAAAAAAAATAGAGATGTACAGTTCCTTACTCTAGATAATGCCTTATTGATCCAGTAAAGAGCTGCATGTTAGGAATTTAAAAATAAAATTCTATATTGATTTTTGCTTTGGAGCACTTCTTCTGAGATATTAAAGAAGTCTCCCCCAAGTACTGACTGCACAGTTCTCTTGCTCGAACTTGATCATTTTGGATGAGAGGAGAAAGAACAAGAGAAAGGCAGTTGTTAGAGACCTCAAGTGAAGGTCACCGAGCTATTATGAATCATTTTGTCAATTTGCATCCACTTTATTTAAACATGTCACTTTGGTGAAAATACCTTATTAGAGGTTAACGGAATGATTTCACAGGAAAGGTCAAATCCCACACAAAGTTAACACTTTACAGTCAAAAGCAAAAGACTGCAGGAGCTTGAGAAGGCAAGGAAGCTTTCGAAAAGTCCAACAAACTCATCCGTCAGTCCATCCATCCACCTATCCACCTGTCCATCCACCTCATCGTTACTTAGGTTTTATTCATAACCACAGACTCAACGATTCGATCCAGCTAGAACTGGTGGGGAATGAGGAAAATACAGAGCTGAGGCAGTGAGCCTGATAAGTGGCCCAGTGCCTTGTGCGCAGTGGACTGGCTCACACAGACAGGTCATGGGAATCAGGTGTCCCCGGCTGCTTTTCCATTCTTATACCCAAGGCCGCTTGGTTTCCGCAGTGCCCAAGCCAGCTCCTGCTTTCCCCAGGACAGCATGCTTGCCCACTCAATTTCTGCAGTCGAGGTGAAACGGAAACTTTTATGTTTTGGTGTAACCTTTGACATACCGAAGTCACCAGGGTCTGACTGCTCCAGGATGAAGCACTCATTGGATTTGTCCTCATGGTCACCTTGCTACCTGTGCCATTAAGGCTTATGGCAGCACTACTGCTGGAGAAGCCTATCGCAGCAGGAGCCGGTGTAACCAAATCCTTTCCCTCCGGTGCTTAGAGCATGGCGGCTTCTGCTGCCTTTGAACTTTGTCTGCCGATCGCTGGGAGGAGAAGCTGCTGGGTTCACTGTCAGCCATCATGTCATATTAGAGAGCAGGCTTGATTGTGCTGGCAGCGGACAGCTACAGGGGACGACGTGTCTGCAAAATCTCTGCTCTACATTTTCTTAAAATAGGAAATTGATACTCGAGGAGACGTCATGTGACTATTTCAGTAGAGCTCAGACCAAGCCTTTGCTTTTTTTTTTTTTTTTTTCATTTTTTTCCATCTTTATTAACTTGAGTATTTCTTATTTACATTTCGAGTGTTATTCCCTTTCCCGGTTTCCGGGCCAACATCCCCCCAACCCCTCCCCCTCCGCTTCTCTATGGGTGTTCCCCTCCCCATCCTCCCCCCATTACCACCCCCCCCCCAACAATCACATTCACTGGGGGTCCAGCCTTGGCAGGACCAAGGGCTTCCCCTTCCACTGGTGCTCTTACTAGGCTGTTCATTGCTACCTATGAGGTCAGAGTCCAGGGTCAGTCCATGTATAGTCTTTAGGTAGTGGCTTAGTCCCTGGAAGCTCTGGTTGGTTGGCATTGTTGTTCAGATGAGGTCTCAAGCCCCTTCAAGCTCTTTCAGCCCTTTCTCTGATTCCTTCAACGGGGGTCCCGTTCTCAGTTCAGTGGTTTGCTGCTGGCATTCGCCTCTATATTTGCTGTATTCTGGCTGTGTCTCTCAGGAGAGATCTATATCCGGTTCCTGTCAGCCTGCAGTACTTTGCTTCATCCATCTTATCTAGTTTGGTGGCTGTATATGTATGGGCCACATGTGGGGCAGGCTCTGAATGGGTGTTCCTTCTGCCTCTGTTCTAAACTTTGCCTCCCTATTCCCTGACAAGGGTATTCTTGTTCCCCTTTTAAAGAAGGAGTGAAGCCCTCGCATTTTGGTCATCCTTCTTGAGTTTCATGTGTTCTGTGCATCTAGGGTAATTCAAGCATTTGGGCTAATAGCCACTTTGCTTTTTTAAGCTGTAAGTTATATAAGAAAACATAGTTCTCTGTGTTTAGCAATAGCATTCTTGGTCTTTGTGAAGTATTAGATTATAAACTGACCCTAGGTAGGTTGGCTTGCAGTGTTCGCCAACATTTATTATTTTATTTCCAGAGGTCAGAGGTGGATGGATTTCGCTGAGCTCAGCAGGTTGTCTGTAGGTCTTCTGCAGGTTTCAGGGAGATGTCCTTCACCTACTGTGTATACCCTCTAGGGTAGTGGCTTTCAACCTGGGTGTCATGACCCTTTCACAGGGGTCACCAAAGACCATCAGAATACTTGGGTATTTACATTGTGATTCACAACAGGAGCAGTCTTACAGTTGTGAAGTCGCAATGAAAATAAGTTTACGTTGTGTGTGTGGGTCACCAACATGAGACATGGAAACACGGGCAGATGTATGTGTCTGATGGTGAGTGACCAACAGCGTATGCGTGACTGATGTACACCAGTTGCTGATCTTGCTGGAATCTCTGAGAACAGTTTTCTGCTCATGAAGCTATAGTTACAGGAACTAGACTGAACTGTAAAATAAAAGCCAGGGAGTGGTAGCACACACCTTTGATCCCCGTACTTAGGAGGGAGAGGCAGGTGGATCTCAGTTCAAGGACAGCCTGGTCTACAGAGTGAGTTCCAAGATAGCCAAGGCTACGTAGAAAAAACCCTATCTTGATAAAACAACAAAACAAAACAAAACAAAACAAAACAAAAAAACAAACAAAAAACAAAGATTAATATAAATGTGAATGCAGAGGAAGCAGAGACTAGCTAAAAGCAGATTAGATTAGAAGAAGATAAGCATCGGACAGTGAGAAATGTCCAGACATTTAAAGTGCTGGAGGGCCTTGGCAAATGTCTGAGAGACGGGGCTGGAGAGATGGCTTTGCTGGTAAAGTATCTCCTGTGGAAGCATCAGGGTCTGACTTCAGATCCCCAGAACCCACTTTATAAACCAGGGTTTGCTGGCGTGTGCGCTGCAGGGTTAGGAATGGGGTGGAAGAGGGAAGAATCTTTGCAGCTCACTGGCCAGCCGGGCTACACAGTCTTATGAGCCCGAAGTTTATTGGGAGACTTTCATGGGCGACTTTGTCTTGGGCAGGTAAGATGGTTCTGCAGTTATGCGCAGCCTAGGGGTATGCGTGTGTGCCGGGGAGATAGAGGTTGAAAGAAAATGAGATGTATTGAGAATATGAGCTCCTGCCTCGAGAAATGGTAAAGAACAATTGGGGGAAGACCCCCATACTTTTCTCTGTCATGAGTATCATGCTGTCTCCCGTACCTACACCTACAAGTACATAGACCACACCTCTACACCCCAATAAACTCTAAATATAATACCCACTGAGGAGTAGATCAGTGATTAGCTAGAAGCTGTAGATTTATGCAATGCTACCATACTGAAAGTGCAATCAGACTGCTTATGTGCTATGTCCATTTGTGTGGTAAGTCTTCTAGTATTTGGCTCACCGTGATGACTCAATCCTTTGTTTTAGGAAAAAAACAAAACCCTTGTCCTCTGAGGGCTCTTTTGATCATGAGAACTCTCATGTCTACTGACGGCAACACATTATACTAAATGCTGATGTCAGGGACAGCTGAGTCCAATGGAATTTGGTAATGACCTCATTGAGCTTTTGAGTCCAAGAGGACAGCACGTTTTCATTGATTTCTCAACATCGGGACTGTGCGTTTCACGAGAGACAGCCATGTAGTGCTCCACAACTATGGAAAGCTTCACCAGAAGTGGAGTTGTGATGTGAGGGATGCAAGGACATTTCTAAGAAGAACGAGGGCGAGGGAGGTGGCAATGAAGACAAAGTGTTCTACTGTGGAGGGACAGAGTGTGTGAACATTTGTGTCTGTGAGGTGCTCGAAGTCATAGGTTCTAGAACAGGATGCAATGATTGACATGCAGATGTAGAGGAAAGGGAAGCCAGTGTTTGGCAAAGATAGTAATCACTAAAGGCTTGTAGCAAAGGGATCGTGTGACAACTGATTTCTGATTCATCTTGGAAAAGTAAGTGGGTCAGAGTTGCCATAGAAGGGTAGGACGAGGCCTCTTCATCAATCCATGAGGCAAGTTGGTAACCTGGGTAGTGTTGTAGAGGAAAGACGGAAGGGTGGATTTGCTGAGTTAAAAGGAAAAGTATGAAGACTTGGTGATAGATTGCGTTTATGGAAGACCTTGGTCATCAGTACAGACTGAAAGTGGGAATATAGATTTAGTGAGTAGATGTAGCTATATCCTCGCCTTTAGGACAGATAACTTTAGATATCAGCCAGGTGTCTGGCTGCAAGGCGTAGGGACAAAGGACATATCTGAATCTGAGGCTTTAAGGTGGCATCGAGACTAATGCAAAATCCCGACACCTAATGGCTTACAAGACTATGAATCTCTGAAGAAGTCTAGTGGTCAGAGTAAGCAGAACAAAGCGGTCAGTATACATGAATCATGAATGCAGGACTTGAAAGTAGGGAGTGAGTATTAGGGTCCAGTTTGACGGAAACAGCAGATAGTGAGGGCTGAAAACACACCATACAATGGCAGACTGAAGAATCGTCGGTGACCTTAGAATGCCTCTTCTGTGGCGCTAGCCTGTGCATGCACGCTCTTGTGGTGATGCCCTCCTTCTGAATGTCGTGCCTACTTAAGCTGACTAGATGTGGCCCCTTGTATGCAATTCTTATCTGTACTCACCCTATTCAGGGTGTATTTAATTTCACTGTAATTTTAATCATTCATTCTCAAAATCAAGCTGAGTGATAAATAGCAAATAGATTTTACCATTGTTAAAACCACCCCATCTGTTACTCTGTGTGAGAGCATGAATTTCTTTTGTTCCTCTTGCCTAAAACACAATAGTAAAATTCACCGTGTTTCCAGTTAGTGTTTAGTAAGAGCTGATTCTCAAGTCTTACTGCTATTATCTTAAGATAATTTGCATTTGAATAATCCCGTCTTCAATTATATGTAAGTTCTTATATATATTAAGGGACTTTTCTTAAAACACTGCTTTGCTTTAAATGTCTTGGGCCTCATCTATTCATCCATATGAACTACACGTTCAATTTGTTTATTAGAAGGAGCCACATTGTTCTCACTTGTAATAGCTTAGGCTTTTCATTCAAAATTAAAATAAAACATTGAAATTTTGGCCACACCTGTTATTAGGTATGGATTACTAGGACTATTTCTGGTCACCTTGACATCTCAATGCCTGAAGCACATCCAGGGACCGCTGTTCCCATGCAGCTTCTAGGAGATCCCCCTCCATGACTCAGAGAAGGTGTGCCGTTGCAACTGTTAGAGTTTCCTGTTAAATTTATTAGTTGGTGTGTTTCTCTTCGCCACTTCTATTCTCTCATCTCCTGTAAGTCTTAGGTCTTGTCTTTGCTGTGTGTTTTCTGACACACGTGTTAATAGGTGAGGAAAGGTATACACCTTGATACACAAGAGTGCTTGTCACCTTGGTAAAGTTCTCTTATTTGCAAGTAGAACAGTCGTAAAGTCTGGGCAGCAGACATGTCTGGTTGCACAACTGGCAGAACTTTCCTTAAGAAACAAACAAACAAACATAACCCCATACATTTAATACTTTTCTCCTTTTAGCCTAAGTAATTCTAAGAACTCAGTACCGGGTCAGGCACCCAGTCAGAGTTACAAGGACTTGACTTCCGAAGAGGCCAGCAATTTTGTGTGTTTTTGTTGGTTGGTTTGTTTGTGGAGAAAAGGTTTCTCTGTGGAGCACTGGCTGTCCTGGAACTCACTCTGTAGACCTGGCTGGCTTTGAATCCAGTTTTGATTAAAGACCTGGGGCAATTTTCAGGGTGTGGTGTTTGCCACCTTCAAGTTCTTACTAACTTTGTCTTAGATTTGAGGTTTATGAATGAAGCTAAGGGACAGATGACCTTGAGCTTGCCTCTTGGACCCTCAGTTCATGTATGGTCTGTTTGCTAGCGCTTTTTGCTGTCTCACAAGGAGGGGGTTTTTGCTGCCTTCCATCAACTAAAAAGTACTATGAGACACCACGCAGAACAAAGGTAATTTTTTTTCTCCTGGTTTTAAAATTAAAGGTCACTTATGAATAAATTTAGTTGTACTTAGAACCCTGGGGAATTTCTGTATTATGCACTAAGTTATAAATTTTCCTAAAATTAAAATTATGCACCCTTTATCCCTTCACTGAGCTAACACTAACAAGTTAAAACATGACTTTGCAAAATTAATTCCAAATTCACACAGTTGTATTTTGCCCTGACTTTGTTGGGTAAATGATGTTGCTTGTTTGATAGGGTCTTTTTTAGAAATATTTTACTTTGTTAGGATTTAGCAGCCGGGACATCTGTGCTCTGCAGCTGCTGTCCCGGCATTTTCCCCTCAGCCTGGAGCCTTCTCTCCATTGTTAGTGCCCTCCTTGACCCCACGTGTCTTTCACGTTTTCCTTTATCCCTCAATTGGTGTAAGTTAGCAAACTGCTTTGGTTGGGAATGATAAATTTTACATGATTGCTTTATCGAAGGTCATGTTTGCTTTGAATGGGGCTTTTTAATACATCAGAAATGTGGAGGGCTGCACGTGGTGAAATCTTTTCAGTGTAAAGGAGACCCAGGAAAAGAGAGAACATTAATGGCTTTAATGTCTCCGTCTGGCACTTATGTGATTTCTGTGGTTCCTACTCCTTGTAGACCCACAATAAGGCTGTCTTCCTCTACTTTCTTTTCCTCTTTCCCTTCTCTTTTTTCCTCAACCCCTCCTCTCTTTCCCACCCTTCCTTCCTTCCTTCCTTCCCTCCCTCCCTTCCTTCCTTCCCTCCCTCCCTCCCTCCCTCCCTCCCTCCCTCACAGGTTGTTACTTGTGCTAGACCTACTGTGTAAGTCAGATGTATATAACATCTGTTACAATGTTTCCCCCTTTGAAGGAAAACTCAAAACTTCAAATGTATTCCTTGTGCTATAATAACATTATTAAGTTATTGATTTATTACTGCTGATTTAGGGCCATATCAGTCCAACAGATGTTAGAGATGTACTTTGGGGGTCTTGACTCAAATTAATATTTTGCTTTTTGTTAATGCCATGGTTGCAGATCACACAGGTGGGTGTCTTGGGGTAATAATGGACTTTTCCTTTCTCACAGGTCCTAGGGATTTTAAGAACTTTGTTTGCCTTCTATGCCAGTATTTATCTAGTTTATGATCTAACATTTTTTCCTCTTCTCAAAGTTAGGCTGTCTTTGAGGCTTTATAGTTGAACTTTTAAATTGATTTCCCAGTTGAGTCAACTACTTAGCTATGTGAAGACGTTATAAGCTTTTGAGTACAGTAAAGAAATGGATGTGTGTTAGAGACAGACAACATAGGTGGGCAAAGAGCCGAGGCCAAGACTGATTATTAGCCTCATGAAGGCTGCCAGGTGATCAGAACACAGGCAACAAGTGTGGGTGTGAGGGGGAGCCATCAAGGGGACCAGGTACTGGGTTCTTACAGCCCTGCATGAATCCTACTAGTTCTAAAGCTTCACTCTGTCAATGTGTCTATGTGTCACCGAAGGCACACCACCGCCTCAAATATTCTTAGGGAGAACAGTATGCTTTGACCCTTCTGTAGGTCTCCCTTGACACTGGAATGTCAATCAGCTGATTAGGTATGCTGCATTGTGGTAATTGCATAGGCATGGGATACAAACATATTTAATGTGGAAATTAAAATTGGCCTGTTCTTTCTCCCTGGCAGCTTTTGGCTTCCCAATCTCTTCATTTATCATGTAACTTATTTCTCCTCCTTTCTAACCCGTCTGATGTTTTTCTTATGATGTCTCTTTCTGAGGCTTTTAATGACATTTCTTTCCTGTTACTCCGTTCTCACTAGACCAGTGATGTCTAAATGTGAGCCCCTCACCAGAAGAGCCTTTTTAGGGGTACTACAACGTGGCTAGTTCCAAATTCAGATCTGTAGTAAGTAGAAGTCATACAGGAGATAAGATGTCAACTCATTATCTTTTGTTGTTTACATATCACCTGTCAATATTTTAGATATATTACCGTCTACAAGATACTGTCAAAGCTTTTATCTCCCCGCCTAACCCAAGACATGGTTTCTCAGTGTAGCCCTGCCTGTCCTGGAACTCACTCTGTAGACCAGGCTGTGTCCAACTCAGGGTTTGCCTGCCTCTGCATTCTGAATGCTGGGATTAAAGGTGTGTGCCTTTAAAAGTGTGTCCCACTATGCTCAGCTCAACATACTGTCTAACCTAATAGTCTGTGATTCCCTCCACCCCTCCCCCAATGCAGCTACTAGAACATACAGGGTTACTGCAACCCCAGAATGAATTATATTCGGACTGAGGAGTGGAACTTCAAATTCTTTCCTTGATATTTTTCCTTCTGCCAGCTCTCTTAGGACACATTACTGCTGGCGGGGCTGTCACCTCTTAAAAGACATTATTATGGGAGACTTGGCTTTCGAACACCGAAAAATTCCTTAAACCTATATTTAACCATAAATGTTAGATGGGATGTCATTCAGTATATCAAGCAAGTATGTGTTGACTCATGCTCCCATGTAGCTGAAACTGAAGAATCTTCTGCTGAGCGGAAGACATAGCAGAGTATACACTACTGTTTTCTTGACGTCGACAGCTGCCTCTGCTTCTTCCAACCTTTCTGTCCCCTCTTCTTCAGCTATCCCTGTGTCTCTTATTCTCTGAATCTTGACCATTTGTGGGTGTCTCTGTGCTCACTGCCATCTCCTACAAGAAAACAATTTCCTCACGAGGGAGGGGAGAGGTACTGTCCTGTGTTTCAGAACTTTTATAAACAGTTGTACTATGTTTTGTAAAAATTGGTACCCACACGGAGCAGCTACGAAAATGTAGTTTTCACCTGAGGGAACCTATTAGGGATGTATTTAAGAGTGATTTCTTTTTCAGTGCCTTTTTTATAGCTTTTGCTGATTTCTTTATACCACAAGGATATTCCAACATCCAATGAATTGTGTGTGTGTGTGTGTGTGTGTGTGTGTGTGTGTTTCATTAAGACATCCGGATTTCATGTATAAAAAATAACAAAAGTCAAAAATCATTTTATAAGGTGCTTAAACATACCTATTTATAGTACTTGTGTATAAATATGAGATTTTATTCTAACAACTCTGGACAATTCAACAGTGAATGTGCTGAAGAGAAACATTTTCATTAAATTGGTCTATTATCAGCAGTGAAAAAAATTATTAGTGTGAGTGATTTTTAAACAGTTTCTTTCAAGCTGTCCTCCCCCCGCACCCCACATTTTCTTTGAAAAGGAGCTGCAGGATGCACCATCTTTAGTCAAGATTGTTTCTGTGTTTAGCATTGACCTGTTCCTTATTTTCTATCTGCCCTTTGTTGCTTCCTGTTCTAACCTCCAAAGTAAATATACACCGGCACAACTCCTGACCTGTCTAAACTATAATTCCTTTGACCACTAGTAAGGGCAAGCAGGAAACGAGATCTGACCTGTCTTTACCAACTCTGACTGAAGTTCAGTGTGCTCCATTGGGAACACTGTTTCTAAGTTTTCCCACTCCATCTTCACCATCACAGAGCAGGTGAGAGGCTTGTCAAGTTGTGAGGTATCACTCCCCCACCCCACGTCAGGGTTACTCTCTGTAGCCTAAGTTTCTCCCGGAACTCACTCTGTAGACTTTGGTCTTGAATCAAAAATCTGCCTGCCTCTGCTTCCTAAGTACTGGGGTCAAAGGTATGTGCCACGATTGCCCGGCCAATTGTGTAGGATCTTATATCTTAAATTGTTCCCATAATTTGATATACAAGAAATACCCAAATGTACAATTGTTATTATTTTTAATAAACAGTTCATTTGGATGGAAAAAAAGCCATTTTGATGGTCAATAGTCGGTATGGTACTTCTTTATTAACTAAAACCAATGATTTTCTTCAATATAATATTCTGAGAAGTAAAAAAAAAGAGAGAGAGGAAAGAAATACATAAAATATTAGAGGGCCATATTGGTTTTCTGATCGATAGTACCATTATTGATTTTTATCTTAGGCACTTTTATTTTTGTGACAAAATACCAAACTGAATTGCTTTTGATGGCAATCCTAGTCTTTGTCTCTGTTTTGACCTTATAATGAGGCAGATGGGGTTGGAAGCATGAGAAAGAACGGCTGTTCATCCCATACTGAACAGGAAGTACAGTGGAGAAGCAACAGAAGAGGCCAAGGTATCATCACCCTCAAGGACATGATTCCCCTACTGCCATGGCGACCCTCTTCCTTACAGTTGCCCCTCCCCCATATCTGCCTTTTACTTGTCAATAATGCCACCATACTATGACGCTATTAGGAGATTCGTTCATTCATTAGGTCAGCGCTTCCAGAATCTAGTTGTCCCAGGAGATGCTGTCTTGGATACACCCAGATTTGTGCCTCTCTAATCACGCTAATCAAGTCCAGATTAGCGGCCGTATTTTATGTGACGAAGAAACCCATTGGCTGGCGATACTTCCCTCAATGGGGGAGCACTCCAGCACACTCAGGGCCTTGGGTCTGAGCCCCAGTAGAAATGCTTGCAACAGCCAAAGGCAGCCTAGGAAGTTTCGTTACTTGAAAGATGGCAAGTAGACGTTTGGTCATGTGTGCAGCCTTAGTTACTTTGGCGTCAGTGTGGCAGTATCATGGCTGACGCAAGGGAGGAAGATTCATTTTGGCTCTTATTCCAAGGGATTTCAGCCTATGCTGGCAGGCGAAGTAGGTGGAGCAACTCTGTGTCTGGTAGAGAGCTTGTATCACAGGCAAGCTGTTCACACACTGCAGAAGAGCCATGGAATCGCCTGTTAAATTCAAGGCCCCTAGTCACTGCATACTATAGCTAGGCCCTATCTCCTAAAGACTGCGTGACCTCCTAAAATGACTCCACTAGCTGGGGAACAATCTGCAAAACATGCACCCCTGAAAGGTGTTCTCTGCCCAACTGAAACCCCATCGAAGTAAAGCAGGATTAGCCTTTTGAACCCTTGCACATGTCCTGGTGACACCACTGATTGTCTAACCACCCAGGAATGGTTTAGTAGGAATGAGGGTAGCCGATCTTCAAAGCTGTCATCTTAAAGTCAGCAGCTGAACCTGAATGGACCTGGTGAGATGGGACAAGGAACTCTGGAAGTTATCTTAACTTCTTTTTTTTTCTTCTTCTGATACACTTGGTTAAATTCTAGTACCTTGCCCCAACCTTTATAGAAATCGGCTATATTACTTAGTGATAGTTTAACTATTAGCAGATGTTTTTATTTTTGGCTATTAAAGCTCAAAAGAACAAGAGGGACTAAAGTTCACATCCCTGGTTTTCCAGGAATGATTTGAGAATATTGCCAGACACAGCCACATAGCCATTTTCTTTCTGGGAATTTTAAGCTGTAGTACCCATCTTAAATGCTCTAGTTTTGAAGCGATGAGAATGACTTTGTGTGCTTACAGTTTTAGCACGCTTTCATGCACTTACAAATTCTTTGGTCTTTAAGAATTAAGAGTTTAAAAAAATACATTTGTTTTTATTTTATATGTGTGAATATTTTTCTACCTGCCAGAGATCAGAATGCTTATACATCCAATACATGGTAGATAAATCTATACTAAGAAATTAAAGTATGGGCTTAGAAAAGCATAGTCATCTGAATACTGACCCAAAAATAAATAGGAACCACACTTAAGTTATTCAGGATAAGAACCCCTGCTATGGTAAACACCTTAAGTGCTCTTACCATGCACATACACACAGTAACGTTATCTTCCAAATAAAAAGGTGTGTGTCCTTGATTGTGGATGGCATTCTAAAACTTGTACATGTACCAAGCCATCATTTTGGTTGTCCATCCCCTTCATTGGTAAGAAAAGCCAAAATGAATGAGTGTTATAAAACGTAATTGTCACAAGGTTGCTATTGTAGAGAACTACTCTTCCCACTCTCGACTCCAGTAAGATCCTCCCAGCATCAGAGTTGATTTAGCAGCAGCACGAGTTACTTTTAAAGTGATACGTCAGCATGTATGAGCTTAGTGGCCAGATCCCTGACTCCTAAATCTGCTTTGAGCTCCAGCACCTCCGGTTCTTCCTGGCTTTTCCTTTCCCTACATGACATGAAGCCAAACATGGTAGTTGCCTCCCAGAGCTGTCAAGAGGTTTAAGTGTGACAGTATCCTTTCTCAGGAATGTTAGATCACGGGACACACATGACCTGTGACTAGTACATTTACACTCTGTTGTCTGATGTAATAATCAGTGGGAGGATGGATAGCTGCAAGAACCTGACTTCTGGTCACCGCTGTTCATAGCAGTAAAGACAGAGAAACACTTCTACCCTGAAGATGCCTCTCAAACAAATAATTCCCCAAGTACCAGGCCTGATTCAGTTCATCTAGGAATCATTAGTGCTATAGTGTGATTCCCTCCTTTATTGAAAAATAAGGGAAACGGGACGGAATCAGTGAACTATCACCATTGAATATGTCATGCTGTTTTCTTCTTGATGTGCTTATTGTGATTAGTCCCTGAAGCTGGTTTTTTTTTTTTAACCTCCAAAACTCAAGATCCATCGCTAAACTGCAGTGACTGAGACCACAAAGCAGGGCAGGTAGAGGCTAGCAGGTCTCTAGTTTGAAGTCACAGTGGACTTTATAAAGATCTCCCAGTTGACATGATAAGATCCCATCATAATACATTACACACACACACACACACACACACACACACACACACACACACACACACACTAAAGCAGAGATAGCCCTTACCTTCACAATCCATCCAAGGAGACAGAGCCCGCAGGATCCTGAATATTGTGAGACCAGCCTTATGATGTCACATACCAAGGGAATTGGTCGGAAAAACAAAAACATAAACAAACAAAGAAACAAACAAACAAAACACCCCAGAACTGTTTCTAGACTCAACCATGTTTGTCAGACATCGAATCTAATTGTCTCCCCTGAGCATTTGCCATAAAGTAAGAGCAGTCTTCTATCTGAAGGAACTGAGTACTAAATCCTCCCCCCTGAGACTGAAAACGATGCAGGTAAACAGAAGCTCTGGCTCTCTGGAGTCTGTGTGGCGTGCGAGATCAAACGTGATATCCCAAACCACAGACACAGAAATGGTATCGTTTAATGCTGGGGCACCAGGCGTTTATGAATACAGTACTTAGCCAGAGAAGGGCGGTCCTCAGTTTTCAGTATTCTGCATTATTGACCACTAATGGGGTGTTTGTCTTATCAGCCAGCCTTTTGAATGCACATTAAGTTAAAGTTTTACTTGCAACTGTCACAGGCAGAACTGTCCTTAATTTTCCCTCTGTCCACATATGGGGGGGCGGGGGGTGGGTATATATTCCTACATCTTATGTGTGGTTTTGCATTCCCCACCTTTAAAAGTAAGCTTGTTTTTCAAAGAACAAACATTTCTATTTTTCCTCCTTAAAGACTTATGTTTAGTAACAAATCCCAGCCCAGCCTTGTAATCCAAATCCTATTTGGTCCTGCAGTGAAGTCAAATATGGGATCCTGACATCAATTTGTTGCCATGGAAATAATTGAGATGTCAGTGTTCCTGCATTATGACTGTACCACAGGAGCAGATGGGCTGACAAGGGGGAAAAAATCTTTGCAAATATCTCCCTAATAATTAGCTAAAGTGTGAGGTACTGTTCTAAATTTACATTATTATAAAAATGCGAGTAAGATCCATCTAAACACCGCAGAATACAAGCATTTTGAACAAAATAATATCCTGGAGGAGAATATACGGGAAGACTCTTGCTATATCCTCATATTTCTCTGACTGTGCTCCTTTGCTTAGTATATCACTTTGGGGACTGCAGAAGAATATATAGCCAGGTGGAGAATAAATCATATTTAACGAAACAAACTTTACGTCACACAGAAAACGAGATGGCCGTGTTTGGGTGGGTAGCAGGTGGAGACAGCCTTTGGGCAGCCTTGTGAGGAACAGGCACTTTATCTGGACTGGTATGCAGTTAATGACTTGCAATAAATTTTGGCTACAGAAAATGTTTGGCAGGTCCTATGTTTGCCTCTTTCCTATGAATCTGGCCCAGAAAAATGAGACATCTCATTTGGTAAAACCAAATTATTTCCAGGATCCCCACTGTCTGTGACAGTGTCTTCTAGACTACATCCTATTGCACTGTTTTAATATTCAGTGAGAGCTTTTACATGAATTAGTTCACTCAGATTAAAATATGCCGGGAGAGTTTATAGATAGGTAGATGTGTGCACGAATGCGCACGGATCCCCACATCATGAGGGCTAACGCTGTCATTGGCTTGATTGTCGTGAGGTACTCTCATTGGAGCCGCTTACTCTACCTCCCACAGCGAGCCCTTTTTATCCAAACATGAAAACGTTGTTCTTCCCCATTGTGGGCTAATTACGCCATCTGTTTAGCCACAGTGCTATTAATGTTAACTCCTTAACACTCCTACATGCACTGCCCTTAAACACCTCATACTGTCAAAAGTACAAGTCATAAAAAAAGGCAAGGAAATTTGTCTCCCAGTTTGCGCCCAAAGCTCTGTATTGGATCTGTATAATGGCCAGTGCAGAGGCTTGAGTCTTCAGGCCTCTCTACTTCGATCTTGATCCTAATGGTGCAAATTTCAACATGAGCTATAACCGTGGAGAGCAAGTCGGTCTCTGTGGACAAGAGGCAAAGGTTGGGAAGTGGACAGCTGTTTGAGAAGGAGAATATAGTCAGGAAAAGGAGGACCAGAGAAGAAGAGTCCATCACCAGGCAAGCCTTGCTTCTCCTGGAAGTAATAAACCAGTTCATTTTCTTCATTAGGAAATAAACTTAAGAAAAGATCCATATCTCTTCCCAGATCATAGGTGTTTAATCGGCATGGGTTGTGCTGATATTGAATCCATTTTTGGCATTTTTTTGGTACTGGAAGTTGAGCCTAGAGAGGATGTCAGTATAGTCTCCAAGAAGGAATAGTGGGTTTCAAACCCGTGTTCAAGGTCAGAGGAGCAGAGAATTGGCTTGAGGCTAAGAAGACCAGGAGTGTACTCAGTGACAGAATGGATAATGAGATTCCATTTGAGCAAATATACCAGTTCCGGGTTTATTTAGTTTCTTTTCTCTCTGTGGAGCTTAATAGCATTGCAATAAAAACTTGCTAATTTAGATGAGTTGTAGGCCACACCTGTCTGAATTAATTGAAAGTCTGAATCACAGAACAATCTTATAGAAATTAAGTTTCATTATTTTTCTGATATGTATAATTAGCCTATCAATTAGAGGCTGGAAAAATTAAGTTTCTGAGCTACTTAGAATAGTTTGTATGAGATCAGCACCCTCTCCATCTTGTTTATGCTATGAATTAGTTTTTAAATGGTTTAATTTTTTTTTTTTCTACTCGGAGATCAGCTCTTGGCAAATGATTTTCACATTTAACGTTTGAAAAAGCCCTTGTTTCTCAGGTCAGGAAATTTTGTCTTGAAGGTGAATAGCTAAATTTATTTCCTTTAAGAAAACTCTGGATAGCCATCATTTTGCCCCAAACCCACATCTTTTGACTTTTTAATAATCACTGTGGACATTCGTGCTATTTAGTCAACTTCTTTTGAGATGTCCCCCACACTCCCTTAGCAGTGTCTGGTTAGGCTGCTGTAATAGAATAGCATAGACCCAGTGGCCCTTGAATACGCCATTGCCTTTAATTGCAGATCATCCTTCATTAGGAGTGACAAAGGGGATTTTCTTACTATGTTTTCTCCATATATTATCTAAAAGTATTTTAAGTGGAGGAATGCTGCCTTTCCCTGACAGGGCTAATTTGATTATTTTGACATAGATCTTATAAAATTAAACTGGGGCAGTTCCTCCTTGTTCATATCCCCTAGCACACACACTGTATGTCTCTGAGTCTCCCCAGGGTGATTCCTAATCGCAGATGGGATTGAGGAGCACAAGCCTACAGCTTGGATGCACCACAATCCTGAGATTTTATTATTACTTATTATAAACGTAGATGTGGAAGGTAGATACCGTTCTAACTACATGGTAGAGCCTTTTGTGAAACTTTATCACGAGCATACGGCTTCCATTCCGAGGAATTTCTGTAGCAGTGTTTAGGGATTTGCTGAGCCCTAGATGAAAGTCCCCCAGGGCACTGCGCGAATGGTAATGCAAGAACTAACATTTATCTAGGGGTTGTGCTTCATCCAAACCCTTACAGACGTTAGTTCATTTGACCCTCATGACACCGCACAAGGTGGAGAACGTAGTTCCTCAGGTGACAGAGGAAGAAAGTAAATTTGCTTAGATTTGAAGCAGGGTTTAGACTGAGGCTGAGTCTGGCAGTACCGACTCTTGGGACACTCAGAACTTGTACACAGGATCACGGTTCTCTGCTCCACTCAGAGTACTGTACTTGGTTTTCTGGTGTGGATGTTTCCTATTTCTAGTTTGATTTAAAGGAACGAGATGACCAATTTTTAGAGAAGGTGTGTGTGTGTGTGTGTGTGTGTGTGTGTGTGTGTGTTTGTTGCAGGTAAATGTGGTGGACAGAAAAGAGCAATAGTTGTCCTGAGTTGCAGATAGTGGTATGCAGCCCCACGTGAGTGTGGGAAAGAAACCGGAAGGACAATAGTGCTCTTAATACTTGAGCCTTCTTCGCTCCAGCCCCTGAAATGGCCAGCCTAATCTTCAGCCTCTGTCACAAGAAAATGGACATTTGCACGGTTCTATTGAGGACCGGGATGCTGGCTTTTGAGTAGATCATTCTGACTGGCGTTTTCCATTGCCGTGGTGGTTAGAACTCTCTTTACACTCATGGTGTTGTTTAATCGTTGAGTCTGCACCTTTGTGGCCATAAGCTGTCTTTATGTCTGAGGAGACAGGTTCAGGGAAAATGGAGTCTTCTCGGTGATGCGTGAACTTTGACCCAGAGCTCAGTTTTTGTGCAGCTCTTTATTTTTGAGCACGTCACATCTCTGTCTTCTGCATTTCATGTTTCAGTCCAGTAGGCCGGGAAGGAGTCTGTTGTCACCTATCATGGTCAGTGTAGTTGCCCCTTCTTTGGGGATAAGCACTGAGGAGCAAGGCTTGCTATACATTTTATTCTTCTGAGATTTGGCCTCATTATCAGCATAGAACCGGAAGTTAAGACAAACGAATCTGGGTTATTGTCTCTGATGATTTAAGCTTCCGTTTTATAAAGACAATGTAGTGCATTCTTTGGTAACGAAAATAGCAACGGTCAGCAAACTCACTCAGGAAAAAGATCCGAAAGCTCATGGGTTGGGTGTGGTCGTGCGCGTACCACATCTTTGATCTCGGGAGTTGCAGGAGGATTTCTGTGAGTGCTAGGCAAGCCAGGAATAGGCTGTGAGACCCTGTGTTAGACCCCAAAGCAAAAGCTGAAAGCCAAGCCCAGACTGAAATCACACACAGTTGGGGATACCTTCTCTTTGAAACAAGTCATCATTGTGTCATCGTAATTGGCTTCCGACCCTCCACCCGCCTTTTTCAGCTCCCTGAGTTCTTGTATTACAATTGTATGTCAGCATGCCTGGGGTCACAAGTATGTAGCTGAAGTAAAAGGAAGTGAGATGGGTGGCCATGTTCCCTTAAGGGGACGGCCACTTTATTCATAACATTATTTTAAGAATAAGATTTATGTTTACTTACTAGGTATGCATGTTTGTGCATCTCTCTCTCTCTCTCTCTCTCTCTCTCTCTCTCTCTCTCTGTTTATGTGTGTTTGTGTGTATGTGCATGCATATGAGTGAAGCAGGGGACAAAGTACAGGTGTCATTTTTCTCTTTCATCCAAGTAGGTTCCAGAGATCAAATTGCCAGGTTCATCACTGAGCAGTTTTACCATC
This sequence comes from Rattus norvegicus, assembly GCF_021556685.1. Classification (NCBI taxonomy): domain Eukaryota; kingdom Metazoa; phylum Chordata; class Mammalia; order Rodentia; family Muridae; genus Rattus; species Rattus norvegicus. The sequence goes on along the minus strand of NC_141534.1, from coordinate 18,395,552 downwards.
TCAGCCTATTGCTGCTCCTGAGGTACCCAGTTCTGTGTGCACTTTTAAGTCACTAGATGCTCATTGCTCACACAGCCCTGGGAGGGCCTCTCCCTCTTGCCAAGCGCTAAGCTGTTTGTTATGCATTGACATCTTCAGCTCTCACTATTAGACATCGTCACAAGGTTTGCATTTGGTCCTATCTCTGTGTGTGGGTTAAAGCCTGAAGCCACGTCTCATACCTAGAATCCCAGTATTTGGAAAACTGAGGCAGGAGGATCCTGGGCCAGCCTGGGATACGTAATAAGTCCTGATTTCAACAACAACAACAACAACAACAACAACAACAACAACAAGAGAGGCATATTTAAATTTTATGAGGGATGTGTGGCATAAGTTCTTTAGAATAATGGTGTGATGGAGACAAATAGGAATTCATCTATTTCAGAGGTAAAAATCTGAACTATTCATTTCTGATCTTAACAGTCTTAAGGATTCCAGATACCCTTTGTCTTTGTGGGTTATATCTATCAATCTACATGAAAATTAAAATTGGAAGGGAAAACTTTATTAGATATTAATAAGAAATAAACAGAGGTCAATGGTGGTACTTTGCTTGTGGTGCATGAGATCAAGCCCTTGAGTAGGATAAGCACATTTTCTACAACAGGAATATTGATGGATGTATAAAATGCTTAAAAACAAACAAACAAACAAACAAACAAACAAAGAAACAAACAGTCTCTTCTTCCCTGTTCTAAACTAACATCACTTAAAATAGTTCCTTAAAACCAACAAAAAATTCAGATCTCTAATACCTAGCTTATCAGAGATCATTTTCTCTTTCTTTTTGGTAATATGTAGTTTTGGTTGAAAATAATAGATATATATTCCCACAGAGATAGGTAATCAGAAAGGATGTCTCTTAATAAACCTACCAGAAAATTGGAGATGACTTTCTTTGACAATGTGCCAGAACTCCAGGGTCTAATCTCTTAAGAGTATTTTTGTTATACTGGTGTTTTTCACAATTTGGGTGGATCGTTGGTAGGTGTGTAATTTGTAACTTTATTCATTGGTCAGTTGGAAAATTCTGGCTCATCCTGCTTCCCTGCTTCTAAATTGTTTATACAGTTCAAATAAGTTTACAGAGAATTTATGGATTAGAAAGTCATCAGGCAATGAGCAGCGGATAAAAATTTTCAAGATACTAATTTTTGCTTAAAGTTGAACTTTTATCACCAGCAACAAAGAGTGGTTGGTTGCTTTCAAGCCTGCGAGAGGTGAAATCACTTTATCACTCAGAAAAGGCTGGTCAGGGCCCCTCGGGGATACAGTTTGTCATCAGTCCTTCCCTCAGGAGAACACTGCTTCATGAAAACAGTGGCTACTTTAAGGGTTCTTTTCTTTGATCATCATTCAAACTTGTGGTGATAAGAATGACAAATACCTCCCTTAGCTTAAGTAGACGGTTTTCTGGTCTCTGTGTGGTGGCTCTGTTAGTGGAGACTATGACACGTTTCTGAGGTGCAGCCTTGCTGGAGGAAGAACCTTACAGGGGGTGGGCTTTGCAAGTTTATAGCTGTCCCCGACTTCCAGTTCCATGTTTGGAGTTTGTGGTTGAAGCCCTGATAGCTCAGCTTCCTGCTTTAGCTGCCAGCTGCCTTCATGGACTCTCCCCCCGCAACTGTAAGCCCAAATAAACTCTTCCTTCTGGAGAGTACCTTGTTTGATCACAGCAAATTCATAGGAATTAAGGCACCATCCCATCTGCAAACGCAAAAGACTAAGGGAGCATAATCAAGGCTTGTGATTGTACAAAATGAATTTTGTCTTAGTCATTCCAAAATGAAAGGTGCATTTTATTGACTCTGGTTGCACATTAGGGATAAGTAAAGCTGATGACCGTTTAATTTGGTGTCCATTTTGATTCATGCTCCTGGTCCCAAGCAGTTTTGTCCCCAACATGGCGCCAGCAACTGAAAAGATAACCTGGGTTGGAGTATCCTTCCTAAGTAGTGTTGACTTCACAGAAGTTCCAGAAGGTTCTTAAGGGGCACACTTTGCATATATTTTGCTCAGAGAATCAGTTACCATGAGCAGAGAGAAATTTCCAGTATGTATTTCTGAAAGTCAAAGATTTTTCTCCTGCATTCTAATAAATGGTTCTGTTAATTGGCTCATTAACAGCTTGGAAAAATTAAATTGCTATTACAGAGAAGAGGATAATTTGTTTTTAATTCTCAAGTAAATTAAGCACAATAACACTTCACAGTACATTCCTTAAGAGCGATCGCCCGCTTCATTATTGGGATGTGTCCATTCCTCACAGGAAATATGGCTTGAGTTGGCGATGCACTTGTCCCTGTCAGAGCTGCAACCATTATTTTCAGCTTACAGAGTTATTGGTCTGACTTTTGCACCTGCAGCATTGAGTTTTATGCAGCACATGTATGGGCAAAAGCAATTTAAGTGCAAATAGATTTGACTCTTCTACCCTTGAATTCCCAAGGGTCCTACTATAAGTACGACTATTAAATGTCCCATCTTTTGTTAATTAAAAAATGTTAATTCTTATTTAACATTTTTATATATATTAGTTATATAATAGTTAATTAAAACATGCACTTAACAGGAAGGAAAATTTAATCAGAAAGCAGAAATCACATCTAATAAATCTTTCCAGTATTTCTGCTCCCCTACTCTTTCTATTTTATCCAGGCTTCCTTTCATAGCGGGGGTGGGGGTGGGAGGGTGGGAGAGCGATGTTAATATATAAAGTTGACCCCTGGGAGGAGTGTCTTTAGAGACACAAGTATAAAGAGTTGTGGCCAATATCTGCTGCACAATTAGACTGGCTCTGTCGATTCCTGTCAAATACCTCAGATGACTAAACAGAAAGTTCTAATAAAGTAATTCAGAGTGTAGGCATTAACAGCCTATGTTTAAGTGATATAATTTTATTAAGTTGATATGAATTTATAAAATATTCTGGGTACGAGGGGCTGGAGAGATGGCTCAGAGGTTAAGAGCACTGACTGCTCTTCCAGAGGTTTCGAGTTCAATTCCCAGCAACCACATGGTGACTCACAGCCATCAGTAATGGGATCTGATGCCCTCTTCTGGTGTGTCTGAGGACAGCTACAGTGTACTCACATACATAAAATAAATAAATAAACTCCTCAAAAAAAAAATCAAAATATTCTGGGTGTGTCAGTAAAGAATGCTGTTTTCCGTAGCACTAACGTAGAATGAGCTCTCGTGCCGTGCCTTTTGCATCTCTTAATGCCAAAGTCACCCGAGTACAGATATTTAAACACATTTCATAAAGCTGACTTCACAAAGGGCAGAAACCTGTCATGGTGTGATCCTTGCTCCATGGAGACGGTTCCTGCCTGATGTTTTCCACACTTCATTAGTGATTAAACTTTGACTCAAAAATGCTATCCATAACGTCTTGCCCCCTCTCACATTCCAACACAGAATCTTTGCATCCTGAGGGCAATAGGCTAGCTAGCGTGAGAAAACGCTCATGTGCGTGAATTATTTAGTTCCAATAGTCATTTAGTACCTAACAGGGACCATGCTCTGGTGTGCTGAGAACTGAGTTTATGGGGAAGACCTTCCCAGTATATCAGAAGAATGAAAAGTGCTGACATATATATAATAGGGTATGTCCTGCGGCCTTGTCCAGAATCAACCCTATTGCGCGCGCTCTCTCTCTCTCTGTGTGTGTCTGTCTGTCTCCCTGTGTGAGTGTGTGTGTGTGTGTGTGTGTGTGTGTGTGTCTGGGTGTGTATTTCTCTCTCTTTCTCTTTCTCTCTCTGTGGGTGTATGCATGTATGTGCATGTGTGTGTATGGGTGTGTGTGTGTGTGTGTGTGTGTGTGTGTCTGGGTGTGTATTTCTCTCTCTTTCTCTCTCTCTCTCTGTGGGTGTATGCATGTATGTGTGTGTGTGTGTGTGTGTGTGTGTGTGTGTGTGTGAGAGAGAGAGAGAGAGAGAGAGAGAGAGAGAGAGAGAGAGAGAGAGAGAAAGACTCATGCGTCTACTCAAAGAGCCCAGAGAAGTGTCTGTAGAGAGGTTGGCTCACTTGAATTTTATATACTCAAATGCCTCAGTTATGGTGAACGGCAGTCACTGCTAGCATTCCTAGAGCCTCAGAGTCTGGGTTATAAAAAGTAGAAGTTCATGCTGAAACCTAGAAGGGTAGATGACGTTTCAGCAGCAGCAGCAGCGATTGTGCAGTCTTCCTGATGCGAACAGTATGTGTTTAGAAGGCGAGGAATATGATGGAGCGTTTCAGAGGCTGGTGGCCCTTTAGGCCGTATGTGGCAACATTACTTCTGTGTTTGCTGCAGTATAAAGAAAGCTGTTTCCAAGTCTTTCAGTATTTTCTTTAATTTGCATGAAGCTGATAGATCTAATCCACACATGCCCCTTGCTTTCATGCTCTAAGTGTTTCTATCACAGAGGAGCCTGATGTGGAGTTTGCATGCTGGAGAATGGCCAAGGTTCTTGACTGCCTTAAGCACACATAATATGTTAATCCTGGTTCAAATCCTACTGCTAATTAGCTCCTGGGTCTCTGGATCGGTTATATAAGGTTTCCCAACCTGACTTTCTTAATGCTATATCTTAGAGATAAAGACAGTACCTGACTCCTTGGGTGCTTGTGAACAAGTGAGACAATCTGTGGAAAGTGCTTAGCTTGGTGCTGGTCGTGGAGCAGGTCTCAATGCAAACTAGCTATTATTTTCTCTTAAAGCAACTCAGTAAATGCTACAGTTACTGTGCTTAAGAAGGGCGCGAATCACACTGACAAATAGGTGATCATTCAACTAGGTGTCTGTACACTACAGTTTGTTCAAATACATATGCATGCACACACACATACACACATACACACACCACACAGACAGACAGACAGACACACACACACACACACACATGCACACCACAGATACACAGAGACACACACCACATAGACACACACAGACAGGCACACACACAGACACAGACACAGACACAGACACACACACACACACACACACACACACCCCTCGAAGTAAGCTAGGTGCTTGTGGTGGCGTAATCCTTTCAGGTGGACAGAGGCAGGCATATCTTGTGAGTTTGAAGTGAGCCTTGGAGTTTGAGGTCAGCCACTGTTACACACTGAGACCCTGTCTCATACACAAAACAAACAAGGAAAAGGACCAGTGTTCCTTAGATTTGTCTCCTGTCAGCTTTAGATATTCTAAAGAGTAAAAAACCCCATAAGATTGCAGTTAATGGCAAAGGCCTTTGTTCAAAAGCTGTTTTGAGTGTTTTTCGTACTGTTTTCCTCAGCTTTATTTGCAAGCTGGAGCAGGTATTAAAGATGAAGTGTTGTGGTGGGAGCCCGAGCCCAGGGCGCTTGAAGCATTGCTAATTTCCAACCTTGTAATTTAGTTAAATTGAAACATAACTGCATTTAGATGAATGGGCTGCTAGTTTCCCTTCGCAGAGCAAACATGCCAACCTTTCATTACTTCTTGTCTGCGCTAGGGCTTCTGAGCTGTTCGGGTCTGCTCGCTTACACCACTTGACAGGGAACACGACTGCAGATTCTCCAGTCTGGAAAAAAAAAAACAAAACAAAACAAAAACGAAAGAATTAAAACAGTGAAGGATGCTTTCTGTAACAGACTGTGTCATTTTCTATTTTGAAGTGAGAGCGGGAGACAGATTCCAGAGGGTGGTGGTGTTGTGGAAAATGCTTCATTCTTGGCTCATGCTTTTACAAACCTGGGAGCAAATGGGGGGTGGGGTGGGGGTGGGGGACGGACACAGTAGGTCCAATTACATATACAGTTTATCTTCATTTGGGATCCATGACTTCTATTAAATTTAATTACTTCCCCTGTGGCTTCTATTAAATTTAATTAATTTCCCCTGCAGCTGCCGTGCCAGAGGTGCTGCTGCTAAATGAAGGTGATTGCTAATTGAAGGAGTTTTCCTGAAAGGTTTTACTCTTTCTCCTGTTGATGTGGAAACCCCTCCACCAGCCTGTCACCTCACAGTGGAGTGAGGAGTTGCTGTGAGCGCTTCACAGCTCTGTAGAGAACTCTGGACTGCTTGGGGGGAGGGTGCGATCCTCCAATTACTATGTGTGTTGGTGGTGAGGCCAGTGTGCCGATACTCAGCCAAGAAACCGGGTCCAGTCTCAACCTAGACAAGATGGAACCTGTTAGGCCTACCTACTCATGGAGGTGCTTGGCAGCTCAAGCACACTAATTACTGCTCCATTCCAAAGGCACAGAGAAGCAAGTGTGTATCACTGATCCAACAACACACTTACTGTTTCAGGGACTTCTTCAGAATTAAAAGTCAGTGTTACGGATGATATAGGTGACTCTACTTGGGCTGTAATGCCATGAGGATAAGATAGAGTATTTATATCTGAAGGGGAAAAAAAATCCAAAGCCTTATTGTAAAAAGTCAAAACAAAATTGGTACATCCCCATTGTCATTGCTCTCTATCTAAAAGTTGAGGCAATATTAGAAAGAAAAAGTGTACGAGCATTTAATCTGTATGCATTTAGACAGCTTTTATCTCCAGGTTTTCTATTTATTACAAAATGGGACTTATTTTTGAACATCAGTATATTCTAGAAATTATGTGCTCATTGTATTGCATTTGTAAATCTTCATGGCACGCATAATGTATGCAATTAGATAAACATGTCTGAATATTATATGTCAGCGCATGGTATTTATTTATTAGTTAAGCTGGCAGTACAATGAAGTTTTTAATTTTTTTTTTTAACAAAGAGATGGGGCTCGAGGTTGTCTTTGCTCTCAATAATTGTATCTGTTTATTCAAGCAGCCGTGTGTGAATTACACCTCCCTGTGTCCGGATACCATATGGTTTTTTTTTTGGAGAACATCTGTCGTTCTTTGGGAGAACAATAGATACTCACACGGAATTAAGCCCTTTAAAAAGTTGTTTCTTTTGTTTGTCACAAACTCATTTTCTGTTTCTTCTGTTTCTCCTACCCCTCTGCATACTTCAGAGTGCGCGAACCTCGCTCAAACAAGAAGGTCACTTTTCTCATGATTTGCTTGGCTTCATGCTAAGTTTGTTGCTTCTGTGTTCCTCTTCTCTTTCGGCAGGAACTGTTCCCATGATGCTTTGCGTAGCACTGTAGAGATTGATGTAATGGACAAGCCCATTTGATACTTTTAGTTTGTATCTCTACTCATTTCCTGTGGAAAGAAAAGCGGAGCTTCAATGCAGGAATGATTTAAATACGAGGCCTCCGTGTAGAATTGGACTTGTTGATTAATATTGTTGGACAAGGGGGAGGTTAGGGAAAAACAGATCTAGTAGGATTGTTGTAGAAGGCAGGTCAGTGTGGTCTGGTCACCTGGGAAGTAGGAGGAGGTCAGGAACTCTACCAGAGAGCTAGGGCAGGGAATGGGTTACCCACTGAACTGGTGAGATGGAATAATCTATATTTATCTGTCCAGAACTGGACCGTGTAGATTGGCAGATTATAGTGGGATTTTAGTCCAGCACCATGGCTACTCTGACTGGAATACAGACATGTCCTTAGCGCACACACCTTTAAGCCCTCTGCTGTGATATAGACACACCTTTAAAACACACCTTTAATCCCCAACAAAGAAGGTCCAATTAGTTTGTAGAAGGAAGTACCCAAGTTTGAAATTGATATCTGAGTGACAGACAAGATGACGAATCAGAGAAAGATATGACAGAATAGGACATGCTAAACTCTCATGAGAAGAGAGAGGAAAGGGAAGTTACTTGAGGGAGCAGTGAGGAGGGAGGCAGTTTTACCAGGAGACAGGACGAGGAGAGAACAAGCAAGACACAGGTGGAGACAGAATGAGACAAGATTAGCACACAATGCCAAAATTAATTTGAGGCCAAGCAGAGCAATTCAGTCAGAAACTGAGAGAGAAGCCAGCTTGAATTAGTCAGTTTGGAGAGGAATTTTGAGTCAGAGTTCAGAAAGAACTAGAAAAGGGTGAGTTTCAGCAGTAAGTCTCAGAGGCTGAAAACATTCGAGGCCTAGAAAGATTGTGTGGAGGCTCGAAGCTTCTAGGACTAGGCCCAGGTTAGCAGACTGAGGCCGTGAACTTTGGAGATGACAATTACATTCAGAGAATGAAAGTTACTTTTGCAGCAGACTTGGTGACATTTGAGAACAGAGCTTAGTATGAGGGTTGGCAACGTGGTGAAGAGCATCTGGCTGAAGACCCAGGACCCTTTTCCCACCTTGTTGCCTAGCCACTCTACACCATTCAATTCTCTGCATCCTTCTCTGATAGCCATGACTCATGGGCTAACACAGAAACCAGGCAAGCAACTTTTTTTTTTCTTTGTGGTATGAATTCAGTTCAAGCATTGTGTTCTGTTGAGTCTATCTGCACATACTTTAAAAAATGTCACCTCACTCACCCTCACCATATTTTCATTGATGCCACCTAGACAGCTACCACATTTTTCCTATCTTAGTTAGGGTTTTACTACTGTGAACAGACACCATGACCAAGGCAACTCTTACAAAGGGATTGAATTGGGGCTGGCATACAGATTCAGAGGTTCAGTCCATTACTGTCAAGTCAAGAGCATGGCAACCTCCAGCCAGGCAAGGTGCAGGAGGAGCTGAGAGTTCTACATCTTCATCTGTACGCTGCCAGTGAAAGGTGACTTCCAGTCAGCTAGGATGAGGGACTTAAAGCCTATGCCCACAATGATACATCTACTCCAAAAGGGCCACACCTCTGAATAGTGCCACTCCCTGGCCAAGCATGTACAAATCATCACATCTCCCTATAATATCTTAAATCTTTTCCCTAAAGAGATTTTTTTTTTCCTCTTTGGATTTCAAGCACAACCCTTCTTACATTTCCTTCTCCTCCAGTTCTTCTGGGCCTTCCTTTGGTCCCTCTGCTGTGTACAGCCTTTGCCAAACCACTCATTTCTTCCTACCCTCATTCTCTTCTCTACTTGTCCTTTCAGATGTCTTCACCCCTCCCTTCTCTGGGTCCTGGGCACATGGGATGATACACACTTTTATGTTCCAGTAAACTGTGGTGGTTATTAATGACTTAGACTCTGTTTATTTAGAGGCAGTGACCATGGAATGACTTCGAATTGCAAGGAAATCATCTTTTAGAATTTTTTTCTCTGCTGCCACCTTGGTACTTTTCTGTTGGTATAGACAATATCTGAGGGCATTTAAGAGGTTTTCTTGGCTGATGATCCTGACTTATTTAAACTTCAAACAGCACACTATGGCGTTGTGAGTATCCCACCCACAACATAATTTGACAGAGAAGTGGAAAAGGAAGTAGCCAGTTTAGAAAGGGTCACACCCCTGGCTTATTTCTACATCCAGATAACACTTTTCACAGAATTAATCTGATTTCAAAGAACTACATGAATTCTTCCTGATAGGAAAGAACAGAATCCCTCTTACGGACCTATTATTTCATGACCAAGAACACTGAGTACTAACATTGTCTGTGGACCTTCTGCAAGGCACACATTCAGGTCGTCTTGTCCACCCTTTGCAAGGGATTGATCGCTTTATTTGGTATACTTTTGTTTTGGTTGTGAAGTTTAGTTTTCTTGCTATGTCATGATGTTGATACAACTTAGTGATGATGTTAACCTTGGTTATCAACTTGACACATCTGGTAATTGCAAGAACAGATTGACTTGTGGATGTTTGTGGGTCATTTTGATTGCACTTAGCATTTATTGCTTCTTAAGAGACATTAAGTGAATCTGTCTAGCTCTCCCTACCCCCAATCTCTTTTAAATATAATACACTTATTCTTCTCACAGAAAAAAGAAGTGTAGGACTTTCTATATTGTGTAAGTTAACCTTTACTTTAGCCTGTCTAGAGGAGACATAAGGTAAGTGACGGTAGACTGATCTTTGATGGAAGATTTGCTATTGTTTGAGGAATCTTGAGCTTGAATTCTGCTCCTCCTGACTCAAAGACAAAGGTTCTTTGTCAGTTGGCTTAACTGTGTAACATTTGGATTTCTCATTTCTAAAAGACTGTACCAGAGCACCTAGGCCAGGCTGACCTGCTTCTTTTCTGTTTACTTTTGTCTAGAGATGTGTTCTTCCCACTGCCCAAAGTTTTCCTTTCTCATTTCCTATTGTCGGAGACAGCACTTCTTTAGGGCTAAATTGGATGATTAAGCCTTTTTCAAAACAAAACAAAACAAAACTCAAATGCCTTTTCACAGGTTTAAGTGGCTGCCAAATATTCATACTTTTGTTAAGATTTGAATAAACTCTTTACAGAAAGGGAAATAGAAACTTTCAAGCAGGTGAAAAAATGCTTAATTATTCTTATAATAAAGGAGTACGTGTTGAAATGGCAGAGGAATGGCATTTTCTTCCTTTTGATTGATTTGGCGGCTATCCAGAAATTTTGGGCTACTTTTCTAGTAAAGGCGTAGGAAACAGTTTGATATGCTGTTGTTCCTGTAAGGTTCAGGGCACTCTGTGCAGGGCATGTTAACAACATCCATCTAATATAGACCGCCATAGCCAATAACAGTCTCCCCCCTACCCCCACCCCACCCCACCCCCACAAGAACGTGTCAGAAATATCTAATAGAAAGTGTTCATGGCACCCTTATTTTATAATAGCAAAAGTTAGAAATTAACTAAACATTTTATTTTTATAGAACTATTAAATCAATTACAGTGCATTCGTACAATGGAATGTTGCCCAGCTGGTAAAAGATTTAGGATGCTGAGGTAGGTCTATATTTACTCATGTAGAAGGTCAAGATATTTTATTAAAGGTTTTGAAAATAGTCTGTGCTAACAGGATACAAAGGTTAAAAGCTTTTAAACAGAGATTAGAAAACATTTTTGTTGGTACATATACATATACACATACATAAACACTTATACACATATACATACACACACATATATATACACACACACACATACATATATACATATACACATACATATATGCATACACCCATACATATGTACACACATACTTATCCACACACACACATATATAATACACATACACACATATATATACAGACACACATACATATATGCATACACCCATACATATGTACACACATACTTATCCACACACACACACATATATAATACACATACACACATACATATACAGACACACATGTGCACGTACATAATTATCACTACATTGTTTTTCACTTTGTTTTCAAGTTTGAAAACATGTTATCTCACAGATTTGACTTCAGCCAAGTGATAACTAATGCCACTAATTCTAGTACTTGGGAAGTGGAAGCAGAGAATCAAGGGGTTGAAGGTCAATCTCAGGCTACATAGTGAATTGGAGGCCAGCCTGGGCTATAGAAGATCATTTCTCAACAAAAATCATAAAGATAACTATAAAACTTAAATATAAAGTAGTGTGGGTAGTTATCTTAACACCCCTGTGAGGTGCAGGTTGGGTTTTGATTGGTAGAGAGAAGGAACTAGGCAGGGCTGGATGATGGCTCAGTGGTTAGAAGCACTTGCTGTGCAATCCTCAGGTCTAGAGTTTGGATACTAACACTTGCACAACAAGACATGCATCCTGTGCACATTGTAACCCCAACTCTGAGCTGGGAGGGAACCAAAGCATCATTGGGGCTTGCTGGCTTCCAACCTAGTCCAGAAAAAGGGAACCCCAGGTTCAGGAAGAGACTCAAGGGACTAGCTGGAGAGACTGTCGGTGAAGGACACCTCACAGCCTCCAGCTTTGGTCCGATACCCACACCCACAAACGTGTTTGCACACACTCCCTGCCCCGCAACGTAAATACATTGAGGTAGGGGAGAGAGCTAAGTGTTAAGACTTTAGCTGAGGCAAAGTGCACCAACACCCTCCCATGGCCTTCAGCCTTTGGTGATTAAAAAGATCAGGTGGTAGGAGTTTCACAGGAAAGCAGGAGATGGTGTTTGCGGTCTAGGGGCCTGCATCAGGTTTGTTCTCTCTGCCAATTACAGTATTAAGATCCTCAAGCTTAACAGGGAGCATAGGAGAAATTACAGCAAACAAGAGGAAACAGAATCAGCACAGAATAAGGCTTTTCTTGGAAGAGAGGATGGATACAGAGTTGGGGGAGAAGGAGAGAGGGTGGAGGGGAGAGACAGAGAGACAGACAGAGAGAGAGACAGAGAGAGACACACAAAGAGAGACAAAGAGAGACAGAGACACACATACACAGAAAGTGCGAGAAAGTGAGAGAGAGTGAGACAGAGCGAGACAGCAAGAGAAGGAGAGAGAGAGAGAGAGAGAGAGAGAGAGAGAGAGAGAGAGAGAGAGAGGAGAGCCAAGGCCCAGCTCTCCTGGAGGAATGTTTTTGTTGTTTGTTTTGTCTTTTGTTTTTGTTTTTGTTTTCTAAAAGTTCCTGAACTGTCTTCCTTGCCTACTTTGGGGCTGGTTAGTTTGAAGAAAGACAGGATAGCTGATTGGCCCAGAAATGTTGTGTAAACACATCCTGATTCAGGCCTTGAACTTAATGAGCCAGTCAGTCTGTCAGCAAAGGACATACTGGCAGCAGAAAAATCTACATGGCCTTTGCTATAAGCTGCCTGGCCTTTGCCTCAGGTTAGGGGGATGAGGAAGAAGCCAGCCAGCTTGGAAGTTCAGTCTTTATTACCTGGTCATGCTCTCTCTCTGTATCTGTCTGTCTACCAGGGAGTCTTTCTAACCTCTAGTCCCTTAGTAGGATGCCAAAGGTTAATTTGAAATGTAGCCTGCAATCAACTAATTCTGAGCAAAGCCACAGATAGACTGGTGCATCCCCAACTCATTTTGCTGGGTTTCGTGTGAGCTGGATTTTGAGTCAGAATCAAAATGAGAATGTAGAGTAGCACGTGGGGCTCACATGCAAGCGAGGCACCTCACACACCGGATCTCTCAATGGTGCACTTTCAGCTCTTGCTCATTCTGGGAGCTTGGAGCTGTTTTTAAGACCATATTTCAATTTTTAGCTAACCGGTTCTCCAACTGATGGGGAATTAATTACAGAAAGTGTGCAAATATTTTCAGATCCTGGACCCTGCCATTCGTGAGCATTACTTTTTGATATGTAATCCATAGTTCTCCCAAGTTTGAGCTCCTCTCATATATGGAGGGTAACTGTTTCGGATCACACCCATGGGAATAGTTCTACATTCCATCCATCCATCCATCCATCCATCCATCCATCCATCCATCCATCCATCCATCCATTTCTTGAAAATATGCAGATATTTGCTGCCATCCGGACACCAGTACTTGGCTCTAAGGTCCCGTGGCGAGCTATACAAGGTTACTGCTTTCCCTACCTTACATTATTCGTCGCCTATACAGTCAGCTATCCTCCGCTTCTTCTGTTTGAGGAAGGGGAAAACAGGCCACCTTTCAACCATTAAAGTGTTCACCCTTTAAGCTTCTCCTCCTCTAACCGGGCAATTCTTTGGGTAAAGTAGTTTGGTCATCTGTTAATATTTTGATTTAAGACATTCCTCCATGTTTTTAAAGAGCAGTCCTTGGATTACTGGAAGCTCCTTTGTGAGCCCATTAGAGTGTGTGTCTGGAATCAGAAATGAAGCATTGCGTCCTGAAAAAACTAGGTGTGGAGTTCATGTTGGAATACTGATCCATGGCTACTTACTAAGTACATGGTATCAATATATATCAATAATATGAAAGTATTTTTTTTCTCTCTGTGGTTTCAGTGGCAAAGCAAGAGCTACCTTCCACAGTTCATCCAGTTAGAGTCATTTGCTATGTGCTTAGCATTCTGGGAGCTCTGTCAATGCTAATCATCATTTCGACATTGATTGAGAATGAACCGGTTGGAACGCACTTCTGTGGTGGCTCTTGTCTTTGGCCACATGTTCAGGTTTCAGACTTGAAGTCGGAACTCCTTTGTCTTCAAGTGTTAACAGTGTAACCGGCACCTGGGGCGCCCCTAGCTCTCTCTTCCTATGCCTTTGTAAGGTGAGCTTGCGTTGCATTTCAGGGGGATAAGGGCTCTTTGATTTGATCCCTAAATCAAAGGAGGTGAGATGAAGCAGGTGGAGAGTTAGCAGAAGCTGGACTTAGTTGGACAGACGCAGAGAGATGAATGCTTCCTGACTCCCTCTTCTCCCTTCCCCGCCTGTGGCAAGCAGCCAGCCTTTCCCTTAATTCAAACTTCTGTGTGCCCTGGCAGTGAGAAAGCAAGTTCTTACAGAAATCCCTGCTGGCGACTGCCTTTCAAAGAAACAACTTAAGAGTTGAAGAATCACTGTGGTTTTTAGAGTGTTACTATGTGCATAGGAGTTCCAGAAGGAACTGAGAGGTCTGGGAAGCCAGAGATTGGGGTCTGTTCAAAGGTGACCTGTCAAAGACTCAGTAGTGAACAGGGATCAGAAGACCGGGGAACAGGGGTGTGGTGTGGTTGTCATTCACGTAGGACCGTCCTTCAGAGACTGATGTAGGAGAAGCATCCTGAACAACACAATCTACTGAAGTCGTTGATGTGTCAGAATAGTCCTAGGGCTGTGCATCTTTATTCCTACTTACTTGTTGTTCTGATTCATTTGTTACATTGTAGCCCTGGACACTGATTCTCTTCCTCTGGCGGGGAGCATCACCAAGCGCTGTTAAATGTGTTTCTGGTAATTCTCCACTGGCAGGCATGCCCTGTCACCTCCTCCCACCCTTTCCTGAAAGCAGGACCACATTTAGTTTTACTATTTTCTTTCTGTCTTACAGTCACCCTGAGTATGCCTGAAGTTCTGGGTTCTTAATTACATTCATTTATTTTCATTTATTGTGGTGATAGGGCTTAACTACAGTAGGTCAATGAATTTTTTAGGAATGCAGTAAGTAAGAAATTGCTAAAGACCCACAGTGCTGCGAGGTGGATGCCTAAACAAATCTATCAGGCATGTCTGAAACGTGAGCGGAAGAGCTGCCCGCTACGTCATCCCTTGCTGTCCATGCTTGCAGCCAGGATTCTGCGTTCTTCTTGTTCGACGTAGTTAGGCCATTTCAGATCACTCATGAGTGGGATCTTGAGAGGGACAGGAGGACAAACCTAAACACTGATTGGGTTTCAAGCTTCCTCCTGTTTTAGATCTGGAAAAGTTGTCTTTGCTTCCTCTAAAGTGCGAGGCTAAAATATGAAAGAATGCAGGTGAAGTTCCCAGCGTATCATTTGGGTAGGGAACTCCTTTCCTTCGCTGTTTTTATTTACCTGCCAGCATGCCTTTTCATTAAGCGACAGAAATAATCTCATTTGACAAAATTGGTGTCAGCACATACCTAAAGCATGCATTAAAAAAAATTGTCTCTGAGAATTAGCTTTTTATTCAGTTTTTAAAGTAAGAGAAAACGCCGAAGGTTCTGTTTAGAAACCTCTCAGAGTTCTCTGCACTTAAAAAACAAAACAAAACAAAACAAAACTTTTTTTTCTCTTAAATCTCCTGCAGGCTAGAGACATATGTAACTGATTCTTCACTCAGATCATCAGGCTGCTTTACTTGTTACTATCATAATTTGCTCTTTACTTCTTTTTCAGATTTAATATATAAAATTTTTATACTCTACCTTGACATAATGTTATTAAAATTTGAATTTAATGCCTATCACTACTTTGGAAACTATTCTGGGAAATTTATGATTTTTTTAATCATCATTTAAAAAGAGCCAAACAATAAGTAAACACTCTTTTTCAATAATGAGAGAGAGAGAGAGAGAGAGAGAGAGAGAGAGAGAGAGAGAGTGTGTGTGTAATCCTCCCCCAAACCCCTGGTTGTAGTCAGTTTACTTGAGGCTAGCCACTCAGTTGCCTCAACCTGTTTAACCCTAGTGTGAATTTATTGGAAAACTTAGTTTTTATTAGAACATTTCTGATAATCAGAGAACACAGAACTTGCTTTCATTGACATTTTGACCAGCAGTTTTTCTGAAAAGATTTGATTAGCTTCATGTCCAGTGTGTGTGTGTGTGTGTGTGTGTGTGTGTGTGTGTGTGTGTGTGTGTGTGTCTATGTTATAATCTCTGAGGGCTTAACCCTTGTTTATCAACTCCGGGACTTCTCCCTTCAGGGCAGCCTTTGATGGCCCCCTGATTTCTCTTTTAGGTTAACAGATAAGGGTCTACTCTAAAACTGGTGGATACCAATAATGGAGAAAGCTGCCCTTCGAATACTTCTCAGATGATTTTAGACTGGCCTTTGCCCAGCTTCCTCCTGGACACTGTAACACAAATCCAGATCCAAACTGCTGAGTTTGTTGAGATGAACTTCACATCATGATACTTTTTTTTTCCTTCTAAATCAATATGAATAAAGGTCTCTATTGTTACTAATAGGGGAGCGGTATTTCTCAAGCTAAGCTACTTTGTCTTGAAATAATAGCCACGGCTAGTTTAATTGCGCATATGTGTGACAAACAGCGGTAGACACTATAAGGATACAGCTCGCAAGCCAAGCTTTTAAACATTGCAAGTTGTCAAACTGCGGTAAACAACTCTGGACCCAATGTGGAAGAAGCTCAGGCAGTTATTTTCTTGATCTTGGTCATTAACATAGAAGATTGAGAAGGCTTCCACTGGAGGCCATAAATTCTTTCCGATGGTGTGAAATCATTGTCTCTTCAAGTTTACTTTGGAATAATCCCAGCATGAGCGAGGTTACTAAGTAGTCCTTTAACTCCCACTTATTATGTGTTTCTAAAGCGTGTGGGTTTCATTCATTGAGTTCTGTGAGTGTCAGGCATGCTTCCAAGACGCAGGGACAGTTCTCATTCTGAGTCCTGTAGGGAGTCAATGGATTGAGATACGAGGATGTCAAGTATTTTGCTCAAGGCCTTCTAGCTTTAGTCTTCTCTGCTCTCTTCATTCAAAAACAACAACAAAAAGCTGAAAGTGAGGTTCAGGGGCTTCTGGTTATGCACTAGTATCAGTCATTTGGAATGAACATAAAAAGCCAAATTTTAGAGAGATCCCTTCAAAGGGTTTGTGTGTCCATGGCTGCATAGCTCAGGAGAAAAAGCAACAATCATAATATTGTTCTCAGAGACCAAGATTCTTAGTGCATTCACCCACCTTCCCAGAGCACAAATGGATTTTCTAGGGACAAAATAATGTTTTTGCCTCAGTTTACCTGGGCTACTTTGTGGACCAGTTTGTCATCTGCCTACAAGTATGATTTTACCCTTTTAGCTCTGGTCTGTCCTAGTAAGTGATGTCTTAGGGTTCTATTGTGAAAAGACACCATTGACCAAGGCAACTCTTATAAAGGCAAGCATTTCCGTGGTCATGGCTTGAGCTTGAGAGGTTAATCCATTATCATTATGGTGGGGAGCATGGCTATGTGCTGGCAGGCCTGGTGCTCCCGAAAGAACTGAGAGTTCTACATTTTGACACAGAAGGAAACTGTGTGTCACCCTGGGTGAAACTTGAGCATAAAAGACCTCAGAGCCCACCACCACACTGACACACTTCTTCAACAAGACCATATTCGCTTTAACAAGTCCACGACTCTTAATACTGCCCCCTCCTGTGGGTTAAGCATCTCTGTGGGAGCCATTTCTATTTAGGCCACCACAAGGGATTAGGAGAGTTTGTTGGTCACCAGGCTAGTGATCATTAGGACCATGTGTTAGCCTAAGGTCTCCATTTTGAAATGGGGGCAAGTTTCATATCAGACAATTTCAAAGAGAACCACCTTCCTTTCTTCATATGGCCAGTAGGGCTTGTCGCTGTGACCTTTCTGCTTTCAACTTCTTTCATGGTATCTTTTCCAGTGATATCAAAATTATAAGCACCAAAAAAAAAAAAATTGCCAAAGTAACTAAAGAATAAAGGTTTAAAACTTTTAATGTGACATTAAACCAGACTAAAATAAACCATAGTTACAAATTCACCATAAGAATATAACTGGATTAAAGAAAGAGGTGAACTATGTCAAATATTAAATAAAAGTTCAAAGTGCTTGTAATGTAAATTTGAATGAACTGCATGTACACACGCATGAGTACATGAATACAACATGCATGTGTAGTAGGAGCCACAGTAGTTTAGACTCACATACTTCATGACTCTTGTCCAGACAATTAGAGATTTTGACATATTTAGAACCATGTTTAACATGTCATACCTTCAGTAGTTTGGTTTTGAGATCCAAACAGGAAAACAGACAGAGGAGAATTAATCATCTTAATGGTTTGTAATGTATCTAGGCTGCTGTAGGGTTTTATTTCAAACACGTTAAGTTGTCACCAAAGTCCTCTGAGATACTAGCTGTGAGGATGATGATCTATGAGGCTTAACAATTTAACAATCTGTGTCTGAAGTTTTAAGGTGCTGTGTTTCAGGTAGTTTTATTTTTCTACTCTTTTTCCAATCTCTCTTCCTCACTTCCTTCTCACCCTTACTATAGGAAGACTAAGAAAATATATAAAAAAAATATATTTTGTATGAAATGTCGATTTGCTCTGTTAACTCTGCCACCATCGTAGGCTAATAACCTTAGTCATCCTTATTTCTGCCTTGGTTACATTTTGAAGCAGCTTTATTGTTAGGTAGCTGTGATTTGAAGTCTTTCTGGGGGTGAACTATCATGTGCCCAGTTTATAATAAGTGATGTTTTATGAGAGAGTCCCCCTTTAAAAATAGAAAGAAAGTTTGATTCAGTGGAAGGCTAAAATAGATGGAGTTTCATGAACATATCTTGAGCCTCCTTAGTTCATGGGGTTGCCCTGCCTTAAATAATATTGCATCACAATTGGTTTCCTGAATTTGTGATGTATGAGAAATTCTGAAGCATGTATTGAAAAATAATTTTATTTTGATCCCTCCAAGGTGATTGACCACTAGTTGAGCTGGACAGATTGGAATCAGGCGTCTTTATCAGATATTTTTCTGCATATTTACAGAGATTTTTTTTATATTCTTTTCAAAATATTTTAGAAGTACCGAAATCATTTTGTTCCTTAGAGTTTCCATATTTATATTAACTTGAAAGAGAACTCAAGAAGTCAGCCTGAACATAATGTAGTCTTCACTTCTACATAATTACTTTGTAAGTCACATGTTTAATTGATGTTTGCTTAAATAATTACTTGTGTTTGGGTAGTCCTTAGGGAGGGAGAAGAGCGTGTGTACCTCTTATTTTTGGGGGGACAACAGGTACATTCATATCTTCTTGGGTGTGTATGGTGCCAGTCCATATCCTGGTACAAGCTTGGTTTCTGAGTCAATATTTACTGAATTAATGTTTCTACTTTACCTGACATAACCTTTCTTGTCTTTTTGTTATGTTAGACTTGAGTTTATGTTCCCAGTGCTTAGTGAAAAGTTACTTCTTTGCAGTCCTTTTGTTTGTTTGTTTTCTGTTTTCCACTTCCAAGCCAGCAGGCTTTGGGGAGTGTTTATGTATGTTTTATAAATGTTTGTGGTAGCAAATATCATGTACCATGACTTACCCTTTCTACGGTTCTTGTTGTTTTTGCTACTATTAAAGTTGTATTAGTTAGGGTTTCCATCGCTATGAAGAGACACCATGCCCACAGCAACGCTCTTAGAAAGGAAAACATTTAATTGGGGCTTAGACTATTGCTATCATGGCAGAAAATGTGGCAGCATGCAGACAGACTTGGTGCTGGAAAACTGGCTGGGTTTCTACATTTGGAGCCACTGACAGAGGAAGAGAGTAACACTGGGCATGGCTTAAGCTTCTGAGACCTTAAAGCCCACTATAGTCCAGACACTTCCTCCAACAAGGCCATACCTCCTAATGGTACTACTCTACATGTTCCTGGGTGGGCCATTTTCATTCAGACCACCACAACAGTTAGAGAATGGATTGCTTTTTGTCATCACTGTGTCACTAGTACTCAATGTACTTTCTGAATATATTAGTCAATGAATGTTTCTTGACTCAAAGAAAATGAAGCAAGATCTAAAAGAGAAAAACTTGGGTAAGAATGGCCATATATTGATTTCTTGTTATGCCTTAAATCTATTCACTAGTTACTTTAAAGTTGATACTCAAAGGGTCTTTGAAGTAATCTCAGATGAAGAGACAGTGTGCTGGCTAGTTTTATGTCAACCTGAGACAGTCTAGAATTATCTGAGATGAAGGAATTGAGGAAATGCTTCTTCTATGAGGTTAGGCTATGGGGTCTGATTCATCCACAGACATGTAGGACATTTCCTTAATTAGTGACTGATGGACGAGGACCTCTCTGACTGTGGGTGATGCCACACTTGGACTTGTCGTCCTTGATGCTGTTAGAACACAGGCTGAACTACCCATAAGGAGGAACAAACCAGGAAGCAGCACTTGTCTATGACCTTCAAATTCTCACCTGGTTTGAGTTCCTGCCTTCACATTTTTCAATGGACAATGTCTTGAGATATACGAAGTAAACCTCTTCCCCAAGCTGCTTCTGGTCACTGTGTTTCATCTCCACCATAGTAATCCTGACTCAATCAGAAACTGTGGTTTCTCTTGTGCAAGAGGGGTGGGAGAAAGGGACCCTTCTCCCAATTGTCTTCTTGTGTAAGCTGTGGTCAGCTCTTTGCTTGGATATGGAATTATCATGGCTTTGCTTCTTTCCTTTCTTGTAATTGCTAAACAAGTTGCACTAGCCTGCCACTCCTTCTTCCCTTAGCTTGCCCATGTTAAATAAACAAGCACAATTTCCAAAGCTTCCTCCAAGGTGACCTGTCATTGTCCCGATCTATGAAGTGAATTAAAAGGGAAAACAACTGTAATTTAGGACAACTTTTGTCCTATTGGTAGTCACACAGACCCAGCTCATTATAGCTGGTGTGTGGATATCCTCAGTATATTTGAAATTGATTATTGCAAGTCTCTCAAGGTTGTAATGATCTCATTAATTATGCACATCTTCCTGAGTAGGGCAGATATGCTGCAGACTTCTAGGAGGACCTCTGGAGTGTTTAAGTTTTCCAACAGATTTCCCTTTAAAGCTCTAAGCTGCTAGTGCATCTTGTTACTTTGACTAAGTAGGGAAGTATGTTACAGATGTGTTGGGAAACGTTTCAGGCTTGATTTTGCTATCGTGTTGAAAACGATTGCAGTATTTTATTTCCTTATGACATATGGCCACACTGTTAAGAGTCTAGGGTTTCGTGTCCGTTTCCTAAGTTACTGTTATTGCTTTGATTATTAGGAGAGGAAGAAAGAATGTGAAAGGTTTGTAAGGAAACCCACACGTTTTTGATATTGCTGACTGTCTTAAATGCGTTGCACACATCAACAAATGCCTTTTTACCCAGTTAACTAATTTTAAGCCTCTTGTGGGCTCCTGCTTGATATGTCAGCCTTGCTACTGAGGAGTTAGGACAAGGCCTATGTAAAGTAGACAGGACATCTAAATACACATCTTGCAAAGGTGACTCCAATGGTAGATTCCATGATTTAGAACTCTGGTGATTTCTAATTGGAAGATGCTATAGGGCCACCTTTCCCTAGCTCCTAATTTACATATGAAGAAATGCCTCTTGCTAATGGGCTTAAGTTAGGGGTTGAGTTTGTTTAAAAAAAATGTAGTCTGATCAATGAGTAGAAATTATACACTGAGACAGGAGAATGAAATGAATTTCAGTGTTCTGCTAGATAGTGGGTGAATTAATTAGCTTATATCTAGAAGTCGAATCATGTTGTGAAGTCTAAGAACTAATGATCATTATAAATAGAAATAACCATTTCATTCACAGTTGCTTAAAGATTGCTCCCGACTTCATGTGCTACACCTGCAATTTGCATTTACTGTTTGCTTGTCTGCAATGACGTAACCACATATCTTCGTATTGACATCTTCCTTCCAGTCACTCTACTTCTCTGTGGTGAGACAGCAAACCTTCTCTCCTATCCTTCCATACCTTTGTGCTGTTGCTTGTGAAAGATAGACTCCACGGATATTTCTTTGGCTGTGTTTATCGCAATATGCTTAGAACAGTGCCTGTATTTAATAGGCAATTACTGAGCAGTCTAGATTGGAGCATACTTAAAATAACGGTAGGCTTACAATTTTAGTACTACTAGAGACGAGCGTCTCGCGATTACTGTAATTGTGTTCTCCGGTTCCAGCAGACAATGCTTACTGACGAGATAAACTTGTTTGCAGTTTCGAGTGGCTACTACTTCAGCTGTAGAGCAGAATTGCCCACTCTGGGCGAATGAACCCACTGAGTTCTTAGGAAGATCCGTCAGGCCACAGTGCCTATAGATTCTCCCATTCTTCTTAATTTCAGTGTCTATGGAAAAGAACCGTGCTCAAGATTCTGTATTATACTATCTTGCCAGCTGACGCTGTTGGTACTGACCGTGTTGAGACAGGGTGAAGAGAAGAAATTTTGAAGACACTGATCCTGGTAATCATCTAGGAGTTGACGAAGGTTTCTTTTTGAAGAGCAGAAATTAATTAAGAGACTTATTAAGTCTACTTAATGAACTTAAAGTCGATGTATTAATTAAGTCATGAAGATTTGATAATCATATTTATAATTTCGTTTTCTTCCCCTTGGAAGATGTATTCACTTCCCTGCAATGGCACTCAGACAATGCTGCTCTCCAGTAGCTCAAGGTGTTTTCTGCCTCTGGGTAATTAGCAGCTGGTGTGGTCATTGGTAATTCTCCAGATGTTGTTCTACTTATTTGTGAAGATTAAGTGTAAGAATGCCTGGTAAAAGTGCAAATGTAAGAGTACAGGATGAGCTGCCACATGTGTTAGGATTATTGCTATGGTAATAATTATCATTTTCTTTTGGTGGTGCTGGGGACTATACCCAGGGCCTGATTCATGAACATGAAACTCTGCTACTGAGCTCCAGTCCGCTCGCTATTATTACCAATAATCAGTGCTAGCCACCAGGGTTAACACATGCTTGCTCAATAGTACTACAGGTTAAAAGCATGGAAGGGAAGTACACTAAAGTAAGGTTGTAATCGTTGAAATTTTTGGACTGTCACATTTAGAAAGCAGAACTGTGTTATATCAGTTGTAATATCCATCAGGCAGGCACAGGATGCATTTGCAGAAAGGTTGGAATTAATGAATGCTCAAGAAGGTCAAAGCTCTGGCATCTTGGTTGTATTTCAGTTTATTAAAAAAAGAAAAATGTCTTCCTTTGGGGTTCATCTTGCAGTAAGGACACCATGCATTTAATTTCAGGCAAAAGGAAGAAAAGTGCGCTACTGTGGAAAGCGATCTTCTGTCAGAGCAAACACATTTCTTTCCTTCTTACTTCCTCTCACCCTTGGGCCCCAAGATGACAAGATGAAGTGACAGAGCTCAGGAAAACTCTGAACTGCAGCTTCCTCCAACAGTATTAGTTTCTCTTACAGGATGATTTGAAAGGCGCGATGGGCGCTGGGGATATTGCCACCTTTGCTTCATCGCTCTCTGAGCATTTGAAGAAGCTAGATGTGAGACCTGGGCCTCTGGGAGTTAGAAGACCTTAGTAGGATTAGACTTCCTTGGAAGTTTTCACTGAAATCATTAAATTTCACTGTTGGGTGCCAAGAAGAATCAAAGCATGGATAAGGCTGAGATATTTCTTTCAAAGGGATGGCCAAGATCCAGTGAATGCTTGGGACATCACTTTCATAGAAATTAGAAGCCAGGTGTGAGAAGGAAGAGGAAGCCAGTGCTCTTTGGAGAGGTGACTCCCTGCTAGTGACCTCAACAGGAGGCTCCTTTAAATTAATTCTTCTACTTTATTCTCAATACATCCTGAGCCACAGCTTCCACTCCTCCCCATTCCCTCCCTCCTCCCCTCTTCCCCATATTTCCTCTCCCCTACCTGTCTCTAATCCCCCCCCCCCCCCCCATGAAAGAACAGGCCTCCTGGACTATATCAGCTGAACATGACACAACAAGATGTAAGACCAGGCACAAATCATCACATCAAGGCTGGGTCAGGTGACCCAGTAGAAAGAAAGGGGTCTCCAAGGATAGGCAAAAGAGCCAGAGACACTCCGACCCCCACTGTCCAGAGTTTCACAAAAACACCAAGCTTGACATGAACTGGTATTCGAAATTCTGGCTTTGAATCAAAGTAGAATTGCTAAAGACTGCCACATATAAGTCATGGTCAGCCTGGTACCGTGTGTCTTTGGGAAAGAGACTAGAGAGTCTCAGAACTAAGGCCTAAGTCGTAGTTTATTTGCCTAAGACTATTAGTACCACGAGATAATATGTGCAGAAATTTTTATTTTGTAATGAGACTAATTTTGGAGATAAACCAGACTGTATTTGCTTTCTGGGAGATGCAAGTATTTTCTAAGTATCAGACACTTCAGAATTCTGTGAACTCTCCTTGTAGAAAAATGTACATACTGATAGTTTCACTAGCCCGCTTAATTATGAAATCTTTTTCAGCAAAGTACAAGAGCTACTATGAATCAGTTTTTGGGCCATCTGTTGGAAAATGTTTTACCAAGGCGGGTTGACACAAGGTTGAAGCAGAGTGAGGAGTCCACCCTGTGTACGGGTTTTCTATTGTGTGTTAGCCATGACCTGGCTCTGCCTCTCACCAAGGCTAATCCGCAGCCAGTGTGCATTAAGATGAATTGATCCCTGAGACGATGCTGGGAGGCAGCAGCTACTAAACCTTTCTTGAGCTGATTGTGTGGTGGGAATCCAAGGGAAGGGTTTAAGGAAAAGAATCCCACTGGGCCGAACCAACAGGTCTTTCACATTGGATGGGGAATGTGTGTGGCTAGTAAATAGGTTTTTACTTCCCCTCTTCCCCCTTTAACAGTCGAAATGAGCATATGTCTTCACAGGAAGCCACTGTTTGAATGCCATTGTGTTTCAGTCCTAGCAGTACATGCTGTGCAACATCAGACTTGGTGAAGACTCTTGCTGTCAGGGTTGCTCCTGAGGCCCAGCCTCCAAAGTAGGTGGAGAGTAACTGGGGAGCTCTGACGCTGCGATGGTCTCTATTGCTCTTCTGCAGAAGGTCCTTTAGGCATATGGAGCAGTGGAGATGCTGAGTCGGCTTCAAATACAAAGGGACTGAGGTTAGCAACAGAATCCCCTTGGGATTCTTGCCTTTTGAGACCCATCAGTTAGAGGGCAGAACCGCTTGGACGTTCCTTGGGTCTCTGTCAGTTTCTTAGTTATGAGCCCAGTTGATCCTGAGGCTGAACAGCTTGACTTGAGGTTAAGCGGTGCTTTGTTGGGAAATGTGGACCTTACCCCTCGATCCTGTAGATACTTAACGTGAGGAGATGTGCAGGCCTACCTCCTGTCTCTAAGTGACCTTTCAGCGGCTGCCATGCTTCCTCCGTGGTCCTTCTTTCCCCTCTAGCTGCAAGAAAGAACGTTTTGCACCATGGTTTATTTGCTATGGCTCTCTCAGTTACTTAACCTGTCCCCCTCCCCACTCTTTCCTTCTAAAATTAAGATTCACAGGACTGAAATCCGTTTCTTATTGTACAGTCTGTATTTCTGATCCAAAGACGCAAAGAACTGGGGCTGGAGGGATTGCTCAGTGGTTAAAGTACTTAATTCTTGTAGACGGTTGGTTCCCAGCACCAATGTGGAAGCCCACAATTGTCTGTAGCTCTAGTTCCAGGAGATCCAGTGCGTCTTCTACCTCTGCTGTCTCTGGCACACATGTGGACTCCAGATGTACATGTGCATGTGCACACAAACATGCACACACATGCACAGAAAATAAAATGAATAAATATTTTTAAAAAATCCACAAGTGTTGATTAAACGAGAACATTAAAATATTGACCTAAGAAACGATTATGAAAAGATATATTTATTCCATATATAATTCATTTAAAAAATATCTTGCCTCTTCTACTCATTTGTCTGCCTGCCGGCCTTGCCATACCTTTGTGTGTGTGTGTGTGTGTGTGTCTGTGTGTGTGTGTGTGTGTGTGTGTGTGTGTGTGTGTGTGTTATGCACATGCCAGAAGAAGACTTCAAAATTTCTGCTTTCATACTGTCCACTTTAGTCCCAGGGCTTGGGTGGTAGTGATCTGCAAGTCCCCGATATTCTCCACAGCTCTCCTCAGCTCTGGGGATAGGGGTACATGCTCTGTCCTCTTTTTACGCAGGTGTAGAGGATACTAACTTAGGTTCTCATTCTTACACAGCATGTAATTTTACCTACTCCCCAGTCCTCAGGAAACATATCTGCATGCGTGTGACTGCCTTCTCAAAACAGAAAAAAAAAGTAGCAGAAACTTGATATGACTGATAAGACCTTAATCCCTTCATGCAATGTTGGGCTTTTCTACTTTAGATTGGTCACAGTCCTGGCTGAGGAGAAGAGCCCTCCATTATCTTTTCTACTGTGATGCAGCGTTAACACCACTCACCAGTTTCAGGTTCCACGTAGATAATACGAAAGTTAAAAAATCACAAATGTTTTCTTCTCTTAAATCCTCTCCTCTCCCAACCAGGCAGATTTTTTTTGATTCTAGGTATTCAGAAAAGCCCAGGGCCAAGCGGACTGAGTGAAGAGGTTTTACTGAGGGCGAGAGCCAAAGCTGTTCTGAGATGACTGCATATATGACCTCGGTTTTGAATAGCATAAAGTGGGGGGCAGTTGGGGGAGTTTCGCTCCCAGCATTGGGTTCCACCACTACTGGACCAGCACCGCGCCAGTCACACGGCAGCCTCTTTATTAACATTTTATGTTTTCCTAAGAGAAGAAATGCTCTTGTTGTGCTGAGCCATTTCTCCAGTCTGTCCCAGATATTTTCTTTTAGGATGATTATAAGGAAGCAGAAACTAATTTCCAACTAACCATGCTCACATGTGAGCACATTAAATACATTAGCTCTATGATTTCAATAACTGTCTACCATGTTGACTTAGAAGAATTAGTCTACTACCCCAATTAAGCATTACCTTTTATTAGCACATGTTAAGTTTATATCACCGAGAAAACATGGTAGGCAGGGGGAGGAATCCCTTGGTACCGTTTAACCTTGTGTTTTCTTATTGCAATAGGCTGAGTTTCATGAGTCATGAATTAGTAGTTTATAAGAATAAGGAGTTTTTAGACTTATCTGAAGTGGTAACACACGCTACCTTTGTTATAGCAGAAGGATTTTAAAAATAGAATTTTAGCATCTGAGATGTGCTATAGAGCTGAGATATCTATTATTTGATGACACAGGACTCCGCCTGCCCCTAGTGTCACCCCCCCCCCCCAATCCTGCCACCACTACTTTGCCAAATGTCTTAACCTGGAGATTATCTTTTGTAAACTTTGTTCCATATGGTGCCATTTTATCCGCCTCCCCCAACTTATTTTTGTGTTTTCAAGACAATATGTTTGAGAGCTTTCTTTCCTAGTTAGTGATCTAAGTGAATCATTATTTATTTATTTAAAAATGAATACTGGGTGAATAAAACTGTCAAATTTGATGTGCATTGACTTTTGAAGAATCAATGAATTCTTTATGAGATGGATGATTTAGTACAACCAAATACCAAAAGTTAATTAAAATCGGACTTCACAAGAGGCAGGTAAGCCATCAGGGTAGTTTACCTGGGCATGGAAATTCTCTCACAGGTGTGAGAATATGACCATTTTGTCCAGCGTTATGTATAATAGAGTAACCATTTTTTAATGTCGTTATTTGCTAGTATTTTCTGGTTAAAAAGCAAGTAAGTCTTCCACTTACTCTCTGCACTGTACTGTTCCCAGGGTTGGTTGTCCTGCATTTCTGCTGGCTAAGTATTTTATAGAGCAGTCTTTGTACTGTCCTTTCCTGGTCTTCTTCTTCCTGACTAGGAAGAGCAGATGGGAAAAGGTGTGCTTCCTGAGGTTCTGTCATGCTGAGTTTCACCTGTAAGGACCTAGCTATGTTCTGCTATTTTTATCTTTGCTTAGGTGTTCCCTGGGCACTCCAAGGTCTCTGAGGGCAAGAGAGTCCCACTCAACTGGTACATAGACCATCTAATGGATGGCCTTGAGTTTATCACATGACTTAGATTTATGGTTCATAAAGATAAGACAAGCGTGGGACTATCCATTGCTACAGGCTAATTGAGCTTTAACACTGCACACTGGCTGATGGATTCCATGCATAACTAAGCCAGTGTCTCCAGTTTCCACAACAAGAGAGGGTTTATAATAGGCAATGTGGAAGGAAGCTCAGTCAGGGTTTGGGGGATTATGGGTTTTTTTTTTTCTTTTTACAGGAAAGACATTGTAAGAACAGATACTCTTTTCACGCCCCCCCCCCCAAGTTTAAGAATTTAATATCAGATTTCCCCCTGGCTGTAGGTAGAGTGGAACTACACCAGGACCATTCTGTTTCTGCTTTTATTCTGCACGTGTCTCTTAGTCTTATTTGGTCTAATGGGTCCACCGAAAAGACCAAATGCTAATGCTTCAGATAATGCCTCTCCATCACTTGCTTCCCCCAAAGTTCTTTGACCACCTTATACTAGGAGATGCATTCGGCAGCCCTGGTGCTACCTGGGACCACTGGATATTTATTGGTCAGCAGTTGCATATTTCTCCATTAAAAGGCTTTCAGAAGAGAAGTTAGGACAGAGTTGTTATGTGCGTGACAAAGTACAGTGGAGGTCTGCCATGGTTTGGCGATCATGGTGAAGTGCTTTGCAAAACTGAGGTGGGAGAATAACACGAAGTGCTTCTGTTCTGGAAAAGGCTTAAAAGTCAGGAATGGGTAGAGTGAATGTTGCAGGTAAGGAGGCTGTTTCACAAAATAGTCAGAGACACTCTGTTCAAGGCTTACAACTTTGTAGAGATCTGATTTGTTCAAATCTGTTCTACCTCATTGCATTTGACTCAGGAGTATTCTAATTGAAGAGATGGCAGGAGACATGGCTATAACGGGCTTGTCTTGTCTCATGTGTTATAAGATTTAAACATATATAACATGTTTTTTTTTTTGAGTATTTTTTTTTTATTAACTTGAGTATTTCTTATATACATTTCAAGTGTTATTCCCTTTCCCGGTTTCCGGGCAAACATCCCCCTCCCCCCTCCCCTTCCTTATGGGTGTTCCCCTCCCAACCCTCCCCCCATTGCCGCCCTCCCCCCATAGTCTAGTTCACTGGGGGTTCAGTCTTAGCAGGACCCAGGGCTTCCCTTTCCACTGGTGCTCTTACTAGGATATTCATTGCTACCTATGGGGTCAGAGTCCAGGGTCAGTCCATGTATAGTATTTAGGTAGTGGCTTAGTCCCTGGAAGCTCTGGTTGCTTGGCATTGTTGTACTTTTGGGGTCTCGAGCCCCTTCAAGCTCTTCCAGTTCTTTCTCTGATTCCTTCAACGGGGGACCTATTCTCAGTTCAGTGGTTTGCTGCTGGCATTCGCCTCTGTATTTGCTGTATTCTGGCTGTGTCTCTCAGGAGAGATCTACATCCGGCTCCTGTCGGTCTGCACTTCTTTGCTTCATCCATCTTGTCTAATTGGGTGGCTGTATATGTATGGGCCACATGTGGGGCAGGCTCTGAATGGGTGGTGTTCCTTCAGTCTCTGTTTTAATCTTTGCCTCTCCCTACCCTGCCAAGGGTATTCTTTTTCCTCATTTAAAGAAGGAGTGAAGCATTCACATTTTGATCATCCGTCTTGAGTTTCGTTTGTTCTAGGGATCTAGGGTAATTCAAGCATTTGGGCTAATAGCCACTTATCAATGAGTGCATACCATGTATGTCTTTTTGTGATTGGGTTAGCTCACTCAGGATGATATTTCCCAGTTCCAACCATTTGCCTACGAATTTCATAAACTCGTTGTTTTTGATAGCTGAGTAATATTCCATTGTGTAGATGTACCACATTTTCTGTATCCATTCCTCTGTTGAAGGGCATCTGGGTTCTTTCCAGCTTCTGGCTATTATAAATAAGGCTGCGATGAACATAGTGGAGCACGTGTCTCTTTTATATGTTGAGGCATCTTTTGGGTATATGCCCAAGAGAGGTATAGCTGGATCCTCAGGCAGTTCAATGTCCAATTTTCTGAGGAACCTCCAGACTGATTTCCAGAATGGTTTTACCAGTCTGCAATCCCACCAACAATGGAGGAGTGTTCCTCTTTCTCCGCATCCTCGCCAGCATCTGCTGTCACCTGAGTTTTTGATCTTAGCCATTCTCACTGGTGTGAGGTGAAATCTCAGGGTTGTTTTGATTTGCATTTCCCTTATGACTAAAGATGTTGAACATTTCTTTAGGTGTTTCTCAGCCATTCGGCATTCCTCAGCTGTGAATTCTTTGTTTAGCTCTGAACCCCATTTTTTAATAGGGTTATTTGTTTCCCTGCGGTCTAACTTCTTGAGTTCTTTGTATATTTTGGATATAAGGCCTCTATCTGTTGTAGGATTGGTAAAGATCTTTTCCCAATCTGTTGGTTGCCGTTTTGTCCTAACCACAGTGTCCTTTGCCTTACAGAAGCTTTGCAGTTTTATGAGATCCCATTTGTCGATTCTTGATCTTAGAGCATAAGCCATTGGTGTTTTGTTCAGGAAATTTTTTCCAGTGCCCATGTGTTCCAGATGCTTCCCTAGTTTTTCTTCTATTAGTTTGAGTGTGTCTGGTTTGATGTGGAGGTCCTTGATCCACTTGGACTTAAGCTTTGTACAGGGTGATAAGGATGGATCGATCTGCATTCTTCTACATGTTGCCCTCCAGTTGAACCAGCACCATTTGCTGAAAATGCTATCTTTTTTCCATTGGATGGTTTTGGCTCCTTTGTCAAAAATCAAGTGACCATAGGTGTGTGGGTTCATTTCTGGGTCTTCAATTCTATTCCATTGGTCTATCTGTCTGTCTCTGTACCAATACCATGCAGTTTTTATCACTATTGCTCTGTAATACTGCTTGAGTTCAGGGATAGTGATTCCCCCTGAAGTCCTTTTATTGTTGAGGATAGCTTTAGCTATCCTGGGTTTTTTGTTATTCCAGATGAATTTGCAAATTGTTCTGTCTAACTCTTTGAAGAATTGGATTGGTATTTTGATGGGGATTGCATTGAATCTGTAGATTGCTTTTGGTAAAATGGCCATTTTTACTATATTAATCCTGCCAATCCATGAGCATGGGAGATCTTTCCATCTTCTGAGGTCTTCTTCAATTTCTTTCCTCAGTGTCTTGAAGTTCTTATTGTACAGATCTTTTACTTGCTTGGTTAAAGTCACACCGAGGTACTTTATATTATTTGGGTCTATTATGAAGGGTGTCGTTTCCCTAATTTCTCTCTCGGCTTGTTTCTCTTTTGTATAGAGGAAGGCAACTGATTTATTTGAGTTAATTTTATACCCAGCCACTTTGCTGAAGTTGTTTATCAGCTTTAGTAGTTCACTGGTGGAACTTTTGGGATCACTTAAATATACTATCATGTCATCTGCAAATAGTGATATTTTGACCTCTTCTTTTCTGATCTGTATCCCCTTGATCTCCTTTTGTTGTCTGATTGCTCTGGCTAGAACTTCAAGAACTATATTGAATAAGTAGGGCGAGAGTGGGCAGCCTTGTCTAGTCCCTGATTTTAGTGGGATTGCTTCAAGTTTCTCTCCATTTAGTTTAATGTTAGCAACTGGTTTGCTGTATATGGCTTTTACTATGTTTAGGTATGGGCCTTGAATTCCTATTCTTTCCAGGACTTTTATCATGAAGGGGTGTTGAATTTTGTCAAATGCTTTCTCAGCATCTAATGAAATAATCATGTGGTTCTGTTCTTTCAGTTTGTTTATATAATGGATCACGTTGATGGTTTTCCGTATAGTAAACCATCCCTGCATGCCTGGGATGAAGCCTACTTGATCATGGTGGATGATTGTTTTGATGTGCTCTTGAATTCGGTTTGCCAGAATTTTATTGAGTATTTTTGCGTCGATATTCATAAGGGAAATTGGTCTGAAGTTCTCTTTCTTTGTTGTGTCTTTGTGTGGTTTAGGTATAAGAGTAATTGTGGCTTCGTAGAAGGAATTCGGTAGGGCTCCATCTGTTTCAATTTTGTGGAATAGTTTGGATAATATTGGTATGAGGTCTTCTATGAAGGTTTGATAGAATTCTGCACTAAACCCGTCTGGACCTGGGCTCTTTTTGGTTGGGAGACCTTTAATGACTGCTTCTATTTCCTTAGGAGTTATGGGGTTGTTTAACTGGTTTATCTGTTCCTGATTTAACTTCGATACCTGGTATCTGTCTAGGAAATTGTCCATTTCCTGAAGATTTTCAAGTTTTGTTGAATATAGGTTTTTATAGTAAGATCTGATGATTTTTTGAATTTCCTCTGAATCTGTAGTTATGTCTCCCTTTTCATTTCTGATTTTGTTAATTTGGACGCACTCTCTGTGTCCTCTCGTTAGTCTGGCTAAGGGTTTATCTATCTTGTTGATTTTCTCAAAGAACCAACTTTTGGTTCTGTTGATTCTTTCTATGGTCCTTTTTGTTTCTACTTGGTTGATTTCAGGTCTGAGTTTGATTATTTCCTGCCTTCTACTCCTCCTGGGTGTATTTGCTTCTTTTTGTTCTAGAGCTTTTAGGTGTGCCGTCAAGCTGCTGACATATGCTCTTTCCTGTTTCTTTCTGCAGGCACTCAGCGCTATGAGTTTTCCTCTTAGCACAGCTTTCATTGTGTCCCATAAGTTTGGGTATGTTGTATCTTCATTTTCATTAAACTCTAAAAAGTTTTTAATTTCTTTCTTTATTTCTTCCTTGACCAGGTTATCATTGAGTAGAGCATTGTTCAATTTCCACGTAAATGTGGGCATTCTTCCCTTATTGTTATTGAAGACCAGTTTTAGGCCGTGGTGGTCCGATAGCACGCATGGGATTATTTCTATCTTTCTGTACCTGTTGAGGCCCGTTTTTTGACCAATTATATGGTCAATTTTGGAGAAAGTACCATGAGGAGCTAAGAAGAAGGTATATCCTTTTGCTTTATGATAGAATGTTCTATAAATATCTGTTAAGTCCATTTGGCTCATGACTTCTCTTAGTCTGTCGACATCACTGTTTAATTTCTGTTTCCATGATCTGTCCATTGATGAGAGTGGGGTGTTGAAATCTCCCACTATTATTGTGTGAGGTGCAATG
Organism: Rattus norvegicus; assembly: GCF_021556685.1. Classification (NCBI taxonomy): domain Eukaryota; kingdom Metazoa; phylum Chordata; class Mammalia; order Rodentia; family Muridae; genus Rattus; species Rattus norvegicus. The sequence goes on along the minus strand of NC_141534.1, from coordinate 18,362,480 downwards.
TGTGTTTTGAGCTTTAGTAAGGTTTCTTTTACGTATGTAGGTGCCCTTGTATTTGGGGCATAGATATTTAGGATTGAGAGTTCATCTTGGTGGATTTTTCCTTTGATGAATATGAAGTGTCCTTCCTTATCTTTTTTGATGACTTTTATTTGGACATTGATTTTATTTGATATTAGAATGGCTACTCCAGCTTGCTTCTTCTGACCATTTGCTTGGAAAGTTGTTTTCCAGCCTTTCACTCTGAGGTAGTGTCTGTCTTTGTGTCTGAGGTGTGTTTCCTGTAGGCAGCAGAATGCAGGGTCCTCGTTGCGTATCCAGTTTGTTAATCTATGTCTTTTTATTGGGGAGTTGAGGCCATTGATATTGAGAGATATTAAGGAATAGTGATTATTGCTTCCCTTTATATTCATATTTGGATGTGAGGTTATGTTTGTGTGCTTTCATTCTCTTTGTTTTGTTGCCAAGACGATTAGTTTCTTGCTTCTTCTAGGGTATAGCTTGCCTCCTTATGTTGGGCTTTACCATTTATTATCCTTTGTAGTGCTGGATTCGTGGAAAGATATTGTGTAAATTTGGTTTTGTCGTGGAATATCTTGGTTTCTCCATCAATGTTAATTGAGAGTTTTGCTGGATACAGTAACCTGGGCTGGCATTTGTGTTCTCTTAGGGTCTGTATAACATCAGTCCAGGATCTTCTGGCCTTCATAGTTTCTGGCGAGAAGTCTGGTGTGATTCTGATAGGTCTCCCTTTATATGTTACTTGACCTTTTTCCCTTACTGCTTTTAATATTCTTTCTTTATTTTGTGCGTTTGGTGTTTTGACAATTATGTGACGGGAGGTGTTTCTTTTCTGGTCCAATCTATTTGGAGTTCTGTAGGCTTCTTGTATGTCTATGGGTATCTCTTTTTTTAGGTTAGGGAAGTTTTCTTCTATGATTTTGTTGAAGATATTTACTGGTCCTTTTAGCTGGGAGTCTTCACTCTCTTCTATACCTATTATCCTTAGGTTTGATCTTCTCATTGAGTCCTGGATTTCCTGTATGTTTTGGACCAGTAGCTTTTTCTGCTTTACATTATCTTTGACAGTTGAGTCAATGATTTCTATGGAATCTTCTGCTCCTGAGATTCTCTCTTCCATCTCTTGTATTCTGTTGGTGAAGCTTGTATCTACAGCTCCTTGTCTCTTCTTTTGGTTTTCTATATCCAGGGTTGTTTCCATGTGTTCTTTCTTGATTACTTCTATTTCCATTTTTAATTCCTTCAACTGTTTGATTGTGTTTTCCTGGAATTCTTTCAGGGATTTTTGTGTCTCCTCTCTATGGGCTTCTACTTGTTTATTTATGTTTTCCTGGAATTCTTTCAGGGATTTTTGTGTCTCCTCTCTATGGGCTTCTACTTGTTTATTTATGTTTTCCTGGAATTCTTTCAGGGATTTTTGCGATTCTTTCAGGCATTTTTGCGATTCCTCTCTGTAGGCTTGTACTTGTTCTCTAAGAGAGTTCTTCACGTCTTTCTTGAAGTCCTCCAGCATCATGATCAAAAATGATTTTGAAACTAGATCTTGCTTTTCTGGTGTGTTTGGATATTCCATGTTTGTTTTGATGGGAGAATTGGGCTCCGATGGTGCCATGTAGTCTTGGTTTCTGTTGCTTGGGTTCCTGCGCTTGCCTCTCGCCATCAGATTATCTCTAGTGTTACTTTGTTCTGCTATTTCTGACAGTGGCTAGACTGTCCTATAAGCCTGTGTGTCAGGAGTGCTGTAGACCTGTTTTCCTCTCTTTCAGTCAGTTATGGGGACAGAGTGTTCTGCTTTCCGGCGTGTAGTTTTTCCTCTCTACAGGTCTTCAGCTGTTCCTGTGGGCCTGTGTCTTGAGTTCACCAGGCAGCTTTCTTGCAGCAGACAAGTTGGTCTTACCTGTTATCCCGGGGCTCAAGTTTGCTCGTGGGGTGCTGCCCACGGGCTCTCTGCAGCGGCAGCAACCAGGAAGACCTGTGCTGCCGTTTCCGGGAGCTTCAGTGCACCAGGGTTCCAGATGGTCTTTGCCTTTTTCCTCTGGCGTCCGAGATGTGTGTGCAGAGAGCAGTCTCTTCTGGTTTCCCAGGCTTGATTGCCTCTCTGAAGGTTCAGCTCTCCCTCCCACGGGATTTGGGTGCAGAGAACTGTTTATCCGGTCTGTTTCCTTCAGATTCTGGTGGTGTCTCAGGCAGGGGTCCTGCGGCTCCTGGGCCCTCCCCCACGGGAGCCCAGAGGCCTTATACAGTTTCCTCTTGGGCCAGGGATGTGGGCAGGGGTGAGCAGTGTTGGTGGTCTCTTCCGCTCTGCAGCCTCAGGAGTGCCCACCTGACCAGGCGGTTGGGTCTCTCTCTCACAGGGTCTGGGGGCAGAGAGCTGCTGCGGGCCGGGATCCGCGCGTGTGGGTATAACGTGTTTTAATGAGGACTATATTCAATCTTTGTTTTCCCAAAGGAACATTTGTATTTAATTCAAAATTTTAGGTAGAGAGCTTTTGAATGAACTATCTATATAATCAAAAATAACACCAACTATGCTTTTTTTTAACGTCCATAACTTCATAATAAATAAGTCTGGACTTGGTGAAGATACACTTTATTTTTAGTCAAGATATAGGACCCATTAGACCAGAGCGTATTTTAGAATGTTAGCATTTATCTCTTCATTGAAAAATCTCAATTGAAAAACAGGCAAGTTTCCTTGTACTGAGTCTTTTCCCTCTTTTCTTTCCATCTCTGGACTTGGAGAGGAAGAATGTGTCTATTCATGTAGGCAGTGAAGTGTGAGAGAGGGTCCCATGAACATGGGATGCTAAGACTGTGTCTAGAGCTCAGAGGTGGAAGTGGGTACGGCTCTGTTGTCTTTTCTGATTCGGTCACACTAATTACTTGTCTTTTTCTGACAAGCAGTAGCTGAAAGGGTTGTTTATTTTGGCTCATGGTTTGAGGGAGCAGTCCATCACAGCAGGAAAGGCATGCTGGCCAGAGTGGATTAGGCAGATGGGGCAGAGCTTGGATGGATCAGAAAACAGATGCAGCAGAAAATAGGGCTAGGGTGTGAATCCCCCCTTACCTGAGATTTACTTTCTCTAGCAAGGTTCCAGTTTCATGGTCCCTAAAGTGTCGGAACCTACTGCTACCTAATGGGGACCAAGAAATAAAACACTCCAGTCTGTAGTGGGGGGGCATTCTAGATATGAGCTATGAAATCATGTAAATGAGATTCACTGAGGAGTCTTGCTGGTTCTTCAGGAAGAAAAAAGTTCCCTCTTAAAGTTCACTGCCGTATTATTAAGAGTGGGAAATGCAAGGACGGGCGATTGAATGGTCAGAGACTATTATGATCAAATACAAGCATTCCTATTATTAAGCCAATTAAGATAGAAGGTCAAATTTATCGTCTAATTATTATTAAGTGTCTGTTCATGAACTCGGGTCATTTGTTATCATGCTGGGGTTGGAAATAAACTCTGATGATACAGTGGCAAATTAGTTTTCTTGTATTGAAGTGATGTTTACCTGTTAATATTATTAAATGAGTCCCTTGCTTTCCATTAGAACATTATTGTGTTTTCAGATTTCATTACTAACCCTGATGTTTCTCTATGTGTAAATACTGTGCAAACTTCTCTATGGAGCTTTTGATATTAACAGACTCTCCTTGAATAAGGATGTAGCAAGAAGGAAGTTTGTAATTATATTTGACTTTCTCCCTCACCTCTGTGTGACCTTTATAATGGTCCATTTTATCCCAGCATTTTTAACTTCCAATCCGTGTAACTGCTCATGCTTGTAGCAGGTATCTTTAATCTTGACACATTGGGTAGTGTAAACATTTGCCTAAGAAGAAAAATGGAGTTATTTCTCATTGTATATTGGAGTACTATGTGGAAGAGGTAAATGTGAAGTTTAAATAAAATTTCCTACTTTTTTCTAGACATCATGCATATATCTATAGTGTACGATTGAAATATATGCATATCAAATATTTGTTGTTTTATATTGTTTTTATATAAATATATATTATTGTAAGTATGTCTTAGTCAATATCTACAGAATGATGCGAACATCTTTGTTTGACTTTTTTTTTTTTTTTTCGGAGCTGGGGACCGAACCCAGGGCCTTGCGCTTCCTAGGCAAGCGCTCTACCACTGAGCCAAATCCCCAACCCCTGTTTGACTTTTAATAAAGATGCTTTCCTCCTTCAGAAGGCACGCCATCTTTATTTTGGAGTAAGAGACTTAAGGCAAGGAATTTGAGACTTACAAAGAAGCCCATTCCGCCATGAATCCAAAGGGAAAATCTCCTAAAATATTCTGTTCTAACATCTGAATTTCCTGTACACGACTGCATGCATGGCCATGCGTGTTTTTGTACACTCATGCACTTCTGTTATTAATTCTGAAGTAAAGACAGCATAGAGTATGTAATGAATATATTAGATACTTTAGATGAAAAATAATGGAGTTACAGCTCTCTAGTTTTGCTGTGTTTTTCTTAGTGTCTTGTAAGGATGTTACAAATATGTTGTTTGTACAGTAGATCTAGTTTTGGACCTTGGTCAGTTTGACTCTTCAGCCCCAGCCCTTGTCCAGGCTGTTGCAATCATTAATTAGACTTTTTTTTGTCCTTGTAAATAGCCCTCTAAAAATCACTCTTATCGCTCTTTACTTCGCTCTAGTGAGTCTTAGAAACACGGATCTAACCAGTGTCCCTACACCACATGTCCAGATATACTCAGCCTGGCCCGCATGAGAGTTGATTATTACCCACCTTTTAATATTTTTCCTTTTGTTGTTCTCCAGTTTTGCTGTTAATACCTGATCTCTTTCCTATGCAGCACTGTCCTCAGAGTTTAGTTATTTTAACTTTTCTGTCTGGTGGCCTTCATTCTTCCTTTATTTAGAGTGTTATATTTTCACTGAAATACTTATTTAAGTATAACACCTATTAGTCGTGTATCCTGTTGCTAACTGTGCACATGGTATATACATAGTTCTCATATTTTCCTAGCCTTGTTGATGGCAAACTACAATGAGTACAGTACTAGAATTTAAATACCCCTTTAAACTGAAATATTTGCTGTTGACTCGATGTAGTAAATTTAGATACCACTTGCAATAGTATTACCAATTCCAAATATGTAATTCTAGCATTCACAGATTTAAATAATCTGTCTTTAAAATATCATCTGTAAGAATTATTTATTCACCTTACATTGGAATGGATATTTAAACATACAGGTTTGTCAGACAGTACAAGCATGTGCTGGTTCATGTAGGTTACTTTGACTGAGAGAATGAACTAGGGAAGTCTTTCACTAGGCCCTCCTTGCTAAGGGACTGTGGCCCCTGTTGCCTCACAGTTGGTTTCTCCCACTGATTTCCATAGAGCTCCTCCACTACCTAGAGTAGTACTGCTTTCTCCCCTCCAGTGGTTCTCAACCTTCCTAATGTTGGGACCCTGTAATAAGATTCCTCATGTTATAACCTAACTGTAAACTATTCCATTGCTACTTCCTAACTATATTTTTCCTAGTTATCAATCATAATGTGAATATCTGTTTTCCAGTGCTCTTAGGTGATCCCTGTGAAAGGGTCTTTCAACCCCAAATGGGTCGTGACCCACAGGTTGAGAACCACTGTTCCAGTCAGTTCTCTGGAAGAGGGAACTTGATAATTAGACAATATCAAGAGCCATTTCCACCCAGGCCTTTGTGGAACTGAGTTTAATCATGTCCTCTGGGTGTTATTCCACACCGTAAGTCTCTTGTGGCATTTTCCCACTATTATGTAGGAATATAGTTCTTTTGTATTTGTTAAAATAAAAGCTAACAGTTACTCATTAAAAGTAAAAGCTTTCTTTAATTGGGGCAATCATCTTGTGGCCCTGGCTATGGAGTACAAGTCCTGTTTTCACAGAAAGTCTCCTCTGGATTTTCAACAGAACGAGAACCGACATAATTAACGCAAAGCCTCTTGTTCCTTTTAATTTTCACAAACTTTATTTATCAGTGCAGAGTCAGGTTGTCACCAAGGAGGGTCAGAAGGTGACACACTCCGAAGAGCCGGTTCTGGTTATCTCTGTTTTCTATCAGATTCAAGTCCTGCGAGCAGAAAACATAAATGAGAAAAATGTCCCCATTTAAAGAAAACAAGGAACATATACAGATAGCCTCACACAATACACATTAGCCAGACACACAAAACTCAGACACACACCACACTCATTCAGTCAGACACATACAAACAGCCCTACAAAAGCACACACACAAACACACACATACACACCACACTCATTCACTCACACACATTCAAACACATCCCTACAAAAGCACACACACACACACACACAACACTCATTCACTCACATACATACAAACAAATCCATACAAAAGCACACACACACACTCATTCACTCACACACATTCAAACACATCCCTACAAAAGCACACACACACAACACTCATTCACTCACATACATACAAACACATCCCTACAAAAACATACACACAACACTCATTTACTCATACAACACTCATTCACCCACATACAAACAGATCCCTACAAAAGCGCACACACACACACACACACACATACACACACACACCACTCATTCACTCACACACATGCAAACACATCTCTACAAAAGCATAAACACACACACTCACACACACATACACACACACCACACTCATTCACTCACACACAAACACATCCCTACAAAAGCACACACCACACACACACACACACACACACACACACACACACACACACCACACTCACTCACTCACACATACTCATTCTCTGTCTCTCCCTCTCCACCAAAACAAAAGCAACAAATTCCAAATCCAAAACAAGCAAAAAGTAAGTACATATACAAACCCACACCACGACAGAACAAGCAGCTATCACTTTCTGAATACCTAGATCATATGCCTAAATTTTATATATGCAAGTAGCCTCTGCCATGTTCCCCTGAGCTGCTGTAAGCACTCTGGTCGTTCTATGTCATTAGACACACATTCACCCACCTATGTGCATTTCAGTCTTCTGATCTCGTAACATCAGGGATCTTGTTGGTAAGTGTTAAGTGAAGTTAATGCTTACCATATTATATTAAATGAAATCCTAATAATTTATATGTGGTTCAAAAGTATGGAAATGTATTTTTTGATAGTCAATTTAGATAGTATAAAGAACCAACTAAATATTTGTAAATACTGAATGAAAGATCCACCTGCAGTGTGAGACATTTAATACCGGATTTAATAAAACCACTTAGGATATTGTCTTTCTTTTAGGAAATTTAATCTTTCTGTGAAGTGTTTGCCTTCCCATTTCTGCATTTAGTAAAGGCTTAGAAATGGCGCTGTTACTTTAGCACAGTGGACAGGGCAGTAATCTCCTCTTGTAGATGAGCTTTTTAATACTAAGTGGCAAAGCAATCCCACTTCTCACTGATTTCTATTCATCTTTAGAAAATATTAGATGAATGACAGATGATATCTTTTATCTTTTAAAAAAATTTTTTTTATCTCTGCAGAAATTCCATTTGTGCATACGAGTATAAAGTTAGGAAAATCAAATTGCATGTCAGAGGCAAGCTCTTCAGTAAGCACTGCAGGGGCTGAGGCTGGGGAGTGGAGTCTCCCATCAATCACTTACTGACTCCACAAAGTCAGTTGACCTTAGAGGGTCCCTGGGCTGAGGAAGCTAACGCACTTGGAAACAGGGAGCTGGCTATTTTCTTTACTTCAAGTCTAGTTCTGAAACTGAATTCAAAGAGGGGGAGAAAATGTGGACACTCTCTGGGAACGTTAATTTTACCGAACATCATGTAGGGTCTGAGGAGCTTCAGGGCGAATTTTTTCTGTGTGGTCTTTTTTTTTTTTTTTTAATTTGGCTCAATGGCTCTGGTCTCAATGGTCCCCAATTATGACTCATGAGGCACCAGAAGCCCAGGACTTGCAATTTCTGTTTTTGTTTTAGTGATTTATTAATCTTCATTAGTCTTTTAAAATCAGGATCACCAGGTCAGGATGCGGAGAGAAAAATGAAGTAGGCAAGAGTCTTGAGTGAGGAAAAGTTAAGAGAAACAGCTTTGTTTTTAGTGTGTGCGTGTGTGTGTGTGTGTGTGCGTGTGTGTGTGTGTGTGTGTGTGTGGTGTGTGTGTGTGTGTTTGTGTGGTGTGTGTGTGTTTGTGTTTGTGTGGTGTGTGTGTTTGTGTGGTGTGTGTGTGGTGTGTGTGGTGTGTGTGTTTGTGTGTGTGTGTGTGGTGTGTGGTGTGTGTGTGTGTGTGTGTGTGTGTGTGTGTATGTGTGTGTGTGTGTGTTTTAACTGACTCAAAGTGACTTTATTAATCTGGGTTGTGGTCTTGGTTAGAATGGAGAACATATATTGTGCCAAAGCCCATTCTGCTTTTGAAAGTCCTGGGTGTACGATAGGGAGAGGGAGGAGTTTGGGGAGATCGTATTTCTCAAGAGTCCCTTGACATTGCACAGGAAGAGTGGAGTGATTGCAAAGACTCTCTGGAGAAATACCTCAGCTCTCACAGAGACCCTGCCCTTTCTTAAGATGAAGACTGTGCAAAGTGTGGAAGCAGATGGGGGAGGCCATCTGTCCTGGGACATTAGAGGACATTCCTATGCAGGGTGGAGAAGTATGCCCTGTGAATCCCGAGAACCTTTGCAGCTTTTCATGTGTTAAATTCCTTTAAGTAAAGGATTGGACCTGGAGCCCTAGATTTTATTAGAGTGAATTTCATAGAGAAAGGGATATACAAATATGTTTTTTTTGTTCTATTTCTCTCAGCCCTCTATGTAGATACTTGACCATTACTATTGATTTTTCTTTCATTTTTTTTTTTATATGTTTGCTTTGAACTCAGAAGTCATGCCTGAGTATCCTTGCCTTGTCATGCTTCAGGAACACGTAGGTGGCTTAAATACAGCAGCATCCTGAAGAGACCCTTATAGTACAGTAAATAAATGCCTCTTACTGCAGAGGAAACATATGAGTTGTAGATTGCTCAGACAAACCGGGTTAAAAATATTCATTTCACAAGGAGATGCTAAACGAAAGAGACGCGTATCGTTGCTCTCCTGACAATTCCTTGCTTGGAAGTGACATCTCCCAAGGGCTGCCCAAATTCCTGGTGCAGGCCTGGAGAGGAGACAGCTGACTCTCAGCTGCTGAGAACAATTCCAGCCTCCCTCCCTTCACCAAAGAAGACACTGGGAGGGCAGGGCAGGCAACCAATGCCAGCCACTTACTTCAAGTTTCTGGATTTGAGAAGTCAGTGGGTCCTGGGCCAAGAGGAAGCCCTTCACCACCCAGTGGGGGTATTTGGAGTATGAGATTCACTTTGCCAGAGAGAACTCTTGAAACTGGCCTCCTGTGTACCAAAATACATCTTTCTTCAGAGATCTTCCCTGAATCTTCTGGAAGGACAGTGGTGTCTGCTGTCCAGTCTGCAGTCTTGCCTTGCTTCCTCTTGCCGTGACAGTTGGGTTTCTCCTGCAATCTGATCTTAATGCTTCCCTTTGAAGTGCTGATTTCCAGCCTTGAGAGGAGCTTTGGAAGTCTTGGCTAGGGCTGGACTGGGACCCTGGCTTGGGGCCTTACTATTCAAATGACTTTGAATGAGTTGTTTTTAATCTTAGTTTCTTAACTAGTAAAGCACGTCAACACACCTGCTTGTCGTGGCCAGAGGGTCTCTAGTGTCCTCGAACCCTTGCCAAGTCACCTTGTCTTTTCACATAGTGCCCTTCACTGGCTTGGAACAAACCCACACACCCTCTTGTCTTTTCCCCCTAGTGTTGAACTCACAAGCAGGTGCTTGGCTGTTTTTCACATGATTTCTGGGGACTGGGCACTCATTCTTGTCCCCCCAACCCAAGCCTACCTTCTTAGTATTAAAAATTAACTTCGTTACTTCATATAAAGTATCTAGAACGGGGTCCAACGTGCAGCAGCCACCGTGTGGTTAATTGGCCGTGTGGTATCCTGTGGCTGCGGTTGCTCCTAGTGCTGTTGGCGTCTAAACTGTAAAAACATCTGCTTCGGGGACCTTTTCTGGAACCTTTCATCCCTCCACTACTGCTCTTAAAATGTCGCAAAATGTCCTCTAATGGAGGCAGGCGATTCCCCCGTAATGCCTATCACTCTCTTTGCAGGGGAGTAAATAAACTTCGAAGGTCCTAATGGAAATGAGCGCCAAAGATGAATGGATGAACTAATTTGCAATCCACTAGCTGCAGTTAGCAGGGAGAGCACTAATAAATAGCATATGTCATGTTCTGTCATTGCTCAGACTGCTTAGAAATTCTTACGGATTTGAGTAATTACGCACAGAGAGGAGAAAATAGCGTCACTTAGCGATTATGAATTTGTATTTAGAAGCTCCAATAGCACCAACTGCAAAATTATTGTATTTATGTAGGTCATTAACGAAATGGTTGGCAAATGCATATTTCTAAAGAAGCGGTGGGCTTCCTAAGTATCGGCTGCAAACAGCAAGGATATATGATACGGGGGAGGCTTAAAAGAAATTCAAGGCAAAATATTAGCACTTAATCTCTCTGCCTGGTGGGACTCTATGTGCACTTTTATATGAAAAGACCCCTGTTGTTTATTTAGTGCTCCCTATATTCGCGGAATACTTAGCATCTTTTAAAAATAGCTGTTGGCTTTACACTCCATTTGTATTCTGACCAAATATTTTCATTACTCTCCTTTGAGATCCAGGGAGCTGGTCTGTGCTTTGTTTGTGAATTCTAATACATTTAAAGATTGTAATTATAAAACTACATTCCAAGTGGCGCATATCGTAATTTGCTGTTGCTTATATTTGCCCAGAGCTGCCAATATATGGAGACTGGAGTTGACCAAAGATCTGAGTGTGAGTCTTCTCAATTTAGGGGGACAAACTTCTAAAATCTCCTTCCTGAAGAATACAATATTTTTCTTTTTTTTGGTTAATGTGCAAAATGATGGGTTGTATTATGATATTGTCATGTCTATGTCATATGGTAATGTGTGTTTATGTATGTGTGTGTCTATATATGTGTTGTATGTGTGTGTTGTATGTGTGTGTGGTATGTGTATATGTGTATAGGTGTGTGGTGTGTGTGGTGTATGTGGTGTATGTGTGGTGTACGTGTATATGTGTGTGTTGTATGTGCATATGGTGTATGTGTGTGTTGCGTGTGTCTGTGTACATGTGTGTGTGTTATATGTGTGGTTGGTGTATGTGTGTGTGCTTCTGTGTGGTGTATGTGTGTGTAATATACATGTGTGTGTATATGTGTGCATGTGCGTGTGCGTGTGTGTGTGTTTCTGGATGGTGTATGTATAGTGTGTGTTGCGTGTGTCTGTGTACATGTATGTGTTATATGTGTGGTTGCTGTATGTGTGTGTGCTTCTGTGTGGTGTATGTGTGTGTAATATACGTGTGTGTATATGTGTATGCACGTGTGTGTGTTTCTGGGTGGTGTATGTGTATGGTGTGTGTATAGGTGTATTTGTGTGTCTTGTGTTTGTGTGTGTTGTGTGTGTATATGTGTGTAGTGTGTGTATGTGTGTAGTGTGTGTATATGTGTGTGCACATGTGTGTGTAGTGTGTGTCTATGTGTGTATGTGTGTAGTGTGTGTATGTGTGTATGTGTGTCCGTGTGTATATGTGTGTAGTGTGTGTATGTGTGTGTGTGTGCACATGTGTGTGGTGATCCTGTGAACTCTTGTGGTGCTCAGCTCTCTCTCTGTTTAAGTCCCTGTTTTTCTATCTCTTTTCTTTTGACCACAGATGGTCATTACTCTCCATTCTGCTTCCATGAAATCAACAAATTTAGCTTCTACATGTGAATGAGAATACGTAGGGTTTTTTTTTTGTCTCATTCCATTTTATATACTGTCTGTCCATTATGTCAATTCTGTTCCACTTTTTTGCAAATAATGAGATTTGAAGGTTTTTTTTTAATGCCTAAATCGAGTTCTGACTTCTCCAAGTAACACTGAAACTTGCAAAAAGTGTGCTGTGCCTTATACCCTGAGTCCTTTGTAGCTCTCATCTGCCTTTTTTTGGTGACTGTGGTCATGGTCATGGTTACAAATCTCTGGCTAGAAAGCAAGTTTTGCCACCCTTAACCAAGTGAATGATTGCCAGGAAGTCATCTCTCTGCAGGCAATTCCCTCCCCTGTGATGTCTCCACCTGCGTTTGATAAGACTATAAAGTTTTATTCACTGTTTTACAAAGCCTCACCTCCCCCTCGGAGATGTAATGAACAGCACTGAGTCAGGTTTGGTGGCCATTCTCAGAGGCTCTAGTGCAGAGCTGTATCTTGTCACAGTGGCCAGGCTGGAGTATGTGGCCACTTGACCAATCTCCAACTTTTATCGACCTTCAATGTTTATTAGAAATATAACCACGATCTCCAGCAAAAATGCATCCTTTATATGTCTTATAGGATGCTAAAGGTATCTGCAAGACAAACCTTCATAGGAAGGTCACACAGTCAATCCCTTAGGATTGTTGAAGAGGGAGAAGGTGACTGGTGTTATTTTCGGAAGCCCCCAGTATGTTCAAGATGTGAATCCTTCAACCGAGTGTATTTTCTTTTAATTGAGACTCTATTTCTGGGAGCTTACAGTCTGCTGATATCAGTTCATTAGTGAATGTTACGAGTAAGCCATGTGGATAGCCACAGCCATGACTGAAGTATTTCAGGTAGACATATGTGCATGTGTGCAGATGAAGCAGCAGCAGAAATACCATAGATAAATCTAACTCAGCCTCATCGTCTGCAGTCTGACTCTACCTGCAGATAAAGCGACCAAAAGTAACCACAGAGTAGACGCATTGTGCTGTTAGGTATCAGATTACCTGGAAGCTATACTTAAAAACCATTCTTGTTTTAATACTTTTGATTTTGTCCCACGTACAGCGCTGTTTTCCTCATTCCAATCAGTTTATCATAGATGTTAAACATTTCTTCTCACAAGTCTTTTCTCTGTTTCTCAATATGCTAAATGGCTACCTGATAGGTTGGTAGGGAAAGAGGGATGCTCTTACAATGGTGATTCCTGTGATATTTTCTTCTTTTCACTTCTGCATGAGATTAAAGATCTTTAACTGTAACACTTGCCTTCGTATTTTTCCATCAGTTGGCAAGTAATTACTGCTTCCCACATGGTTTCTAGCACCTTCCTTGTCTTCACCAGTTGCTAGTTTTTAGTATTTGTCTCTGCTATGACCTATCTATTATAGAAAGATACTTCACCTTGTCGTAAGCCCAGAATTGGAGGGAATCTCCACAAGCTGGTTTGCTGTCATCGCCCTTCAAGTTTATAGGCAGTCTTGTTGTCTTTGGGTGTTGATGAAATTTGTATTGTAATTTAGGGAGTTGGTGGCCCTAACCTTTATTGGTTCAATTTAAGACAGAATACATGCCAATATTTTATAGGGTATATTTGTAGGGGTGAAATTGTTAAATTAGAGAAACTGAAATCACTAAGGGATAGTGGCCCCTGTATTGTTACCCCAATCTCGGACAGTCCTTCTGCAAATGACATGTATATGTCCCTTGTTTTTGTGACAAGGTTTCCTCATATGAATAATAAAGATCATATATGTTTATATGTGTGTATGTATATATAAGGTTTGAGACACAAATCCACATCTTTTTAAAAAGTATAATTATGTGTCCAGATGTCCTAAAAAGTAGCACACTGAATAATATGTATTATTATTTTGTTTTTATTATTTGAAATTTCTGAAATGTGTGCTCTGGCTTGGGGTGAGAAATGAGACGTGGGAGCTCTCATTCAGTACAGGGATGCTAGACTTCAAATGCCACCTCCGCACAGCCTCTGCCTTCCATCTATTATTCAAATCTTATTTCCCAGCTTCTCCTCTTATATAGGAAATTAGAAAGAAATAGAAAAGCAAAAATCCCCACTTCTAGATCCCACTCTGAAGAAAGATATTTGCTTTTATTTTTTTTCAGTAAACTTCTCAATATGATACATTTTAGAACTGGTTGTCATGCTTTAGAAAATTAATTAAATGGATTACATTGTATCAGCGCAGATATCCTACTTAGTGAGATGATATTTCCAGTCTGTATAAATCTCTTGCTCCTGTGCTGGGAGGATCTGCTAGACACGACAGTATCAGACAGTTAACTTCTTTCTATTAGTTAGGCTTCACTTCACAGATACCTTTTCTGTACCAACAGTTTCCCATCTTTTTCTAGTAGTAAAGATCAGATTCTTTTGTAAGTTTGTTGATACATAACTTAAGGTCACTTAAAAAACTTAATTATGCTTCATTTCCAGGCATGTTTGTTTTTGTTCTTTTGGTTTTGTTTGTTTGTTTGTTTGTTTTTACGTTTTAGGCATTCTGCCCAGTGGTGACTCTTGTCTCTGCTCCCCACTGGAGCTGACCATCTCTAATCCGAGTCTCCAGTGAAGGGCATCATTATAAACTCAGATTTTCTATTCTCTTTTAACAAAATAATTAGGTTTTTTTTTTTTTTTTACAAGAATCTGCAAGTGTGCTTAGCATCTAATGTTACAGGATATATGGAGAGTTCTCAAATCCTGAATGTACAGTTCCTATGCACTTGGTGAAAGTAGAGAGAGCGAACTCAAGTCGAATTGCCTTCGCACAGCGTAGAAGCCAGAAAGAGGACGACCCAGGCGGCCCGGAATGTTGGTGTGGCTTAACTTAACACAAACCTTACAGCCATCCTACTTGACTCTCTCCATTAGGATGGAATGACCTCTCATGTCCAGTGACATTTAAATGTCTGTCTGTAGCCATGCTTCACAGCTTGGGAGAGTTTTATCTTATGGGCCAGTCCCACCAAATTTTAACCATATCCACTTTTCTGAAAGATGACTAAGAGGAGGAAGTTATTGTGACCCATGCTTCTTCTGTAAGATGTCTGTTTGGTCTGGGCCTGGCAGGAAGCCAGACTGTCCTCAGTGATGCGCAGGGTGAGTTAATGGCTCTAATGGCATCAGCTAGCACATTGGCTGGAATGATAATTACATGCAATTTTCTCCTTATGACTTCAGGAGACGGCAGAGAAAACCGTAACTCTTTCCTGTTAAGAATATGTGTAAAGGAACCTGGACTTGTTGAGTAAGAACAGTTGCTGCTCAGCTTGGAAGACCTGGGTTCAGATCTCTAGCATCCGTAAAAGACGGTGGCATGGCCCTGCATTCTCTTGTAAGCCCAGCACTTGATGAGCCCGTTCAGTGGGGTTTGATGATGGTTGGTCTAGTCCAGTCTCAGGACAAACGCTGTCTCAAAGAAATGAGACAGAGAGTGAGGTTAGACAGAGAACGGCCTCCCTTGGCTGCTCTTAATGTTGGGGTATGTGCATCTTCCTACACAGGTATGCATACACCACGCGCACACATGCACACATATGGATATATGCATATATGCACATATATATATATACACATACACATATGTACACAGGGACACACCTATATATACATGCACACATGCACACATATAACACACACACAAACCCACATACATACATAATACCACACATACAAACAGACACAAAAATACGTAAAAGAACCTTCTCTAAGGAACATGGAAAATGTAAATATAAATCAAGATTAAGATATTTTGATAGTAAAAGGGTTCCGTTTTTATGACAAATATACAAAACGATGCTTTTGCTTTTGTCTGAGATGCACATTAGTTACCTTGGTTAGTTCGTTTCTGATCCGAGTTTCATTATTTTTTAGAGTCTTAGGTGAACTGTTACTCTTAAGATTCGAGTGAGATATTTTAGATAGCTCCTTCAGTCTGATCTAAGATTTGAAATTCTAAAGAGGTTCTTATATCACTTCTGGAAGCCTGGGTCATGGGATTCTGTTTTCCATGGCTTCACCCCTTCATCATGCAAAACGATCCATCGCCCATGACTGAGTGGGGTCAGGAGCAGCTGTAGAGATAAGGCAGAGCTCATCAGTCCGCTGTGGGCGCAGTGAAACCCACCAGTAAGCAACTCCCCACGAGAAACAAAACAAAGAACGGCTTATGTCTGAGCTTGGGCGGTTTCAAGTTTTACCATAATGTAAATACGACTTCAGTTGGGAATTTTATTTTTCACTACATTTATTCTCAATTACTTTGTTCAGTGGTTTCGTTAAGATCGTGTATCTAACTCTAAGTGCAGAGGACGGGGATTTTGCTGGAAAAGAAACCGGGGCTGGAGAGATGGCTGCAAGGTTAAGAAGCTACAGTTGCTCTCCCAGAGTCATTCCAGGTTCAATTCCTAGCACTCACATTGTAGCTCGCCACTGTCTGTAACTCCCATTCCAGGGGGTTAGACACCCTCAGACAGGCATGAGAAACACCAGTGATCTCTCCCCCCAAAAATCAACCAACAAAAACAAAACAAAACAAACACAAAGACAAAACAAACAAAAGCAGAAATGTCTCTCATTCTGCAGCTGGTGTGACAGCAGGAAAGAGTGTTAGAACAAATTTGCATTAATAAAACGAGAGTTTTTATTTCGTTTTTAAGATTTCCAAAGTCTGTGAGATTCCACTGCTAGACAAAGAGCTACAGGCTACGAGTGACTGCTGAGAGAGGGCGAAACAGTCTTCCCCGGGGTGAAGCCCTGATTGGTGATGTATTATCAAGTGGTCAGCGCTGAATCTACAAGAAAGCAAACTTGTCAGCCTGCATGCTTGTATATATGTAAGAATAAGGAAGAAGACCCTGTCAGCCCGAGAGTGGGAGGCGTGGGCGGGGCTGGAGAGAGGACAGGGAAGCCAATGACATAATTATATTATAATAAAAGTATTTTAAAAAATTGAATAAAAACCCATAGCTTGTTGTGTACCTTCTGGGAGAGGTCAAACACGAAGCTGACAGGGCCGTGTTATCTTATCAAACTTTTACCTTAATCCACCCTATTTAAAATGACTAACCAGACAGACTTTTCAACCTGTGGGGTGTGTTACTTTTACTTTTTTTATTGCTGTGTCCACAGTACCAAAGAGTAAGCAACCAAAGAAGTGAATGGTTCATTATGGCTTCACTGGAGGAGATAGATTCTGTCCGGAAGTGGGGGGTGTTGCAGCAGGGGCATGGAGCTGCTGGTCCTGTTTTATCTGTAGCCAGAAAATAGGGAGTTGGGTGGATGCCAGTTCTCAGACCTCTTTGTCTTTTCATTCCGGCTCTGACCGCATTTCACAGAATTAGGTGGCAGCCCTTTAAGGTGCGTCTTCCTACCTCAGCTAGCCCGGAAACTCCTCCACTGACTTTCCCAGCGGTTTGTCTTCTAGGTGGTTTGGTATCTTGGAAGTCGACAGTCAGTATTAACCATCCCACCCAACAAGGATGCCCTCCTGTTTGTGGCATCAGAGGGAGTGACTTCAACATGTGTGAGGTCAAAGTCTTTGATCCACAGGATGTCAGGCACCACCTGGCCAGTGTCATGGGTACAGTAGGATTGGGCGCTTACTGGCATGATGAGTTTGTACTGCCTGGATTCATAAACTTTGCTGGTTTTCTCTCTCTCTCTCTCTCTCTCTCTCTCTCTCTTTCTCTCTCTCTCTCCCCCCCCTTCCTTCCCTCCTATCTCTCTCCTTCCTTCCTTCATTTCCCTTCCTGCCTTCTATGTATGTATGTATGAATGTATGTATATATGTATGTATGTAAGTTTGTATACCATGTGTATGCTTGGTGCCAAAGGAAGCCAGAAGAAGGCTTCAGATCCCCTGAATCTGGGGTTACAGAAACCTTGGGTTATAGTACACTTGGGTACCGGGATTTGAACCAGGTCCATGTGTGTGCTTCGAGCAGCTTCCACCCCTCTTCTCTGCTTTTCCCCGAGTTATCGTGAGTTTTATTTATTTACTTTTCTATTACGAGGTACTTTTTATTAGTACATTCCTGTTATCTCCACCCCCTTTTGTTACTTTGAGGAAGAATCTCATATAGTCCAGGCTGACCTCAAGCTCACTGCATACCCAAATCTAATATTGACCTTTGCGTCCTCCTACCTCCACTGCCAAATGCTGAGATTAGAGGCTACGTTTTAATAAACGCTTTACATCTGTGAAGTTATTTCTAAAGGCATGTAATCATAGACCTCTAGGGTGACCAATATTTCAGTAGTATGCATGACCACATATATATGCAAGGTCTTAGGTCATGCCATAAATTTCCTTCTCTGGTTCTACTGGTGTTAAACCTTTAGGGCATTGGGCATTTTATTTCTCCCTCTCTCAACACACACAGTGTTGGACTTGTGACAAATGGGTTGGTTTTGTATTTCATCTCTAATCTAACTTCCTGATGTTGCCCACTGCTACCCACCTTGATTTATGTGAAAATAAGCTTTTAGCCAGGCTAAATTTTACTGGTAGTTTTAAGACTATTTCAGATGAGCGTGATCTAAGCTGTGGGTTAGTGAACTTTAGCCCATGGCCTTCATCCAGCCTAGTCACATACTTTAGGTGTTCTTCCAGTGCAGTCCGGTAATCTGTTTGTTTTTTCATGTTTGACTGCTCTCTTGCTATAGTTACAGAATTGTGTGGTTCAAACAGAAGTTAAAGGAGTGTTTCCAAACTGGCTTTGCATAGATGTGTTTTTGTCACTCCTGATTTAAGGCACACTTCCTATTACTGGGCTAGTTACGTTGAAAAAAGGTTTCTTTCTATTTAAGATTTAGCTGTTAGTTACCTGTGCAGGGTCAAAACTGTATAGCCCATGTGTAAACTAAAAATTGGTGCAGGGATATAGAAAGTGTGCACTTTATAGAAATGTATTCGATGTGAGTCCCTTTACATGTGAGGGTTTTGACTAGTCCTCACACCCTTGTTTGGTGACTATTATTGTGTTGATATTAATGGGGGGCGAATAGAAGCTCAGGAAATGAATGTGAGAGAGCTTTGCATGCACTTAGCCACACTCTACGCTGCGTCTCAGCCAAGCTCTCGTCTCTCACCTAACTGTGTGGCCAGGTCCTGAAAATCCCTCAATCTTACTCATTGAGCCACAGTGCATTGGAATGTCACCGCTCTGAAGAGTGTGTAATTGAGCGTCTTACTCCATTCTGGTTAATCTGGTCACATTGTAGGATGGCTATGCAGTGAAAGAATAGCATTTGCTTTGAATCCTAGACAATTTAAAGAAGAAGTCTTACCAGCTCCAGAATATTGGATTATATAAATTAAAGATGTATTTTCAGTTAGAGGTGGAACCCCAGGAAGGAATAATTTGATAATCGATGGGTCTGTTTGAAATGACTTCTTTTCTCATCAATAGGAATTACTCCCACCTATCCATAAATGATAGCTCTTAATTCAGAGGAACCTCGCCAGGGTTTCCTTTCTTTTGCAAGGCGTCAGGCTGAGGTAATATTTTCACATACCAATTAATTGCAGGCCGCACAAAGAGTATTCTTCTGAGTCTGGATTGATTATCTTTTTAAAAGACTCATTTATAAATTTTCTAAGTTTTTATCCACTGAGCTCCTCAGCGGCACTAAATTAGAATGAATGACACAGGATTCATCCATTCTCTCGTAAAGGCATACATTTTTTGTGTGTACTTGAATATTTCTCGTGCGTGTGTATTTTAATTTTTGGATATGTATTGAGGAACAAGTGTTACTTGTCTTTATAGCTGACATGGACACACACTACCTGGGCATTGGTCCTGTCTGTCCATTCTCATTTGGTACCTTCGATATTCCCAGAAGTGTAGAGTTAACAGGAAACAGAAATCTATTTAAACATTCCAGCATTTTTCAGAGGAATGCTTTCGGAAAGCCATTTCTCTACTTTTCCCAATGAGATCTTTATTCTAGGAATAAAGATCTGCTCTGGTGAACTAGAACATCAATCCAGTATCAAGTCTCTCTCTCTCTCTCTCTCTCTCTCTCTCTCTCTCTCTCTCTCTCTCTCTAATTCTTCAGAATTAATTTGTTGAGGCATACCACTGGCTCCTTGGGCATTTTGACTTCATACCAGTGAATTTATATTGTAATTCCTTCTTTAGATTTAACTTTTGTTATTTTAATTGTGTGTTTTTGTGTGAGTATATTCACATGAGCATAGCTGCTCATGGAAGCCTAAGGCATTGGATCCCTTGGGAGCTGGAGCCGTAGGTATCTGGGACCCCTCCGCGCCCCTGCCCCCTGACCTTGCTGGATTCTTGCTTGTTATAGCACTGTATATGCCCTTAATCACTGAGCACCTCTCCAGCCCCTTATATTTGTGATTTATAATTAGAATAATTAAAGGAGATCTAGCCAATGCTTGTTTAATTTAATACTGTGGGTAGTGTAAATTTGTATACATTCATTTCTCTCTTGAAAATAAAGGAAGAAGGATCGTTGGATGTGGATTGCCACCTAAGTGAAGAAATCTGTCTTATTGATTAGTTCACAACTAGTCAGGGTTGATTTTGCATTTCTCTAAAAATCATCATACGGTTATACTAAGGACATCTACCGTATGTTCCAGCATATATTCCATGACCGTGCATATGCTTTTCTAGGGGAATATAGTTTTCTCCCATGCTTAAATCTAACAAAGTTTTCCATGTTTACAAGTAAATGGAGCTTGTTGCGTGAAGGCAGTAAGTTGCATGGGTGATAATTCTGTTTGTCTCCAGAATTTATACTTGGTCAGCAAATGATAAACAGATGAGGGCCCTGGATGGAATGATGGTGACGATTCTCCTACAGCGTCTTTTCAAAGCCTACCCTTCACAGGTCATGCAGAGTAACCTGCCCAGACCTTAATGACTCTTTTTTTTTTCCTGGCTCAAACTTAAAATTAATCAGATCCTGGGTGTTGTTAAAAAGCCCTTACTCTGGGGCAGAGGAAGTAGCTTAGTTGGTATAGTACTTAGCATGTACTCTTTCCAGGGCTCTATCCCCCAGGCCACAGACACTGGGTGTATTGACAGGCCTGTACTTCCTGAACTTGGCCAGTGGAGGCAGCCTGGGCTACGTAGGACCCTGTTTCAAAACTTTACAAAACAAACCAAAAAAAAAAAAAAAAAAACAAAAAACAACAGCAAAAACCAAAACACATGAGAAGAAAATGAACAAAAAATGCACAGTTTGGCTTTAGAGAGGATTTGAATTTTGAAACAGTGCCTTTGTATCTATCCTCTCTTTCTCTCTCTCTCTCTCTCTCTCTCTCTCTCTCTCTCTCTCTCCATGTATGTATGTGTTTATGTATGTGTGGATGTATGTATCTATCCACCTATCAATAATTTGTTTATCTATATATCTATTAATCATCTATCAATCGTTTACCTAATATATATCTATTAATATCTATCATCTATATCACCTGTTTATCTATTTATCGAACAATCATGTTTCCTCTATCATCTATATAACTATCATCTATCTTATTATCCATCTATTTATCAGCTAACAATCAATTATTCTAACACTATTGTCTGTCTGTCTGTCTATTTGTTGAGAGAGAGAGGGAGAGAGAGAATAAAAATTTGGTGAAGTTGAGATTTTTGTCCTTTAATGTGGCTTTCTGAATTGAACTCAGGTTGTCAAGCTTAGTAGCATGTAGCCTCCTATTTTAAGCTACCTCACTGGCCTCTAAAGAATTTTAGCATAAATAAATTTTCTCTCAAATTTCCTCAAAGGATCACAACAAAGTAGGGATTCTCTGGCACAGGTCTTAGAAGTTCATGACTTTTGAGCACGTATTTTCATGTAAATTAGTGCCTATGAGCTTAGCTACCTGACAAAAGGAATATATTATGCCTGATTGTTGATATCATGGTATGTCCTATGTAAAGAGGTTGTTAATAAATGACGGTCAAGGAACCTCTAGGGGAGTTTACCTCTGGATCTCTAATCCTCTACATCTCCACAATCCTAGAACCTTAATGAGCCCACAGACTCCTTACTGTAGGAGTCACTGGCAAAGAACTCTAGAGAGCTGTACTTTGACAACTCCATTTTAATTTAGAGACAGAGCCTTACTGTATAGCATTGGCTGGGCTTGAACCCAGTGTATAGAACAAGCTAGCCTTGACTTCACAGATAGCCACCTGCCTCTGGATCCTAACTGCTTGGATTATAGATGGGTGCCATCACACCCTCAGTAGTTTTCTCTTAAATACTATGTTTTAGGAATGCGCATTTGAAGGATCATATACCATAGAAATCTATGCTTCGAAAGTCATGGATAGGAATATAGTGTGGTATAATTTGTTCCAGATCTATGGTCTGGTTAGAACTGGGGATGAGGCCCGATGGTTGAGCCCTTCTCTAGCATATATAAGACCCACCTTGTTCCCTGTCCCTCCTGCCAACAAAAATCCAATTGGACAGGATGAGAGGTACGCAGTGTGCTATGTGTTATAAGCTGGAAACATGTTCCTGCCTCAGTTTATCTTAGTCCCTTTTGTGTTCCACGTGCTGCTAGATGTATAATTTTCTCAGTGTACCTCTGGATAAACTTTTAGGGGTTTCAATAAAACTGTAGATTGAACTGTCTGGTTTCTTTCTATGGCATCAGAAACCATTCATGTTAAGTTGTCTCTGCCTGACTCCCCCTCCATATGTGTCATAGCTGCTCCTCAGAAATGTTTTGGGGCCCTAACGGTGCCATACTTCTTTATGCATTTGTTACTTTCCTCCCCCTTTCCCTGTTTGCAATCTCGGTGTTCACGCACCGCTTTTGTTTTCTCCTCAGTAAGAAGAAGCAAGGCTCAGGAAAGGCTTCCACAAGTATTTCAGTTGGAATGGAAGAGGAGGTCATTAGAAAAAGACAGATAGTGCATTCCCCTAGATGCGGGGTTGGACATCTTGAAAGGCATACTGTGTTTCTTTGCTTGGTGTGCCTTCCCTTCTTTAGGTGTACCTTAGTGAGTGTAGTCTGTTTTTTGTTTTTTTGTTTTTTTTTTTTCAGAATTTTGTTCATCTTGTTATCACCTGTATCACATGGACTATTTTGTATCATTCATCAGCCTAGAGTTTTTGTTATATTATTATTATTATTATTATTATTATTATTATTATTATTATCTTCTTTTTCTTCTTCTTCTTTCTTCTTCTTTTTCTTCTTCTTCCTCTTCCTCTTCCTCCTCTTCCTCCTCCTCCTCCTCCTCCTCTTCCTCCTCCTCCTCCTCCTCCTCCTCCTCCTCCTCCTCCTCCTCCTCTTCTTCTTCTTCTTCTTCTTCTTCTTCTTCTTCTTCTTCTTCTTCTTCTTCTTCTTCTTCTTCTTCTTCTTCATTATTGTTATTTATCTCTTCTCCCTTACACTTTGTCACTTCACTAGTTCCTAATACTTTTGAGCTAGAAATCCCCTTTACAACAATGATAGTAAGAACGTGCTAAGGAAGGTTTATCAATGTGCTTTCCATGTCCTCAGTAGCTTCGTGCTACCTCTTGGATTAGAACTTATAGAGACTGAATATTTGTCTTCAAGGATTTTTCTTATCCTGCAAGTCAAGCTGACCAGTCAATGATTTCAACATCGTCCTGACGCTTTGCTAATACAGTAGTGACATGCACTGTTGACACACTTACTTCTTATAGCTATTCCTCTTGTTACTGTTAATCAGAATGCTGGTCTGAAATTAGCCGTGTCTGTGAAGGGCAACCACTACAGCTCTTTGTCTCCCAAATGAGTCAATATCATTTCCACTGGTAGTTTAAATTT
This sequence comes from Rattus norvegicus, assembly GCF_021556685.1. Taxonomy (NCBI): domain Eukaryota; kingdom Metazoa; phylum Chordata; class Mammalia; order Rodentia; family Muridae; genus Rattus; species Rattus norvegicus. The sequence continues at coordinate 18,338,770 of NC_141534.1, read as the reverse complement.
ATATACATGGGGCCCCAGACCTGTGTGAAGCATAACGGGGGCCCTGCAAGGCATATATTACAAAGCTCTAAGTCTTTTGGGGTTTGTGACAGCAAACGATTTGTGAGAAAAAGTTGTCCTTTACGATGCAAAGATGCATTTCCTAGTACCCCTCTTTTGTTGGTTTGAGATGAATTCAATTAATTTTATAAGAAGTGTACATCGTCTTTCTTGAGACCCCTATTCAAGCCAGGTCATTTAAAGTATATTGAAAACGCTATAATCCACGTTCCATTTTTGAACTTTGGATTATAGCAAAGGATTTCTGTAGTCAAAGACTCAAGAATACCCATCGTGTGCTCTGCTTTTGAGAAGGATGTTGGGGGTGTGTTTTTCTCTGTCCCTTACAGTTTTGTCTTTGATGCGCCTGCTTTCTGCCCTTGCTGAAGCCTGTCTTTCCCTGTTATCCAAAGTGATAAACTCGTTGAGGAGAGTGGGAAGAAGAAAATGGTCCGAAGCGCACCACCTGTTCGCTGAGTTTGCTTGCCTTAGAATCCCCCAAGTTTTCCGCACAGATCTCCATGGACACTATTCAAATATTGAGCTACTTGAAAGGTTGTTGGCTTTTCCCATTGCAGCCACTGCCCGATTTTCATTAGTTGTAATCAGTTTTCTTTTGAGATGAGACATATAGGCCCCTTCTGTTTTCCCGATTTGAGTAAACGGTCAAGTTCACTGTGTACCCTTTAATAGGTGGGCTAAGAAGTAAAAGCAGTCCTTTTCTTTGTGCAGTAGAAGTCACATCTGAAAGGCAGCCGAGGGTAAACGTGACCGGTGCTCTTAAAACGTCACGTCATTAAGCAAAGGAAGCCTGGGGGTCTTGGGCTAATCTCATCCATCCTGAGCCTCAGGTTCTCTCACTTTACAACTGTGTTGAGTTTGAAAATAATCTAAACAATATCCCAGAAAAGCCTGTCCCAGACCTCAAGTACTGTTTACACCCTGGTAAGCTCTGTGCGATTTATTCACTGTGTGAGACATCATAGACACCTTTATTCCTGTTTTAGGTGCGTTCGTGCATTGTGCGTGCGCGTGGTGCAGCGGGTGCAGTGCGTGCGTGGTGCAGCCAGTGCGGCGGTTGCGTGCGTGGCGAGTGGGTGGCGCGTGCGTGGCGTAGCGTGGTGCGTGCAGTGTGTGAGTGTGCGTGCGTGCGTGCGTGCGCGTGGTGCAGCGGGTGCAGTGTGTGAGTGCACATGCGGCAGCTGTTGCGTGCATGGCGAGTGGGTGGCATGTGCGTGGCGTGGTGCGTGTGTGGTGCGTGTGTGTGTGTGTGTGTCCATGCGTGCGTGTGTGCGTTTGTGCGTGTGTTTATATTATCCAAGATAGGTGAGGCAGAGTTTCTCTCTGTAGCCTTGGCCATCCTGGAACTTGCTCTTTAGACCAGGCTGGCTTCTCACTCACAGAGATTCGCCTGCTTCTGCCTCTCAAGTGCTGCAGTTAAAGGCGTGCGCCACCACTGCCAAGCTCATGGACACCTTTTAAATCAAGGGATGGATGAGGCTAAAATATGGACCTCACGGTTTTGACCTTGCATTGCAAGGAAAGTTCTCACTTTCTATCCCTTTTCCTGTAACATTGGCAATGGTGTTTGGAGATTTATAAGCTGAAGGAAAGCTTCATCTTATATATCTTTTTAAAAATAATTCAAAACTTGGGCTTCCCATCTGGGGCTCTGACAAGTTGCGTATACTGAGGTTTCAATTTGTATTGGGTGAACTAAAGGGAGTAGAGATCAACAGGGCTGCCATGGACTAGTATGATCACAGTGCCATGCTAGGTTTATATTTTCGCCTAGCTCTTGCTGCTCAGGGCTTTTCTCACACACACAAAGGCTGTACAGACCGTCACCATGTTCCTCGCTTCCCTTTCTAGGTGGCTGCACTTTTGATGATGGGCCAGGGGCCTGCGACTACCACCAGGATTTATACGATGACTTTGAGTGGGTCCATGTCAGTGCGCAGGAACCCCATTACCTGCCCCCCGAAATGCCTCAAGGTAAGACATTTTATCCTAATTCGGTGTCTAAGGAATATTTCAGGAAAAAAAAAAGAATTTTTCACTTTATGTGTAACAATAGAAATTTGTTATGTTAAACCCACTCACTGGGCTATTTGGTCACATGTAAAAATCTTAAAATTTTTGTTACTTCTCCCTTAACACTATTTTATAACCTACAGCATTCTTCAAGACTTCTTAATACAACTTTCTGTGCTTTGCAAAAAAATATGTAACTTTGTAAACATTTGTTCTTTTGCCCTTACTAAGAAGTGAAAGTGATCAAGTAAAACTAGAAAGGAGGAAAAAGAAAAGAAGCCATAAATAGTCAAAGCTTATAGGAAAATATATTAAGCATGAGATTTCTTCATTTGGATACCTTTGATCATATCTCTCAGGTGTGGTCTAGTTAGATTCTAGGCAAGCAGTGGTCTCTGGTCAGGAGATGAATGCTCTCAATCTCATGAGTGAGTGAGCCAATTCTTCTGTAGAGAGAAACCTTGGAGATAACATGACCAAGCAGAGATGCTTTCTGGGTAAATGTTGTAGAAAAGGCGCAGAGATCTGTTTCTTACCGCCTAGGACTTCTTGTAGATACTGACTTTGATTTTATGAGATAGTGTATTTCCTGATTGCTTAAGACAGGTCATGAATTTTTTTGTAATTTGTGAAAACCACAACACAATAGCATTTCAATATATACGTTCCACATAATGAGGGGGTAGTGTTTTTTTTTTTTTTTCAGTTCTACATGTTAGTTTGGATCTAACTCTTAAGTTATCTGTTGATAACTTGATAACTGTTGATAACTTGAATAATTATAAGAATCAGAAACATACACACAAAATTTGAACCATAGTACCTAGGAGAACAGTGTTGTTTAGAAGGAAGCAAATGATTATATATAATATTATATGTTGTAAAAATAATATTCTTTCTCTATGCTTTAAATGATATAATTGATATTAATATTCTACAAGTAATTTCTTTTGAAGTACAATCTTAGTGTTTTATTATAATTACATAAAATTAGGTAAGATTGATTTTCCTACAAATTTAGCCTGTCCTTCGTAATTGATCGTGAGTTTTAGACATCGCCATTGGAAGTGCAAATGTCAATTATGGTGCTTAATTAAAAAACCTTGCTAATTGGCATGATTCATAAACACAAAAGGAGAAAGCGTTGATGATGATCAGTGGACTATGACAAGCTCTCAAAGCAAATAAAATAAAACCTAAATGATAGATATTCAGACAAGGGTGTAAATAATTCATTGAGTATGTTCTTGGGACTGTTTTTGCATGGTTCTATAGTTGCACGCTGGGATTAAGCCTTCTCCTTATTCTGAGCTGTAACTTCCCTTGTCTGAGTAGACAAATGGTAATTTTGAGGCTACACTAAGGCCCAGTTTTCTTGGTGTAGGAATATATTGGTGGGCAGTGCTTACTTGAGACCCCTGGTTTCTTATGCTTGACCCTGACACTTTGGGCAGATTCACTTCCTTTTGTGCATTGGCTTGTGGTCTTCCTTCAAAGGTACACACAATATTATTCCGACTCCTTTTGATTAAAGAAACCTCTGTACATTTTTTCACTTTGGTATTCTCGGTGGTAAATTTAGACTTAATTTTTCATGTAATATTAAAAAGGTGGGCTGCAACGCACACATTTTGACTGTTTATCATCAGAGAATAATCAGAAAGATGTTGATTTATGGAAATGTTGCCTTTACTAATTTCTATTGATGGTGTGTAATGAGAGCTGAAAGGAATGCTCAGATGACCTTGTTAGTTCACCTTTTATACAATTACTTAATCATCGGCTACAGTAAAGGATGCTATGTACAGAAATTGAAAGTGTTTGATATTCAGCCATACCCTCCAATTAATAATTAATCATGCAAAGGAAGGGAAAAGGTCATGGACAGGATTTATTTATTTATTTAGAATGTAACTATGTTTAGTCTAAGGAGAAGTGAGAGAAATGCCTGTGTGCATCCTTGTTTTATTCACCCGTTTTGTACGCATGTGAGTATACACATGGGTTCACATGCACATGTGTGTTTGTGCATGTGAGGGGCAAGAGGACAAACTTGGGTTGCCGTTCTTGGGAATCTTTTGTCTTGGTTTTTAAGGTAGCCTAGAGCTTGCAGCATTGGCTTATCTGGCTGGCCCATGTGGATCCCTGTGTCTCACCCTTTTTTCCAGTTAGGATTATAAGTTTTCAAGCTTTGGTGTGAGAGCTAGAAGGAAGGGTCTCAAACCTGAAAGGTGAACACTTTACTAACTGAGTCATCCCCTCTAGCCCTGTTCATTTTTTTTACAAGATATTTTTCTCTAATTTCCTTTCTAATATTCTTTCAAAGAACCTACTGTGCATTAATCTGCCCATATATTGGCAAAGAGGACATGATTAAACTTACCAGATTTCCATGATCTGTCCTGGGGACTTGGCTCAGCTGTTAAGAACACTTGTTGTTCTAGAAGACCAGGGTTCCCTCCTCATCACCTCACTCAGTTCACAACTTTCTATCACTCAAGTTCCAGGGTATCTGACGCCCTCTTCTGACCTCCTTGGGCACCATGCATGCAATACTACATACACGTATATATATGTACAGCATCCCTATACATGAAATAAGATGGATAAATGTATTGTAAAATTTTCAAATGACCCATCTTTTCTTTGTTCATACAAATAGGTAGGCCTGATTACTTTATTTACTGAAAAAAATATAAACAGAAACAAAACCAAGCCAACCTATGCCTTCTGTCATAGGAAGTCTGTCTGTCTGAAGCAGACACGGTATTGAACCTTCTGCGGTACTCGGGCATTGTTAATTATTGATATTTTATTGGCCATTAGAGGGTTTAAAAAACCCAGACATTGTAACTACACAAGTTTTGAATACTAAGGGAAGAATATAGAAAAATAAGGAAATAATGTCTCATGAGAAATATGCTACTGGTAGTGACTGCTTGCCACATTCTAGAGCAGTTCTTAGCTTGTTAGATGACAGTAATTATGGCAAGAAGGATCTTAAATGTTTCAAAATAGCTTGCAGAAGAACAAAGGGTTCATGAATGAGCCCTGTGGCAAAATAGAAGCCACTCATCAGTGGGATGCAAAGTCAAGGTATAAAGAGTTCAGCTGCACCATGGTGACACCAGGTGTTGCTAAACAGAATGGAGAACAAGACGAAGCATCTCCGGGTACTGTAGACTCACGATCTGCATAGCCCCTCGCACAGCCTAATGGGCAGCTAATCTATTCTTGGCTATAAGCCCAGAGAGCCAGAGCCCCATGTTCATTCAAAGAAGGTACAAATGCATATAGAATCAGCATCTTAATAGTTCCAAGGTGTAAGACCTGACTTGCTGTCAGTTAGTACAGTGTACCAAAGCCCAGAGTGTGTTCATACAGTGAAGTAGGTATCATGCCACAATGGGAATGCATTTACTCATGCTGTAAGCAGCGAGATGGATGGATTTTAAAACCATCATCAGGGAGTGAAATCAGACACAAGAGTGTTTCATTTAATGTCCATACGCTTCAAAAATAGGCTAGAGAGATGGCTCCGTGGTTAAGAGCACTGGCTGCTCTTTCAGAGGTCCTGAGTTCAATTCCCAGCAACCACATGGTGGCTCCCAGCCATCTTATCTATAAGGGGGATCCGATGACCTCTTCAGGCAGGCGGATGTGTATGCAGCAGAACACTTATATATTCAATAAATAAAATTAAAACAAAACAAAGCCAAAATAGGTACAACGATTGCCGACTTAGACATCTATTAGTGTGCCTACTTATGGGTGGGCATGGCATGAAGGAGATACCTGGATGCTGGATGCCCCGGTTATTGACCTGGGTAGCATTGGAGTTGCTATCAGTTGAGAAACTACTGAGTTGTGATGGGGAATTGTTTTCCTGTCTGTAACTTACAGCTTAGCAAAGAGTGACAAGGACTAGCGTACTATTGAGAAGCCAGAATAATAGATAGAATGTTGTAGTTTAGCAAACATATACATTCCAGAAGACTTCAAATGGGATAGAATCTTATTTTCTTCCTCCCTTGATCCATAAGTCTTGATTCCCTAAGCTCATCGTTTGGGCTTTGGTCAGGGTATTTATTTGTTTATTTTTATTTCTATTTTTTTGTCCAGTTATCCATGCACCAAATGCTCCCCCATTTTTACTGTGTCTCTATATCATCTGAAGGGTGAGGAACTTCCTGACTGGCCTGGAACACTTTTTCAGTCTTTATAGCTTGATAGTCTCTCAATCTCACTTTGTGCATGTGTCCATTGGGATTATTCTTAGAGTTTCAATTTTATTATATATTTTCCCACCCGACTCATAACATCCTCATGCACGGGTAGCATAGTTAAACATTTCAGTTTCTTTTTGTTTTATTTTTTTTTAATTTTATTGGTGTATATTTATCATTAACATTGTTGAGTTTCATATAGACAATTTACTTCAAGTATATTTTATCCTCTGGACATACTCAATCTCTTCTATTTTCTCCCATTTATCTCATTGTCTCCATCCTTTACTTCATCCACCAGCCTACTTTGGGTCTAATTTTTGAAATACTTGGAAATTGAGTATTTTACAACTGAAGCAAGCAGTAAGGAATCAAGATGTTCTAAAGTTGACTGATTTCTGCTGGGCACTTAATTCATAAGAAATGATTTCCATTTTCTCACTCAATATGTCCATAATATAAATCAAATATATTAATATATATTCCATATATTTATGAGTGTATGTGTGTATGTAAAATCCCTTTGATATCTCACTCTTCTGCATTCATGTATACTTTTTTTGTCAATAGTTTTAATATTTTTTGGATACTTTATATATTTACATTTCAAATGTTATCCCCTCTCCTATCCCTCTTCCCCTGCTTATGTGAAGATGCCCCCATTCCCACCCACTCCCACCTCAACACTATAGCATTCCCCTAAACTGAGGAAACAAGCCTTCACAGGACTGAAGGCTTCTCCTCCTACTGATGCCAGACAATATCATCCTCTGCTACATATGCAGCTGGAGCCATGGGTCCCTCCCTGTGTACTCTTTGGTTGGTGGTTTAGTCCCCAGGAGCTCTTCTGAGATCTGGTTGGTTGATATTGTTGTTCTTCCTATGGGGTTGCCAACCCCTTCAGCTCCTTCAGTCTTTCTCTAACTCCTCCATTGGGGTCCCTGTGCTCAGTTCTATGGTTAGCTGTAACCATAAGTATCAGTAAGACTCTGGCAGAGCTTCTCAGCAAACATCCATATCAGTCTCCTTCCAGTAGGTACTTCTTGGCATCAGCAATAGTGACGGGGCTTGGTGGCTGCATATGGGATGGATCCCTAGGTGGGGCAATCTCTGGCTGACCATTCCTTCAGTCCCTGTTCCACTCTTTATCCCTGTATTTCCTCCTGTGAGTATTTTGTTCCCCATTCTAAAAAAGACTGAAGCATCCACACTTTGGTCTGCCTTTTTCTTGATCTTCATATAGTCTGAAAATTGTTTCTTGGGTATTCCAAGCTTTTGAGCTAATATCCACTTGTCAATGACTACATACCATGTGTGTTTTTCTGTGATGGGTTAGCTCACTCAGGATGATATTTTCTACTTCCATCCATTTGCCTGAGAATTTCATGTAGTTATTGTTTTTAATAGCTGAGTAATATTCCACTGTGTAGATGTACCACATTTTCTATATCCATTCCTCTGTTGAAGGACATCTGGGTGCTTTCCAGCTCCTGGCTATTATAAATAAGGCTGCTATGAACATAGTGGAACATTGTTCTTGTTACATATTGGAGCATCTTTTGGGTATATGCCCAAGAGAGGTATAGCTGGCTCCTTAGGTAGTACTATGTCTAATTTTCTGAGGAACCTCCAGACTGATTTCCAGAATGGTTGTACCAGTTTACAATCCCACAACAATGGAGGAGTGTTCATCTTTCTCCACATCCTCGCCAGCATCTGCTGTCACCTGAGTTTTTGATCTTAGCCATTCTGACTGGTGTGAGGTGGAATCTCAGGGTTGTTTTGATTTGCATTTCCCTGATGACTAAGGATGTTAAACATTTTTTTAGGTTATTTGTGGCCATTCGATATTCCTCAGTTGAGAAGTCTTTGTTTACCTCTATAGCACATTTTTTAATAGAATTGTTTGATTCCCTGGAGTCTAACTTCTTGAGTTCTTTGTATATATTAGATACTAGCCCTCTATTGGATGTAGGATTGATAAAGATCTTTCCCCAATCTGATGGTTGCTGTTTTGTCCTATTGACAGTGTCCTTTGCCTTACAGAAGCTTTGCAATTTTGTGAGGTCCCATTTCTCGATTCTTGATCTTAGAGCATAAGCCATTGTTGGTCTGTTCAGGAAAATTTTCCCTGTGCCTATGTGTTTGAGTCTCTTCACACACTTATGGTCACTTGATCTTTGACTAAGGAGCTAAAACCATCCAATGGAAAAAAGACAGCATTTTTAACAAATGGTGCTGGTTCAAGTGGAGGTCAGAATGCAGAAGAATGCAAATTGACCCATTATCTCCTTGTACAAAGCTCATGTCCAAGTGGATCAAAATTTCAGTTTCTTAAGATACCATTTTATTTTCTTCAGACAAAAGAGGCAGCTTTTTATAATGCAAGGTTTGATAGTTTATTTTGTTCAAGGGGCTGGAGAGATGCCCCAGTGACTCAAAATGCTTGCTATGAAAGCATAAAGACCAAGTCCTCATGCCTACATAAAAATCTGTGTATGGCTCTATGTGCCTGTTAGATGGAGACAGGGCATTCATTTTCCTGGGAAGTCGCTGGCCTCTCAGCCCAGCTTACCCTGTGAGCCTCTTGTTCATTGAAATAAAGTGGTATATAATAGAAGGTGTGTCTCCCTACGGTTTCTGCCAGGCCAACCCCAGCCCTCAGCATACCATGCCAATTACTCCTCGCATTACATAAAATTTTTGTTCATAATTTGATAAAAAATTCTCTCTCCGTATAGAAAGGAATCGGATAAGAAATTTTTGTTTCTTAAACATTGTAATGAGAGATTTTAATGTGATCAGAAGATTGTAATTATTCACTTAACTTGACCTTTATAAAGGACACCATCTAATTTTGATATGTTTAAATGCCAGTTATTAGTAGGAGAGAATTCCTACTTTCTCCACCTTGCTTGTCAAACTATTGTTTTCCACAGGGAAACTTGTTACATTCATGTAAGGAGAATACAGATGGCGGACTGGGCTAGACATTGTTCTTTGATCTTACACATTTTTACATCTGTGATCCTGATTCTCAAATATCCTTTTATCCTACGACCGCATGAAACAAACTCATTTCCCCGTTTGCCTATCTGTTCTGCTCTGTTCTCGATGTGAGGGTGAGGCAGGAGGCTGACATATCATTACATTTGTCTTTCACTGAAATTGTAACTGCCTTTTTCTTTTGAAGATGTGTTTCTCTGAGATGATTAATTGAATTTTCCGTTAGTGTCTCTGGAGTACCTATTTGACAGTATTTAAAATTATGACTACATTAGATTCCATCTTCAACTTCCTTTTTTCTACTGCTAATGACATAAATCACTGCCTGCGGTTTTTGATTTAAATTGTATATACTGTGTGTTATAAAAATATAATAAAAGGTCTAATTTAGATTAAGCGGAAGATTGAGGGAGGAAACCATTTCTCTGCCTTGTAAAACTTAGTGAGGTGTGATTCCGTAGTTTATGGCCTTAACATTTAGAGACCAGATGAGCCTGTAGGGGGGAGAGAGAGGGAGAGAGAGAGAGAGAGAGAGAGAGAGAGAGAGAGAGAGAGAGAAAGAGAGAGAGAGAGAGAATTCATACAATGCTAACAAGTGAGCTTGTGTATGAAACCCGATTTAAACCCGAGGCTGTGTTGTTAGATTTGCGCATGCTCTGTTAGGAGTATTAGAAAGATTGTTAAAACGATGCTTCCCTTCTTTAAGTACTTATCTGCTGAGCTTCACCCTGCTTTGATAGTCAGCAGGAAGAGGCTTGTGTGTCATTGGGGTTTCTGCTTCCTTCTGGTGGTAGGATGCAGTGAGAATAGAGAGTTTGTTGTCTACCCTTTAATGCATATGACAGCATTCACAGTGAACTCATTCTGTACTCAATAATCCTAGTCTGTTTAACTCCAACTCCAGTAGATCTGTCCTGGTAGCCACTGTAAGGAACGCTTAGAGGCTGAGAGCTCTAAGGTGATGTTTGAAACTGTTTTTGCTAACTCAGACCCTTTCGTACATGTATGTCTGAGCCAAGAGTTAGCTCCAGTGAGTGTGTGCGTGGGAGCGTGCGTGCATGCATGTTTGTGTGTGTGTGTGTGTGTGTGTGTGTGTGTGTGTGTGTGTAACATGCTTAGCTGCATATATAATGGCATATGTGCATATGTGTGAAGGCCAAGGGTCCAAGGACAGCTTTGGGTGTTGCTGCCTTGTTTGAAACAGGGTCTCTCTGTTGTCGTTTTGCTGTGTTTGTCAGTCCAGTTGGACCTTGTACTTGTAGGGATTTGAGTCTCTCCACCTCTGATCTTGCCAGAGAAGCCCTGGGATTATACTACAGCCAGCTCTATGTAAGTCTAGAGATGCAAAATGCAGTCCCAAGTCTCTCATGACAAGTGTTCCACCCTTGAGTCATCACCCCTGTCTTATATGCAATTTGTTAATTTTCCTAAGAGCCCTATAAAATGTGATATGGAGATTGGTAGAGGGCTTCACTTGCTTACAGATAACCAGTATAGATCAGTAATTTGCCACAGTACCACTGCGCTTCTATTTCAGTATAGGCAAACTGACATATTACCTGGACTCCAGCATAGATATTTATGTCCACTGATTTAATCTACAGTGGGTTTCTCCTGACATCCTTTGGGAGTGAGACCCTGTCCTTTCTTTTATTTCCCTTTGTGTTATTTTTAGTTATTTGATGAACACTTGTCATGGGTCAGTCTAAGTATCCTTTGGAAATGCATATTATCCACTGTGTCATGAGAACCTGTGTGTTAGAAGAAGAAACCCACGGCGTCTCTGAGGGAGGCTGAGTAAAGTCAGAGTTTGAAAATAATTTTTAAGGCTTTGTTTACAGTGATGTATTTTAGGACGAGAATTACAGGCTTCTCCCAACTGTGTCATCATTATGTCTGTCGGTAGTTTTGCATTGAGCGCAGACAAGATAGTTTACCATACTTGAATTGCTTATTAAATAAACACCGAGAGTTGGAGGCAGCGTGAGGTGAGGGAGTGAACAGTGAAGCACTCGGAGAGTCAGCCACCAGGTAGCGACTGCTTTTTAATGTAAGGATTATTATGCCCACGTACGTAAATGTGGCCTGAAGAGTGTTTATATTCCAGAGAGCAGAAGCGGCACTCCGAGACAGGAGTCTTTTCCTGCCATTTCAGGTGACATATCTGAGTTAGATATGCTCCAATCTGTCTCCCAGGGAAACAACAGTTAAGTATGAAAAGCGAGGGAGAGAAAAAGAATTACATTGGTGTCACTACTAGAGAATGTTCTTTTCAAAGTCTGTGCAGCCATCTTTAGCATGGACCTTAAAATCAATATGTAGTCCAGAGAAACAAAATTACCTCTTCTGTGATGAGAGGGTGACTTCAGCTGTGGTTATGACCTTATATTTTACCTTTCCAAAAATAACCTTGTCTCCCAATGCCCGTGTGTATATGAGGTTGAGCACTTATTAGCTTCCAAACAGAACAGGGAACGCATGAAAATAAAAACGACCGCAAAGGCACAAGAGACAAATAAGTAAAATAGCGATCTTTGTAGAACGGTATGATATCAATGCTTTCACCAGAGCAATGAAGTGATATGTGGTACATATCACTACATCGTATGACACAAAGTGTTCATATGCTAGACAGGTTATATTCAGAATTCTCTACTGTTGGCCTTCAAACCTAAATTCATCTGAAGGAATGATTGCCTGTTTTAGAGGGCTCTTTCCTAATGAACAAATTATTGACTGAGGAACGTTTCTCAATAAAATTTGTGTTTTGCGGGGTTAGAGCCAAATGGCAACTTTGAGAGGGTCTATAAGATCGTTAAATCCTCACTTAGCAATGTGAGACAACACTGATGGCTCTCTCAGGGCGAGGAAAAGCATATTTAACAGAACAGGTTCAGAGATTTCACTATAGGTTTCTGGACTCTGCACTAAATTCTTTAACACTTGCTAATTAAGTATGAAGCAGAATTGGCAATTCTGTGTTTGACTGTGTATGTGATATGTGTATGTGCACATACTTGTGTGCATAAGTACATGCGTGAGCATGTCTGTGTAGGTTAGACTTCAAAGGTGTTTTTCTTGATCCCTTACCATTTTAGTTTGTAATGAGATTATCTTCCGGCTGTATGGATATGTCAATAATAAATATGATGGCCTATGGCTTAGGCAGGAAATAGGTGGGGCATAGGAGGTAGGAAGGATTCTGGGAAAATGCCAGCCAAGAAAGTGTGACAAGACAGGCACGTGATACCTGAGCACACGTAACCAGCCATGTGGCACAATGTAGATTAAAATAAATGGGTTATTTTAAATTATGATCTAGGCAGAAGAGGACTTTCTATGGCCAAGGTATTTGTAACTATGTTTTGATTCTGAGTCTTATTTCTGGGAGCTTGGTGATGGGAGGGGGGACCAAACCTAACTTAAGCTAGTTCTTTTGAAGTTTATTTATGTTTATTTTACGTATATAAGTACTTTATTGCATCTGTGCTTGTGCACTGCATGTATACATGGTCCTCAGGGAGGCGGGAAGAGGGTGTCAGATCTTCTGTGCATGCTTGTTTGCTGTCATGTGGGCGGTAGCAAGTGAACCTTGATTCTCTGGAAGAATATCAAGTGCTTTTAATTGGGGAAACATTTCTCCAGCCTTATCGTTTTTGTTTTTAAGAAAGTGGGTGTTTTTGTTTGTTCTTTTGTACCTAGAAGAGATGGTTTTGTCTTGGAACGAGACAGCCCTCATCTCCAAGGGATAGAAGACGGTTTATGCTGGTTAAAGTACAAATGACCGTGTCCTAGCGGACACCTTCAGGTCTCCACATATATAGTGTTTCGATATGGAACCAGTTCTGTGGAGTTTTATAATAACAGAGCAAAGAGCGTCATGTATCACGACTTAGAAAAGTGCCTTCATGGGAACATCTGAGAGGCCAGCTCCAGCAAGACGGAGAGTCTCTCCTATAAGCCTCAGATGCTACTGATGACGCCCCAGCTTTTGAATTGGTGGAAGTCAATGGTCTGGTAAGATAAGGGATCCCACAAGGTTTCTCATGTATTAATCACAGGTTGTTAGATCTGACCCAGAGGTGGGTGAAGAATTCAGGGGTCTTAAACTAGTCAGAGTATAATTAGGCTTTGAACCTGCAGCCTTCCGGTCTCTCCAAACCACCGGGGCTCCTATTAGACAGCCAGTCTTTGCAGACAGAAGCTCTTTCCAGTAATTTTCATTTACCCGACCCGTGTTTAAAATATTTTCTCTGGTAAGCAGTTACTATATTTATTTCAGGATTGTTTTCTATGAAAGCTTGATGGCAGTTTAAGAAAAGTGGTTATTGAAGTTTGTGGGTTTTTGGTTTTTTTATTTGTTCTTTTTTGTTTGTTTGTTTGTTTTTTTAATGTCACAGGGAGACTGGAGAGTGACTACAGGGGATGAGTCAGTTGCTTTAGCCAGTCTGAACAATACTGCTTGGTATTAGGTATTACATCCAACCTCTTTGTAATCTCTCAGCATTTCAAGGTATTGATGGCGTTTGGTGATTATTTCTTCTATTTTCTGGTCCCTTCCACTTCTTCTCTGCTGGGGAATGAACACTGAATTTTGTGGCCTTTTTATTACCACTGGAGGGCGACACAACCAGGATCTCGTTAGCTGTGGTTGAGTGGTACTACTCATAATATTAAAAGAAAAGTGAAACTGGACATGGCAGGGCATACCTTTAGTCCCAGCACTCGAGAGGCACAGGCAGACAGATCTCTGAGTTCGAGTCTAACCTGGTCTACAGAGCCAGTTCCAGGACAGCCTGGGCTACACAGAGAAGCCCTGTCTCGGACAGTGGGAGGTGGGGATGGTAAAGGGTCACACACAGCACTAGTGACTTACGTTCAGACGTACGGACAGTTGTTTATGGTTTAATGAATAACGATTGACTGACTAGCTCAGAACCTTAAAAAAGGTAAACGATCTTTTGTTAGCTTCCCCATTCAACAGTGTGGATCAGTTATCTTGCAGTCCTGTGTCTTTTGAATATATTAACAAACACATTGAAAGACAATAATGTCAAAGAAAAACTTGAGTACTTTAGAGCAGGGGTTTAATTTAGTAGAGCACAATATAACTGTGGTGGAAGATCCCACCATCACCCCCTGGCGCGTGTTTACGCATTTTCTGTCAGGTACTTGACTTCTGACTTACATCTGCTAGTGGCTAGCAGAGTTACAGTTGTACCCTCGACACCTTGCCTTGGAGCGAAACAAATGATTTTGATTGCTCTAACCAGATTTTTTCCTTTCATGGAAATTCATTATTAGTAAAACTAAGAACGAGATTCCTTTTCGCTGGATACCATTGACTTTTTAATCATTTACTGTGTTTTAAAACCCGTGGTGTCAAGGCTGACTGTTGCAGTCAGATGTCACCATCCGAGGCTGAAGGTCTCTATGCTCAGTAGTCGTGATAGTACAGCTTTCTCGTTATCCTTAGTGGGCAGCCTGGACAAGTTTCTTGCTAAACCAACAACAGTGGTCCAAAGAGGCTTGGGATCCTCCCATTTCATATCTCAGTTTGGGAACTGGACACCTGAGGGAGTATCATCAGAGTGGACCGGATGAGGAGAACCAAACACTGCTCTGAAATGCTCACTGTGCCCTGCCACCAGCACACACTGTTTAGGTCTGGGATGACTGCGTGCTGTCGAGAGTGTGGCGGGGCTCAGTGCCCGTTTTCGATGTCAGCATTCCCGATCCCACACGCATCACAAAACTCCATTGGCAGTGATAGAAAAACCTTAACTTACTGAAGTAAACATAGCAAATGTAAGAGGCAATCCAAGGATCGCTGCTGATCTTTATTTTACTAAACAAATAATGTATAAATAATCCAAATGAGAGACTAGATTCTCCAACCTTTGAGTCCAGATTCTCTCGTCTGGGTTTTTTATTGAGACATTTAAACCTTTCTGCATGTCTGCTTTATCATAAGTAAATTAGAAATAACATGGTTCACGTGTGCTCTCTTGTCTTGTTACGCCCATAAGATTTAAACATTAGTGCAGCATCTGTCAGCGTCTAGTGTGCTGTTGATTTGTAATAAATCTCACTCACCTTTTCCCCTTGGGCTCCAGGGTGACATGGCTGGTTAGTAATCTCATTAATCCGTAAGAAATTGATTTGAATTCCTCTCACTTACTTTAGCGTAGAATAACGTCCTTGCCCCTTATACATTTCCAGTGGACCATTAGGAATTATTTTTATGTCCAATCCAGACATTGTCCTGTCCGTGTGATTTTGACCACATACACTCTTTAGACGGAGACTCCTAATGGTGTCTGAAGATGATTTTTGACAATGAGGTGGTAGCTTAGTTGGGGTCACTGAATCTCTTCATGAACAGTGAGCATTGTTTTCCCTTTATGGGCTGTGATCTTTCTACTTTGCTCATGTGTTTATCTGTTGTTTTTACTCATGTGTTTATCTGTTGTTTTTACTCCTCCATTAAAGATAATGCCTTTCTACATTATCTCCCCTTTCACTCTTCCAATTCATTACCCTACTTCCCAGACAACTAGCTAGCCACATCCGGAGTTTAAAGAATTCAGTCTTTTATTCTCAAAAAAACCCCTATTTTTGGGAACCTTTTTCTCTTTCAAGAATAATGTTCGTAGTTTTTCTTTCTTTCTTTCTTTTGGTTATTAAGTAACTTTTTTTTTTTTTTTTGATGTTCTGCATTCCTGTGATCAAAGTCCCATTTGCTACATGGAGTTGGGAAGTCTCTTCCCTCGTTACATCTCCATATTATTCTTCAGAAAACTCGAGTAAATTTCTGTGAGGTCCACTGTGCCTCTCATATCTGTAACTCATTGTTATTTGATCAGAATAAGAGCCAATGTAAGACAGACAACCACACAAACATTAACTAGCAGAATATCCCACAGTGAACATTACTGAACATTGAAGTAAGCTCTGAGGCAGTATTTTGTCCTCTGAAAGAACAACCTGGAAGAATCAAGCTTTTACCCCCAGACTAACCAACTGTTATTATGTCAGAATGCATAGCAAGCCTCTATTTTCAAAATATGTGGATGTGTGCATTCTGGAAAGGATTTTGTATTTCAGGAAATACTAGCAGAGCTCCCTTTTCTTCTGTGCCCGGTGGGAAAAAGACAGATCCTGTGACACAGACCTAAGTGCTTTGTACTTTTCTGTTTTAAACATTACATTTACTTACTTATTCTACGTGTATGCACATACAGAATTTCAGGGGATAGCTTATGGGAGCCGTTCTCTCCTTTCACTGTGTGGGTCCCAAGGTTTAAACCCAGGTCATCAGGCCTCAGATAATATACCTGTTCCTTCTTCCGAAGTCAGACCTCGATTTTGGGTTCTAGCATTAACAACAAATGACCAGTGGACCAGTGCAAAAGGCTCTCCTAATGTAAAGTTAGAAACCATGCCCTTTTCTTGTTCTTGCTGTTTTGTTCTTTTGTTTTTTTTTTTTTTTTTAAGAAGGGTTTTACTCTGTAACATCCTTGGCTGTCCTGGAACTAGCACAACACCAGACCAGGCTGGATTCAAACTCACAGAGATGTTTTCCTCTGCCCCCAAAGTCCTGGGATTAAAGGCATGTGCCACCACCACCCTGCAAAAACATGCCATTTTTTATTTGGCCTTTTGTTTCTAAGAACGTGTTTGTAAGGACTGTAATGGCTGTCATTCTACTGTCAGCCTTACTTGGAGACCTGAGGGTAATCATGTACAGGTTAAAACAACAACAACAACAACAACAAAACCAGAAACATTATTAGAAAGAGAATAGGCGGGGCTGGGGATTTAGCTCAGTGGTAGAGCGCTTACCTAGGAAGCGCAAGGCCCTGGGTTCGGTCCCCAGCTCCGGGGGGGAAAAAAAAAAGAAAGAGAATAGGCAAAAATCAGAACTTAACACAATTCTTCTCTGGGAAACTTTATCTAAATGTCTTCCATGAATAGCATATGTTTCATGAAAAAATATTTGTACTTTTAAAGGAATAGGAAAGTGTTAGCTACACTACCACTTGATATGCTTCATGCTCTTGACAAATAATTGTTCTGTGGTTGGATCCTGTGTCCTGTTGGAAGACATTTTTCTCAGTATTTCTTCATTTTGTATTTTGAGCAGAAAAACCGTAAAGTTCACTTTCTTCTTCTCTTAAAGCTAATGCACATGTGAAAATGAAAGGGATCATAACCCAGGAAAATCCCACACAAGTCTAAAAACCAGCAGCCCACCATTAGTATTTGGATGTTGTACCCAAAGACCTAAAGGTAAGAGAGGTCCAGGTAGATGCAGCAAGCAGGAAGTCTCTGAAAGAGAGATTGCCTGGCACTGAGGACCAGTCAGGAGATTATTTGGTTTGAGGGAGGCTTTTCAATAAGAGGTAATATCCATAGTAATAGTGGGCTGATTTTACTAGATGATTCTCAGCAGTGCTTATTAAAGTCTACAGCACAGTGACATGGTTTGACTTTTATCCTGACAGGATCCCAGGTATAGGATGTGGGAAACAAACACCGGAATGGAGAAGATTTGAAACAGGAAGCCTCATTAGATTACTAGAATGCACACAAGGATGCCTTGAGCTAAATAGTACGGTGCAATGCAAAAACCATGATTCCATATTAGGGCCAATCCCAGGAACTAGCTGATCATAAAGTTAGATTAAAATCTTAAAGAACAATTTTGAAAAACAGGAAGCTTCTCCCAGGAACTGGCTGACCGTAAAGTTAAACAATCTCGAGAAACAGGAGGCTCCTCCTTGTGATTTTTCACTGGTCTTCTCGACATTTTCCAATGACACCCTCCCTACCCCCTTGGGTTGTGGTTTCTTCCTTTAAATTCCCCTTCTCTTAGTTACTGTTAGTCAAATTCGTCTGCCCCTGCGTGGGATACGAGTCTCAACCCCAGTGCACTGGTTCCTATTAATAAACCTCATGTAAATTACAGCAAGGACGGTCTTATGTGAGTTCTTGGGGGGTCACGTCATCCTGAGACTTGAGTGAGGGTCTCCCCGCTTCGGGGGTCTTTCAGGTCTACACAGAGAATCTTTTAAAAAAACAAACTAACAAACAAACAAAACAAAGAAAGATTGTATTTATGGATGAGTACAGTTTGTTTTATTTAGCCCTAGTACTTGGAAACATTCAGTAGTCGTGAGCTGATATGGCAGTGGGTGTGGTCAGGGAAGATGTTTGGAGAACAGGAGTGAGTTTTAGAGATGGTACATTTGGAATCAAATCTGATATTCCGAGTTGAGGACCATGTCTCACTTCGGTTCAGAACTAGCCTTAGCTGCAGTGTGGGATTCGAGGTTCCGTATTATCGTGGGCTAAACGAGACCTACTCAAAACAAAGTAAGCCAACAATTTAGTGCACGTACTTTGTTGAAATAGTTTTTTTTTTTTTTATTAACTCTCAGTTACTGCGCAGATAGTGCCTAAAATGACTTAGTGCAGAAAAGCGATGAAATGACGACACAATGTAGTAATTATAAGGGGGAGGAAATGGAAAACGAAGCTAGTGTTTCTGAGGTTACACTCTATGTCTGGCAGGGGGTGGGGCAGGGTGGCGGAGCTGTCTCTTTACAGCTCATGGGCAAATCCAGCATTTCCGTTTACTCAGTTTCAGTTGCACGAGTTGTCTGATGATAATTGAGCTGCTCATATTGTTCTCTTGAAATGTTTTCAGGCAAATAAAATCTTCCAAGAATTCAATTATACTGAAACAATAGCCACAAGACATGGCAAAGTTATTGCCGAGGCAGACGGAGGGCAGATAGGGAAAACAGGGTTTGGAGTTTTGCACTGATGCTGTAGCTTGGAACCCAACATTTCAAATGACTTACAAAGGTGTCAGGCTACAGTTTCATGGTAAAGTTTCTGTTATAAGTCATGAAGGTGAGGGATATATATATATATATACCTCCTTTAAAGGAATGCTAAAAGTACTTTTAAACGAGGTGAGCTGACTTTTCAGTGAGAATGGTGGTCTAAAACTAATTTAACAGCGATGACTCGTGGCCGGGACTTTTATACAGAAAATTTTGACTGTTTCTGTGATAGATTTGAGTGTAACACTGAAAAGCGTGGTTGTGTAGAACCTTTTCATTGATAACACCCTTTTAACTAGAAAACTGTAAACTCGGGGTGCTTAATTATCTTCCTGTTAAAAACGCACTACTCTATGAGTGCTGGTGCAATGAAAAGTGCTTAAGTCCCCTAATGACTTATAATGGAAACAAATACCTCATTTAGGAAATGAAAAAAAAATCAAACCAAAACCAGAAAACTGGAGCAGTAGCTTGGGGAGCCATAGCTGTGCTCCCCTGTTTACTACTAATCCTGTAGCTGTGAGCACTTAATTCAACCTTCCAGAATTGTTTCCTCATTTGGATAAGGGATGTCTCATTCTCTACAGCTCCATCAATAACAGGGATGCGTGCCCTGGCGGACGATGCTGTTTATTTAGTACATTAAGCGCTGTGGGTGGGAAGGCAGGCACTACAGTGCGAGCACAAGCTGTTACCGTCCGTCGAACCAAATTTCTCAATGCTTACATATTTATTTGGGGGTCTGTTCTGTGGAGGGGACCAAATAACATGTCCTTCCTGGTTACTACTATGCCCCGAATGCTGCCTTCTTTTCTTCCTCATTAACATGCTCTGACACCAGAGACTGTTGAAATGTATCTCAGGAGATCACCAGCAAATGTCAGTGTGTACTGTATGTAATTCAGGATCTGAACGCTTTCAGCGTGGAGTGGTTTGCTCTACCATGAGGCTTTCGGCCTCTGAGGAGAGAGTTCCCATCCCTTCTTTATCTTTTTTTCCCCTGGACTAAAGTGCTCTCTGTTCTTGAAAAGATTTCACAGAATATTTGCCTGTTTTGGAGGCATTCACTGCAATAAAGGTTTAGTCTTAACACGTGAGAGGGGCTCTTAGTGAAATTATTTCATTTAAACTTCTAACGCTTTTAAAATAATTGACTAAAAATTCACAATGTAGCCATTTACCCCCCCTCCCCCAGTAAATTTACACTGAGTTTTTATAACTTTCTTAAGATTTAATATGCTAAATTTGCTTTATTGGTTGTGGAATACAACCGTTGAAACAGCCTTCTATGGGCCGATTGCCTTTTAAGGCTGAGGTCCAGTTTAAAGGTTAGTCCTCCCTTGGGACATTTTATCTTTTGCGGTCAAGGGATTCCACTTGGAATTTTCAATCAGGGTTGCATTTGAATGTCTGCCATGGAGTCCAGGCAACACTCTTCTCTGTGATTTTTACCTAGGATGCTCAGTCTTTGATCTTTATTTACATAGGAGCTTTTATTCTCTTTTCTGAGCTCTTAGAAACTAAATTGTTCTTTGGGGAGAAGCCTACACTTTGAAATCATTGCACTTTCCCAAGCTGCTCCCACTCCCCAACATACATGGAGGAAATGATTCAGTGAACTTCTGTAAAAGGGTGAGGGGACAGTGAGGTGGGAAAAAATCAGTGTATGAATGTTCTTTCCAGAGAGCCTTTTCCCCTGGGAAAGTTCCTTCTCCATCTCAAAGGCGGAAAGCTTGGCTTCTGAGGTGGGGGAGTTTAAGTAGTGTGCAAAGCCACAGGCTGTTTAAAGGGAAATGAATGAAGCGAGCTGGGCAGTTTAGCTCTTTGGTGATTTTTCTTCCTTGGGAAAAAGAACTGAGTAGTTTTATTCTTATATTCTCAGAATAATGGGAAGATTTTCTGGTACTTGAATTTTAAAGACCATTATTGTAGTCTATAATCTTACAGTACTTTAAAATAAGAGAATGCTATAGGAAGCTAGCCCAATTTCTTTACCTTCCAGAAGGGGACGCTTAGTTCCACAGAGGTAGCACCAGTGACTTGGTGATGAGCACAGAGCTTCAAATGTTATCATCAGGCCTGTTGGTCATTCGTCTACGGTTTTGAAATGCCTTAGAGATGAAGGTGGCAGCTTCCCACCAACACGACCTGCACAGCAGTGAGTGGCAGTCTTTGGTCAGTAGCACCAGTTTTGTGCTCACAATAACTTGGAACTCACTTGGAAAGAATGTGGAAGCTTCACTGGGAGAGAATTAGGATTATTCAAAGCTCCCGGAGGTTGGAAGAGGCAAAGGTGTAAGCAGGATCTCGGTCATTGACAGCACCAGGCCACACATTTGCTTTTATTGAAACATTTTTCCTTGTCTTCAACACTAGAAAAATAATACTCGGGAGATGGATGGCCCAGACAGCTAATGGTACTCGCAGCCGAGTCTAAAACCTGAGTCTGATCCCTGAACACACATGATGGTGGGAAAGAACCAGTTCATAGAGGCTGTCTTCTGACTTGCACATGCACACCGGGCACTTAAACACAGAGTAAATGCATAAACGTATGAGGAGAACAGATAGTAAGTCGTTCACACCTGCTTTCCTCATCAGAAATTGGCTGCCTCATACATGAACCGATTTTTTCCTTTGGTCATAGTCCTGCCATTTTTCTTCACCCAAGTGTGTGTTTGTTTGTTTGTTTGTTTGTTTGTTTGTTTGTTTGTTTCTTTCTTTGTTTCTTTGTTTCTTTGTTTCTTTCTTTGTTTCTTTCTTTGTTTCTTTCTTTGTTTCTTTCTTTGTTTCTTTGTTTCTTTCTTTCTTTCTTTCTTTCTTTCTTTCTTTCTTTCTTTCTTTCTTTCTTTCTTTCTTTCTTTCATTCATTTCCTTAGCTCTGCTTCACCTCACACTTCCTTCTTCCTGCAGCCACTGCCTTTTGTCTCCTTGGATGAACAACAGCATCATTTTACCTCATAATTCCCTGCTTTCAACTCAGCGATTTACAAAGGAAGTTCTCGGCAGCTTTCGGACAGAAGGGACACACTAGTTTTCACTTGGGGTGGGGAGGCAGTAGCTGCCCGTCAGCCTCAAATCTCAGAAGTCGAATTGCCTTATGAAGTTGAAGCAACACCACAATCATTAAAGCGAGACGAGTTCTCGTTTCAAAGCTCTGAACTCTCAAGTCGAATATTACATCCTTTTTTTTCCAATGGCGGAAAAGAGTTTCTATTTTATTATCTGCTAAGAGGTAGGATTGCGATGTGGGGATCTGTATTAATGTAGCCCAAGTTAGGGGTTTGATTGATATAGTTAAGTACTTACAGGGAGAGAGGCTCTCTGTTGCTGATTTACCGCTATCTTTTATTTTAGTATGTGGCTTTTGACAGTTCTTTATCGAGAGCTCCAGCAAAGGACAGAGATGCTCTGACTTTGTTTCATCCAGAAAAATTGGAATCTACCTGAGATCTCTTACATGTAAAGCCCTTGGTTAGTCTTGTGAAGCATTGTGAGATGTTTCAGGGTGATGAGGACTAGCTACCAGAGAAGAAACACTGGGTTTGGCCAACCTGGCAAAGAGCGGTTAGGCCTATAACCCGTTTCAATGGGTAGTTTTACATAGTCTTCAGTTCTAAAATCCTATGATATTGATATTCTTTGATTAAATGCTGTCAAACTGGTCATCATTAAAGGGCAAGAAGTTGAGGGTAATGTGGGTAGTTTGGCTTTACCTAGTAACAGCATCATAGACCCCACAATGTAGGTGGGCGGAATTTTACCCACTGTGTCTTTACCAACAAGTATTTTCTGAAGCTCTCTAGTAGGAGTTAGAGAAGTGAGTGAAACATTCCTCATCTTTGTAGTTTCCTCCTCGAGGAAGGTGCAGCATAGAGATCCAGGTCCGTTCAGGGCAGGCTTTTTTTGGGAAGAGCGTGTACTTGTTTCTATGAAGTACCTTCAAAACCTGGACCATCTTCATTGACGTAAGTTAGGACTGTGAGAGGTGGGATCCAAGGAGCCAGATTCAGTAATGGCCAATTCATGTTCACCTTGTGACGTGTATGCTTGCTGAGTCCAACATGTCTCTGTTCACTCTCTGGACTTCTGAGCCCACACTGTTTTTTCTCTGTGTCTGAGGTGGTTCTACAACCTCCCTCAATACGTGGGACGATTTCTGTAAGACTGCAGGCTTGTGGATGTAGAATTACGAGGCTCAGAATGACCTGACTTATTTCACATACCTAACTCGTTTACCTTATATCACCTTCTTTGGTCTTTTAATATATTCAGCCATTGGCTATTTGTAAGAGAAACTTGTGCTTGTTAGAGGTGTGCCAGGCATTTAGCCTGCTTCGTGGCATGCATAGTTGCTTAGTGAAGAGAGATATTTGTGAATGAACAGAGGTATATTAAGAATGGTAAGAAAGTATATAAGGTAACTTTGCTATACTTCAAATAACAGTTATATCGCATAATTTAGGTCTTTTGCTTAGAGTATAAGAGTGTTAATTACATCATTTGCATTAATTGTAACAGTCTTAGATAGTTACACTGTTTATGTCAGAGCACTTAGGATCCCTTCACTTCTGAACTTAGTTTAGACTATGGTCTTATATCACTACTGAAGAATTTTCTGACAGCAAGGGCTTGTTCATTGGGTGTATATTGTAGAAAGGCTTGTCTCTTTCTCAGCCATAAAACTTTTTCCACATGGCTGACAGGAACTTAGACTAAATCTGTCTCTCTCCTCAGCCAGTATTTGTAAAATTATCCAGAGCCCAGTGCAATAATACTCATGTTGACTAGAGACATGTGGGTAAATATCAGTATTGTGAATTCTTCCCAAGAGTAGCTAAGAATAGCCTAGCCTTTGAGTATCACGTTGGTTAGGTTGTACATGAATCTTATCAGGTGCTCTTTGGTTTTGGCTCAATTTAAGTGTTGCACAAGACTATTGGCTTGGAAAACACCCAGTTCTCACCCAGTCCTTACCAGAAGTGTCTGTTCGGAAAGTAAACACACTTGCCTGCTAGTGATATGTTATACAACCAAGTCAAGTGTCGCTCAAAATACTGTCAGCAGCCGAAGCCAGGTACATCTTGCCTGGTTTGGGCTGGTGGGAGCTGATAGGTGACGCTGAAGTACTTGTGGATATATAAAGATACCTGGTCACTGGCAAAAGAAAATCTCAGTCCCACAGTTAAGCAGTTAAAGACATTGAATGGCTTTTAATCATACGAATGTTGGTTTATCATTTGAGTGCTATTTGCATTTCGCCAACAAATATATCTTTAGTTAAATATTTTCTCAAATTTCCTTTTATCCCTATACTAGTCAAATAAAATCCAGGCACAGATGTCATTTTAGTCACTCACACTTTAATCCCAAAAATGACTTTACTAGTCATTTGTTTACTTAGGGGTGTGTGTGTGTGTGTGTGTGTGTGTGTGTGTGTGTGTGTTTATGTGCGCGCGTGCACCTGTAGGTCAGAGACCAACTTGTAGGCATTTGTTCTCTCCTTCACAACATAGATTTCCTGGGATCCAACTCAGGTTGTTAGGTGTGGGCACAAACACCTGTATACAATGAGCCGTCTCCCTATTCCAGACACAACTAAATGTCTTTGATTATTGATAGCTATGAATGTTTGTAGAATATTGTTAGAGAAAAGATACTTAAAGTTTTGCTCTTGCCTGGCTCTTTGTTTGTTTGTTTTTTGGGGGGGATGGGGACACAGAAGAGACAGGATCTCACTAAACCTGGCTGCCTTTGAAACTTTTAGCTCAGAGTTTTTTCTGCCTGTCTATGCCTCCCATCCTGGTATTAAAGGCATCCGCCACCACACACATCTGGTTGTGCCTACCTTGAAAACAACACTAGATTCCATAAAATGCTTCAAAGACAGCAAGAGAGAGAGAGAGAGAGAGAGAGAGAGAGAGAGAGACTTGAATAATTTATTAGAAGTTCTTTATTGTTTTCTACATAGAGTTAGTACAGATAGGTGTAAAGTATTGAATGGTTTTCAAGTTTACTAATGATAATATAAACATGGAGCTTGATCTCCAAGTCACTTCCTGACTGAGGAAAGCCGCCGTTGCTGATTTGAGCCTTGCAACCCACCAACTCCTGTTTCTAAATACAGATTTAAATATATCAGAGCATAGAAAAAATGATTCAGAATATCAAAATATTCATAAGTCTTATTCACCCCAGTGTCAAAGCTAATAGGCAGAAAAGAATCTACAGAAAAGAATCTAAGATTATCCATGAACTATGTGGATGTTCAGGCTGTACTTACATATATGCAATGAGCAAATGCAATAATAAATAATTGTTTATAACCTTTAAAAGGGGACATCTCAGTGTTGGTATTCACATGAAATTTGTTTAGTTTTGGGAGAAGAAATCAATGTTATTAGCTCAATGATAAAACTCCATGTTATTTCTTTTCCTTGCAAATATTAGTAGTAACTTAACCCAGAAGTGGGTTGCGTTCATGACAGTACATTGGAATTTTGGATTTTACTAGGAAGTCAATAATGTTTTTACTTATATGTTCTTATATGTTAAAAACCCCAAACACTGATGAATGGCTGTAACTGTCTGTAACAGAGGTAAGATTACAGGTGGATAATTTGCTCCTTCTAATAGGACAAGATAAAAGACTCCATTGTTGAACGCGAAGTATGGGCAGTCGTTGGACTGCTTGGTGTGCCAGCGTCGGTGATGAAGGATTGGCACAGCAGAGTTTCCCACCCCTTGTTTCCCTTCAAAGTGTAGCGTGGGACAATCATTTTAACAGACGACCTCTATTCCTGTGTTGTTTGGTTTTAATTGTCAGGATGATGCAATCTGTTATCAATTGGGAAGGGAGCCTCCTTGAGGAACCATCTATGTTAGACTGGCCTAAGGGCAAGCTTTTGTTGGATTTTCTTCTTTGAGCTGAGGTAGAAAGACCTACTTTAAATGTGGGCAGCACTGTTTCTCCAGTTAGGCTCTGGACTGATACAAAGGAGAGACATAGCTCAGCATGAATGCCTCCTTTGCTGTTTGTACCTGATCATGGATGTGCTGGGGTCATTACTTCTTCTGTGACTTCTCTACCCTGACAGACTGTAAGCCTTCAGTGTAACCTGAAAACTGTGCTCTCTCCCCTGAGCTGCTTCTGTCAGGGGATTTTATCATAGGAACAGGAAGAGAAATGACCATTATTGTGCTTGGATTAATTCCCTTTGTTCTTGGCTTGGGGAAGTCCAGATACCAGTCCTTTTTGTTTTTGAAGCATCGTATCTTAAGAATTGAGTGTACACCACATTCTGTTTCATAGTAATGTTGGCAAATGGACACCTCCATTTGATTAAAATTTGAATCAAAATTTATCTGAATTTATTCCCTCAAATTCAACGTTTTCATTATTGAAAAGGTATACCTATTCATATTAATATTCTTGGGTTTTCTCTTTCCTGTGTTGCTATTAAGTGCAGGGCACGATTTACCTCCAATTGTAATGTTTTCTTGCCTGATACAGGCCCTTCAAAAAGTTTTTATTCAACCATTTTAATTGCCTTTCAGTAAAGTTGGAAATTCAGAAACCCTCAATCTGTCTTTTAAAAAAATGTCAAAAGCATGATTTCTATTACAGTTTAGCAAAATGTTATACATTCCCCTATTTCTGAGTTCTTAGGTATCTTGATTTCTTGAGCAGTTCAGAATTTACTTTCTGAATTTACGAAGGAAGCCATAGGGAGGGCATGGGAAGCCTTTCTTGGGAACGTTTCTAGACTTAGTCTAGAATGTTCCATAAAGGAGGTAAGAGACACACAAGAGTTTAAAGGCGGATTGCGAGCACCAACTATAGCACCACATTCAGAAACTTGTACTCCTTGGGTATGCATTAAGGGGTGGTTGCCTTTTGACTTGGATGCTATATAATAGCAGCTCTAATCAGAGTTCAGTGTTCTGTGATTACCGTGTGGCTCTGAGTGGTAAAATTTCAAGGAGACCATGCTGAACTGACAGGGTGCTGAAACCCTGTCTTCTCCGCTTTCTGAGCTGTGAGTCTAGGAGCACACTTCTCTTTCCTGAAACACAGAGAATGAAGTGCATTGTACACACCAAGTATGTTAGAGTTTATTACTGTGACCTTAGAAATATTTTGGCAATCATTGTTATTATTATTGTTATTATTTTCATGATTGTAAGACTGAAGAGGTCCTAGGAATAAGAGGAGTTTGCATTCCTTAAATGTTTTTAGATTTATTTTAAGATTATGTTACTTCTACAAAAAAAATACATGTTTTCCAAAGTACTGCCCTTCTCAAGAGATTGTAGTCGCAGTAAACTCTTTTGTTTTGCCTTTGCAAGAATTTGGCAGAGTCTAACCCCGGACAACAGAGGCCTTAAAGCATGATTGTAATTAAAGGGAAGTAAGACGTGTTCGTTTTGGCATATGTGCTTGTTGACCAAGAAGTTCTCCAACTTTATATCATGTGGGAAGGCGTGAATTGACCTATAACAGTGAGTAGTATCTGTGAAATGGGGAAGCCTCTCTTTAGTTCTAGCTGAAAAATGAACCCATTGCCCCATGAACTGCTTGCTACAATGCTGCTATGCGGCCTATGGCAGATGGTGAGAAAACAACCACTTAAACATGTACGACAGATTCAGCTGAAATGCAAACATAAAGGAAAAATAGCTTTCTCTTTTGGACCGCTATTAAGTGTTGAAAATGCTACTCCTCTGGGAAAATTCAAGCACTCTGTCGTTACATGCAGATTAATATCTACTCAGAGATTAACAAAATACTGTCTTTTAATTTTAATAAAATGAAAACATTGGAAACTTGCATGGAGAATAGGTGTTATCACAAATTTAAAACAATGTTTCCCAGCAACTGAGATGCATAATATTTAAATACTCTATCACATCTGAAAAGTGTAATAAACAATGTAGTTTTTTATTAGACACCCGTGAAGGTTTGAATATACACTTCACCCAACAAGTGGCATTATTAGGTGTGGCCTTGTCGGAGAAGGTGTGGCCTTGTTGGAGAAGGTATAGCCTTGTTGGAGAAGGTGTGGCCTTGTTGAAGGTGTGGCCTTGTTGGAGAAGGTATAGCCTTGTTATAGAAGGTGTGGCCTTGTTATAGAAGGTGTGGCCTTGTGGGAGTAGGTGTGGCCTTGTTGGAGAAGGTGTGGCCTTATTGGAGGTGTGGCCTTGTGGGAGAAGGTGTGGCCTTGTGGGAGTAGGTGTATAACGGTGGAAATGGGCTTTGAAACCTTCTACCTGCCTGATGACCGTCTGTTCCTGGCTTGCTTTGGATGAAAATAAAGAACTCTTGGCTCCTTTAGCGCCATGTCTTCCTGGATGCCGCAGTGCTTCCTGCCATGATGATAATAGTCTGAAATTCTGAACCTGTAAGCCAGCCCCAATTAAATGTTGTCCTTGGTCATAGTGTCCTTTCACAGCAATAGAACCCAAACTAAGATAGCACCCAATGAAGGTCTATGAGAAAAACAATGTGATGTGTGTGCAAACTGCACAATAAATCACTAGGTAGAAAAACGACATGAGAAATCTCCCTGAAAAGCCAGATGGGCAGATGCTTGAAATACCACCAAGACTGGGAAGGGTTAGTCCAAAGCCTGCCTGGCCTATGTGGTGAGTTCGGGGTCAGCCTGAGTAGTATGACAGTATCATTTCTCAGAAAACAACTAAGCCCAAGCTTACTCTGAAGCTCCCCAAGGTAGTAATTTTTCAGTTGCTTAGGCCACATGTCTAAACATTTTTTTTTTTTTTTTGAGCCTGACAAAGTTCAAAGTATTTCAGTGGTGCCAAGGAATAGCAGTGTATAGGGACAGGTAACCATGTGATTATTTCTCAAAGTGTGACACCCGAGTCCTATGCAACAGTGAGTGTTTGGCTTGCAGTGATGCATGGCTCCAAGAATCAGGCATGCAGAGCCTAGAAACTTCCTTACCAGATAACCAGGAAAATACTAGTGGCATTATCTATCACTCCAGGGCTGCATCCTTGGGACACATCTGATGGACAATACTCTGGAGTGGTCTTTACAGTTATCAATATATACATATATACATTGACAAAAGTAGAAACTATGCATGTGTGTGTCTGTTAAGCTTCCTAATCTTCTTTGTTGGTCTTCAAATCTGAAGTTTATTGTAATTTCAGAAACTCCTTCTTAACTGAGATATATTGCTTCCTTACAACTGCTGACTTCAGATGCTTGAAAATCGAAGCCAGCTTCTTATTTCATGTTCATTTTCTGCCTACCCATGTGCTGAGGTAACGCACTGGATATTTTTGTCACCTCGCTGAACAAGAGTTCTGTTTGCATGATTTATCAGGATAATTATGTGCTGTGAAGCAGGAGTCCTGGAAAGACATCTCAATTCCAGGTAACCTACCGATGACAGCGCGGTACCCATGAGTTATTGCTCTGTCCATGGAGAAAGTGTGGGAAGATTAAACTTCCCAGGGTTTGAAAAATGCCCCAACCTTTGCCAGAGTCTCTCTCTTCATCTTTTTCTTGAGTAAAGACCACTTTACCCAGTTGGAATGTCCTGCACAATGACCATGAGTGCTGCTGAATTCTCCAGTGCCCTGGGTATCAAGACTGTTAAGAGTAAAGCGTGATTCCCATGGATCAAGTGCAATTTAATATCTTTATTATCTCAGTTCTGTGAAGTTTCACTCAACTCTTAGATCACTGTTGGGTTTGATGCATTTTAATGCATTCTAGTATTAGAGTGATAAAAATGTAAGTTTAACTTTGAATTAAGTTCATAGTCTTATGAAATACGTTTTAATCAGTACAGGTTCTTCAAGCAAGCTTGTCCTTTGTGAGTTATCAGCTTAATCATTTTCATGGAAATTTTCTTAGCCTTGGGGGATGGGATGAAGAAATGGTTCAAATAGTAAAGAGCCATTCTTAAAAAAAAAAAAAAACAACAACGAACATTTCATCTAATTTTAAACATAGGTCTGTGGTAGGCTTCTAGAAAAGGATGCTTTGATCAAAGTAATGTTTACAGTCAAGTAAGACAGATCTATATATAAACAATAGTTAATTACCAACACAGTATGATCCCCAACAAGATAATTGTAGTATGACACAAAAATAGAAACATTTTATTTTTCATTTTTGAGAAATAAAGACAGTTGCTCTTGTGTGTATGAATATTTATAATTATTTGGGTGGCGTTGATCTCTGCTAGCTACAGAGAACCAGCTAGTCCATAAATAGAAACAGAGTCTGGAAACGATGTAGTGGGAATGGTCAGACATGCTAAGCCCGAACGCTCACACTGGAGTCCCCTCTTGGACGCCAGATTCCCACTGGTCCTGTTCTGCAGTGGCCCCTGCCTGTACCTCTCTGTAGCCCCTGATTTTGTTGCCCGCCAAGGGAAGTGACAGCATCTGAGATCATGCTATACAGCTTGTAAGCGGCAGTTAATTATCAGAGGTTCTTGAACTCCTACTTCTCTTTTCCCCCTGCTCCTTCGTACCGTGAGATCATGAGATTATTAAAATGTGAACTCTGATCCCCAGCTGATTAAATAGTTCTTAAGTTACGCCTACAAAGCGGACATGCTTGAGGCTCGAGTTTAGCAGTGTGGTAACAGCTAACTTTGCTAATTAGGGAGTTGGAAATAGACCATCTTCGCTCCTTGGTCTAGGTTGGTCTCTGTGCACTGCCCCATCTTCCTACAGGCTCAGCTCCATCAGGCTTTTAAAAATTGTCCCCAGATATCCTTCCCTTCTAATTTCAAGCCTTCCTGGTATCTCAACTGTAGTTTTGACACAACAGCCTTTAGTCCTGAGAAGCTGTGGAATGCCTAATTCTACTTCTTCAAAGCTTGGTGTTGCCCACAGTACAGCTACAGAATCTGTGAGCTTTGTTAGAGGAATGATATCAGCGTCCGTGGTCACAGCTTACAATTTCAACTCCTGTTCTGGCTATCTGACTGATACAGGACGGGTAAAAATCATTCCTACACCTACTCCGTCTGACTAGTTCAGAGAGTGGAAGGAAGGTGAGACACGGATCTAGTCACCAGTGGAAACAATGGGGATCAAGAGTCCTCATGCCGCAGTACAGTTTGGGATGCTTTAACCGAAAGATTAGCCCAAGGAAGGGATCATTAGAAAACTAAAGAGGGCCCCAAACTGTCAGCACAAAACAAAACAACATGTATCTGAAGTTCTTGGTGGAAAAATTTCACCCTTGCTGTCTTTCTCTCCTTTTCTTCTCCTCTCCTTCCTCTCCTCGGTCCTTCATCTCCTCTGTTCTTCCTCTCCTCGGCCTTTCTCTCTTCTCCCTTGCCTTTCTCCCCTACATTCCTCCCTTCTATTCTTTCATTAAGGTCTCACTGAGTAGCTCCAGCTGGCAACTTACAGTGTGACCCAGTTTGTCTTCAAACTCATAGTAATCCGCCTGCCTCAGATGTGCCGATATTACTGGCATATGCTACTATGCTTGGCTAGAGAAGTCAAGTAGACAGAAGATGGGCTAGAATGCTAAAGGGGGTTGAGAAACAAAGACGCCTGCTGGATCATTAGTTGGAGCTTATGGGTGACTTGAAGGATCTGTTTTCGTTTGCAGAAGTCCAAGGTGGAGGTGCAGTGAGTAGAGTTCTCAGAGCAAGTGACGAGTTCCTCTAACTGAGTTTGGAGGAACAGAGAAAATCCATGGATGTCAGTAGCAACCCAAGGCCATCATCACAGTTGTTAAAGTAGAGGGGATTGTAGGCAGTCCAGAGGAGCAAACCAAAGGGATGGAAGAAAGGCGGGACAACTGAGGGCAAGCCTCCCCCCACCTCATCCCCACCCACCAATAGAAGGGGAGTAGAGCCTGTAGCACAGAGAAAAAGGCTCTGCTTTAGAATAAGTACCTTTGAGCTTTACACATTCAGATCTTACATTCAGACAGTTATTGAGAGACTCCTGATTGAGTAGCATTTACATGGTTGATGCCCTAGGCAGTGGGACAGTTCACATCCAGGCGAGCATTTAGCACAAGATTCTATTACATAACCTGACGTTATACAGCTTACAACTTTAGACTTGTGTATCTTACTTCCTTTATACTTATGTGTATACTCATGTGCACATGTGTATGTGTGCATACATGCTCCATGCCAGTTATAATCCTTACATGAAAGTCAAAGGACAGCCTTCAGGAGCAGGTTCTCACCTCCCACCATGTAAGTTCCAGGGACTGAACTCAGGTCATCAGGCTTGGGAGCAAGAAGCTGGGGGTGTGGTGAGGCTCTAAGTTCCACAAATCTTGCCCTGCCTTGGCTTTTCTGTGTCTATCCCCAGTCACAGATGCCTAGAAGGCAGACATTGCCAAGCCTCTCATGGACGTGTGAGAGTAACTCGCTACCAAAGAAACATAAGGGTTTCTGAGCCCTGAGTGGTGAACCAATATGGTGTTTATATTTTATGGTAATTCAGCTAGAGTATGTGCATTGTTACTGGAGAAATTAAAAGGGACCTCTTTAAATCTGTTGACCATCACCATTAAAGGCACTGAAAACCTTCTGGATTTAAAAATAAAAAAACAAAAAAAAAAACAAAAAAACAAGTGAAAATAAAGAGTAATAGTATTAAGGTTGAAATCTTCAATTAGTAACCTTTGAATCTAATACTTTAAAATTTCATCCAGTTTGGACATTCTGAGTAGAAGATTATTCTGTTTTTTTGATTAAGATGCCTGGCTGAGCAGCTATGGCTTGTCCTCTTTTATTTCTGGATGTGTTGTCTGTCTGAATTCACTTCTGAATTCAATGGTTCTGCACGTAGAAGTCAGAAAACTCATTTATCTACGCACGCAACTATTGGCTTGTGTGATTCACTAAGGAGTATATTTAAATCATGTAAAATAAGAGTTGTCTGATACTGGATGGGTGTGAGGACCCTGTGGGTCAAGGCTGTCATTATGGCCAGATTCAAGTCCTACTCTGTCCTCCCCTTGCATCATGGGGTACATGCATTTATTTCCTTCTCTCCCCTTTCCTCCCCTCTTTCCATTCTTCCCTCTCTTCCTCCCTCCTTCCCTCCCTCCCGTCCCCTCTCTTCTCCTCCCCTCCCCTCCCATCCTCCTCCTTTCCTTCCTAGCAATGTGATTTTAAAAAGAGACTCAGTGGACACAGAGACTCAGTGGACACAGAGGAAATACTAGCCTTAGAGTTTTGTAAAAATAATTTAATTCTCCAGGACAGCGATAAATTCATTAGAAATCCAATTATTTGATATTTGTAAACTATTTGCCAGATGCATAGTGTAATTAGCACCTAGTTAGTCCAGCTGCCCAAGCCTAGGCGAGGGCTGGCTGCTGGAAGCTGGCGGGATGGAATGGCAAAGTGGCTTGGACTGGACGTGAGGTGAGTGTTGCCTGCTTTGTACATTGCTTGTGGTCTAGTCCCCTGCAACTCCTCATACCCCACAGAGGACAGTAATAAGAGCACCCTGCACTGTTGTATACAGAAACTAGGAAGTATGTGGACCTCCTGTTTTATTCCGTCATTCTTGTGGGTTCTTACTTTCAGTGGTAGAAGAGAATGGACTGAACCATAACAGATTATGAGAATTTTACATAGAAATTCAGTTTGTAAGGATGAATTTAATAAGAATATAATTTTCCACGGTAGAAGCAGAAAAGTATAAGAACATCCGTATGCTAAAATAAATAGCAATCATCTGTTAGTACACGTGCTTTCAATTTTTTTTGACAATTTTTCTTATTTTCTACTGGAAAAGATGTTTCTTTTAAAAATACGACAAGTAATATAAAATTATGCAGGTCACTCTAAACATGAAGTACTAGAATATCAAACCCCCCGAGCAGTGGTGGGACATGCCTTTAAGTCCAGCACTCAGGAGGCAGACTTGGGTGGATGTCTGAGTTGGAGGGCAGTTTGGTCTACAAAGTGAGATCCAGGACAGCCAGGACTACATAGAGAAACCCTGTGTTGAAAAACTGGGGAATGAATGTGTGTGTGTGTGTGTGTGTGTGTGTGTGTGTGTGTGTGTGTGTGTGTGTGTGTGTGTTTTAAACAAAAAGAAAAAGAAAATCAAATCAAAGCATCAAAGTTGTCTCATTCTCTCCCTCTCTGTTTTTCCCTCTCTCTGTCTCTATCTGTGCGTCTCTGTGTCTCCCTTTCCCCCTCCTCTCTCCCTCCCTCCCTCCCTCTCTCCCTCCCTCCCTTTCTCTCTCTGTCTCTGTTTCTCTGTCTCTCTGTCTTGCCCCCTTCCCCCAGCTCTCTTTAGGATGTGTTTCCTTCTAACTAAGGTCTGGGGATGTAGCCAGTGAACATGGCTAGCAGATTTTACGTCCTGGGGTCTGATTCTTTTGCAACCCTGCAGCACACTTAGGCAGTAGCTTATCCTGATGTCAGTAGGTGTCTGCTCAAGAGATAAAGCTCAGGATTTTCACACGGATATTGTTGGCTGAAAAGGAACGAAGTAGAAAAAAAGTTTTCTTCACCAAATATTGTAGAATTGTTGCTGGAGAATTTAGTGAGTTTTAGTTTCTCTTTATTTACAGTGGTAGTAACGCTGGGATTTTAGACTAGGGATTTGTCTGGAATTCTTTTCAAGGTTAATTATTTTCTCCTTGAGAGGTGGTTTTCCTTTTCTCTTTGGGTACCATTGATATCTGATGTAGGTGCCTCTGAGTCATTTCTGTCCCTGTAAGTAACCCCAGAAAAACTCAAAAAGGAATGGTAACTATATAATTCATAGTTTTATAAAACACTATCCAGCTTTTGTCCAAAGTGGTGATACTATTTTATGTTGATCAGGGGATGAGTCATCCATTTTCATACTATCATTAGCAGTATTTGGTATTGATGCTGGTCTTTTTAAAACAGCCATTCTGGTATTTGTTTGCCTTTAATGGATAAAAATATCAAGTGTCTTTTCTTTATGTGTTTATCAACTTTGTAATGTCTACAGTAAAACATCTGTCTCTTGGCCTATATTTGAATAGATTTGGCTTTGAAATACTAAGCTTTGAACTTCCAAATCTTAAGTTTAGCCAACAGTTTTGTATCTCAGTGTAGAGAGTAATTATTTACAATTTAATTCATTGCAACTCATGTATTGTTAGTTTTTAAAGATTTACTTTAATTATGTTTATGTGTTCATGTCTATGTGGGCATGTGCACTTGTGAGTTCAATGCCCCAGGATGCTGAAACTAGGTCCCCTGACACTGGAATTACATGTGGTTGTGAACTACCTGATGTAGGCACTGGAATCAAACTTGGAAAACTCTGCAAGGTCAGTACTCGCTGCCCGCCACCGATCCCTCTCTCCAGTGCTCCCATTTTTGCCTTTAGTGGCATAGACATTTTTAGTGTTTTGTTGATAAAATTCCAAGGATACTAAATGATCCTTAATTTTACCTTTCAGTCATTCCAAAAGATTATTCGGTTCATTATAAAGAATGGATAGGCATTTTTATATTGCGGTGCTAACACTGAGCAAAGTAAAAATTCCTAGTCACCAAAATCATGATACGTACCTTTTTAAGGGATACTGTGGAAGCACTGTAGTCTCTGAGAACTTGCTGTGTCCACACTTGTGTGTGTGTGTGTGTGTGTGTGTGTGTGTGTGTGTGTGTCACAGTTAAGCAGGGAGAGGAAGAGGAGATAACAATCTTCTCTTCAGTAGGAATTTCACTGGAAAGAAAACACCCTAGAAATGTAAGACAGTGCACACTTTGGTTTGATCCTGTAGCAAGTAGGTAGCACAGTCAGGAGATGCCGAGAAGGTAGGAGAGCCTTGGCATAACTATGCTCACACATATTCCGACTGGGGCAGGGATTAACCCATGAAGTCTGGACTTCATGGTGGCTGCAGAATGGAGATTGAATTGTAGGGACATAGCATACACTCATTTGTAGACAACACGCCCTTACTTATAGAAGCAATGTGCCACTATTTATGTATTCATTTTGTTGTTTGTTGCAGATGATTTCTTGATGATAGAACTTTTAAGTCCAGGCTCAGTTCTAAAATGTTAAACTGTGGGGCATTGAACTAGATTGCGTAAAATTAACAGGGAGGGACCAGAGACCTGATTTCCATATTAGCATCAGACCAGACCCCAAAAGTGTCTTTCCCACAAATTATCCCAGTATTCTTCATGGCTAGGATGTATGTTTCTAGGAAGTCCCTTCCTATTTCCCTTATGGCAAAGGTTTGAAAACCTTTTATTTGTTCTGTGTAAATTTCATTGCCTGATTTCCAACCCCCTCCCTTTTTTTCTTTTTTTGGGAGTATAGATCTTTCAGAGAACAAAACGTTTGAACATCTTAGCCCTTTGTGTTTTGGGAATTCAGGTTGGTAAATTCCAATTTGAAGATGGGAAATTTTAAACTCTGTGGTACATTTTTAGTAAGGATTAAGTGAGAAAAATGAACTAGCAGGAACTTTCATTTAATCCATTTGACATGTGAAAATTATGCGAGAAGATGATGATTTCTCTGTAGAGATATCTTTTTCTGTACTTCTGAAGTTTAGAGTTTTCTCGTGTCTTTCGCAGTTCTCTGTTGTACAGCGCTGCTCCAAATCTATATGGAATTACGCTGATGACTTTCCCCTCAATTAGGTCTGCCTGGACTCTTTCCATTCGAATTCACAGTTCCTTTCCTGCCATCTAAAACACACCAAAGTCGTTACCTACGTCAGGCAGGAGGACTGCCATTTTGACTTTGTAAATTCCTTACATACTATGTCAATATAAATTTCATCGTATGTAAATATGTACTCTCTCGTGTCATCAAACTATTTTGATATAGTAGAGCTCCCCTTTCATTTTATCAAGTGCTGAGATTAGGTGCAACTTTCTCACATCCCAGGACTCTGAACGTCAGGGAGTTCCA
Source organism: Rattus norvegicus (assembly GCF_021556685.1). Taxonomy (NCBI): domain Eukaryota; kingdom Metazoa; phylum Chordata; class Mammalia; order Rodentia; family Muridae; genus Rattus; species Rattus norvegicus. The sequence continues at coordinate 18,301,713 of NC_141534.1, read as the reverse complement.
ATAGCAGACATAGTACCTGGCAAACTGAACAGTCACGCTTGGGCAGCGTACATGCTGTCTCCTCCTTTTGGGTTCCTGCTTCACTTTAGCCATGCCTCGGCCTCTAACCAGCCACCATCCTGAGCCCATAGATGTGCCAAGAATTGCAATAGCAGAGTTGAAGGCATCTTTCCTGTTGCCATTTTCTATTTCCTTCTGCCAAAGTAAAAGATTGAGGATCCTAACATGTCAATCATGGGGGTTGTGTGTTTCCGGTGCCAAGGAAGTTAGCATGGTTTATCAACTCAAATTCAAAGTTAATAGTTGGCAATAAGCTCGCTGAAATAGAAATTTCCATTTAAACGCCGATTTCTTTAGTACAACAGCCTCTGCTGGGTACCAATCTTTTCCCTCTGTTTTGATCCCTTCCGATCATTTTAGAGAAACGAGAAATCCTAATTTTATATTGTTTTCCTGGATTAAAGTTTATGATATGCAGGTTGAGGACTGCTGCCACAGTGGGTCCCCCATCCCCCAGTTCACTTCTTCATTAATTTTAATCGTAGACAACCAGAAGATCAGAAGACCTATATCACAAAAGCAAAGGGTGAGAACACATTGTTTTCCAGTTGATCTGTCTTTTTATTTATCTTCAATGGTACATGCAATTATATGCAGCTGCTGTGAGGGGTTTTTTTTTTTATCCTAAGGAAGCTACTTAAGGGATATTTATAGGCAAATTTACTTCAGGTCTTAATTTTGGCCTTCTTTCAATCAAATGGATGAGCAGAAGTGGTGTGAGGCATAGAGCGGGAACTCTGTTTGGTCAACTACTGCTGCTTGCTCTTGGTGCAGTGTGAATTCCTATTCATTTTCCTGAACTTTACACTTGAATTATTCATATTTTATCAAAATTTTCGTCAATGCTTTATTCAAGCCTCTCTTGTGGTTTCACCTTATCTTCTTTATTTTCTCTCTATGTAAGTGCCTTCTCATACAGTATAAAGCAGGCAGGGGCAGTATGGGAGCACATGTTTGAGAAGTCTATAGCAGTTGGTAATTTTCTTAGACTGATGGGTCTTCACTGGCTTTAAGGTTCAATAAGGGTATAGGCATTTCTATGCTGTGGTCTTCAGAGAGACCTATTTATCGGTAGCCAAACTAGTGATTGTTTCTCTTGTCGGGATTCACTGTGAAGTTTGAATTGCTTCACTTCCAATTTGTAAGTTAAACAAATACAAATAGAGTTTCCCAGTTTCCATGCAGGGCTGATCCAAAGCATGCCTAAAAATATTTCATCAGCGGTCAAAAAGTAGTTTTCCTCAATGTGGCGGTCAGGATTATATGATAAGGTAAACTTCTCATATAATAGAAATAGAAATAAAGCATAATTGCATATTTCTGTGCATTTGTTAACCACCTCCATTCGTTTCAAATTACAGAAGGGCATGGATTTGTAAATTTTTATGTCTCTGGTATTAAATATAAACAAATTCAGTACACCAGTATTAATGCTGATCAGTTTTAGAGGTTTTGATATAAAGTTTGTAATGTCCATATAAGTTAAAAATTTTAATATACCTGAGAAACATTTTATTTGCAAGCAGGAGGTATTTGAGGTTATTAAGCTTTAAATACTGATCTATGCTCATTAACAAGATAAACCTGATTGAATTCTACATTTTGGGGTTGTATTAATTGGACTTGCTAGGAAATACCATTTTGTCTTTTATGTGTTATATAAATTAAGTGGAAGACTTATTTACATAACTGCCTGTTTTCAAAAGAATAGTTATATGTTTCCATAATACTAATAATGTTATAGAGACCTTTAAATATTATTATTGTTATCAAACTGTCTATATTTTTAAAGCTACAGCAAGTCTATTCTTGAGAACTCTTTTAGCCTCCTCTCCTTTTGGATGTTTTCCTTGGTTAATTTTTTTTTTTTTGACAGATGATGCCACAATTAAACTGGCTGGTTTCCATTCCGACTATATTATAGAGAACCATAATGTTTTTTAAGTACATTATTTTCTTCTACAACGGGACTTTTCACTGAGAGAAATAGAATGTTTATTCGCTTGCCAGGCCACTGACAAAGGAAGACCATTCGTTTCACAGAGCCTATAAAATGGTTTGTGTTGATCTTTTGCGTGGCATTCATTGATGACATCACAGCTGGGCGTCTGTGAGGGTTTTGTTACTGTCAGGTGTATCTTGAAAGTGACAGAGTTCTGTTCAGGCCAAACAGAAAGACTGAACACCCAGTTTGCAGCTCTCTGTCTTCTTCACCACCCTTGACTATTTCAAATACTTGTTTGTTTGTTTTTTTTTCTCTTCATTGTTTTTGATTTTAAAGTGAAAAATCTATGTATCAAGATCAAATGATTTCCTATGTGGGTAAAAGTCAGGGGACATTGTGAGACTGTAGACACTCCCTCAGCAGACGCCCCAGAAAGACACTAGGATGTGACGGCCATGGGTAATTCTTTCCTACTTCAGATAATCAGAACAAGACAGTTTCATAAAGTGGATACATACTAAAGTGTCCACCGACTCCTTTTGTTGGTAAGATAAATAACACTTACTGCCTGAATTATATATATCCTTACATTTTAACTTAAAAATATAGATACAGTATTTTTAAAAAGTACCACTTTCCTTTGTAGTTAAAGAAAATTGAATGTTTCTATTTTGGGAACTAGAAATATATAATTCTAATGGGAATCAAGCTGATTTATTTGATTACCTCTGGACATCTGGGATAGCGGGAAAAGTTATTTTAAACACCTTTGTGGTAGGAAGATGTGCCAGTTAGACAAGGTATAAATGCCTGTGGTAACCCCTTGCACGGTGATTGGCATAGTGTTCTCTCCCTTCCTGAGTTATGTATGGTTATGTACAGGGCTGTGTACACTGGTGTTCGAGAAGAGACTCAGAAATCTCTCTTGCTTCTCCTCCTGAAGCTGAGCTTCGCCCCATAAATTATTTGTGTCTCAGACACAAATGTCAGTGATTCAATTAGTTATCCTTATTGATTCCTGCTCCGTCTTCGGTGTAGGGCTAGACGCTGTATTTGGAGCAGTAGAGTCTCGGCATCAGTAAGAAGCTCTGTTGAGGGGGCGATGAGGATGGCTACCTTTGTGCCATGTTTCCTTCAGCAAGCTCAGTGTTAACTCTTTCACACCCCTATACGTAACAGAGACACAACTGCACTTTCCCGTTTACCTGTCCTCACAAACCCGAATTCTCTCTAATATCCTATCAAAAGAGAACAAATATTCCATCCCAGAAAGCGTTAAAACATTGGATGCCTTCAGGCTAGGGATCTAACTCAGTTTGTGAAGTGCTTGCTATGCATGTCACTGTAAGACCTCAGTTTAAGCCCTAGAATCCATAGAAAACTGCCAGACATTGTTGTCTGTGTTAGTGATCTCTGCTCTGGGGAGGTGAAGACAGGCTGATCCCTAGACTTCTGCACCAGCACTCTTTTGCTAATAAGAGGTCTAGACCGTGGGTGGTGGGGGGAATACCCTGTCTTATAATCAAGATGAATGGATCCTTAGATGGCTGTAGCTTGTGCATGCGCGTGCATACACACAGGTATATGAAACATAAGTTCTGTGTGGCAAACATACCATTTCTTTGCTTGCCCTTAGAGGGGTACTGATCTACTCATTCTCCTATACTCAGTTTGCTTTTGCTTTTCTACTCTTCAAGGAATGTTTTCTCTCTGTGTTTCTATTTGTAGAGTTTGTATCGCTAGACCCATAATAAGCTCCTTCCTGCCTTTCTTATGTCCTCAAGGGCATGACAGTGGTTGACCAATCCCTAAAATGCCTGCATCAGGAGTTCAGGGTGGTTGTCTGCAATGGATGAAGGAGTGGTGGGGTAATTGCTGTCCTGCTGACTCAGGTTTCAGCTCTGCAGGTTTTCACCTCTTGTTCTATGCTGACTCAGGTTTCAGCTCTGCAGGTTTTCACCTCTTGTTCTACGTCTCTCCTTTATCCGAGATCTGCAGTTGTTCGTGAATTTAGCTCAGGAGTCCTGGTGTGACCCCAATGGATATACTTCTAGAGACGCTGTGATGATGGGCAGCGTCCTAGACAGAGCGCGGTATTGATGGACACGGAGAGGATACCGCAGACACTTGGTTACCTTGGCAGTGGGGTGGCTAGCCTGATGACTGAGGTCATTCCCATACCAGTGCTTAGACTCGCAGAGGCTTCTGACCTTAAGATACACTCTGTTTATTTCAGCTGCACTAGGGGGAAACAATAACTTTGCCCATGTGTACTTTGTCAAGCAAGTAAATATGCAAATGGTGGGATTGGGATGGCTCTGCAGTTAAGGATGCTCTCTGCTCTTCCAAGGATCTGGCTTTCCTTCCCTGCATTCACATCTTGGTAACTCATAGATGCGTGTCGCTGTAGTTCTAGGTCACCTAATTCCCTTTTCTGCATTACTCCGGCACATGTAGATATATAATACACACACACACACATACACACACACACATATGTTTCATAACTCATAAAATATTTTCAGACAAAGTATCTACGAGCTTAATTCCTGTTTAATATTCTTTATTCTTAGAATACTATTATTCTTAAAAATATATTATGTATTAATATACAATAATATTATAATAATATAGAATAATATTATTAGAATAATAATGTTATTCTTATAGTGTTAACCTATATACATTTATTATTCTAACTATACCAAATTCTATCATAATTATTTTGGTATCCTTAATATTCTGGAAAACTTTGAATAATTAATAAAAATACCAAGTTCTAAAGTTAATAATTTTCAAATACTTAGATAACCTAGTTAATTTAGAAACATTCACATTTTTGTTGAATTTGTGTCAGTGTAAAGTATATATCCTAAAAGCTTGGTTAGAAGTGAGAGTTTCCATAGAGAGCATACAGAACAAAGCAGTTAGACAGATAATTCATGTAAACTTATAATAACTTAAATTCTACTTAATATCATTCTTCCTTTTTATTAGAGTTTTCAGAGCCCTAGAATTTGGTCATACACCTTTGGAAGCCTCACTACTAATGCCTTCAGCAAACAAGTCAGAAAATAATTTTTGTTGGTAGATTTGTGTATTTCCCAGTATTTTATTTAGGATTTCACTAGGAAGTTTACTGGTCCTTCCAAACAGTGAAGCTCTGTGAAAATTTACTGTTAGAATATCCGGGAAATCCTGGAGACTTGGAGCAGTGGCTCTCACCCTCCTTGCGACCCTTAATACTGTTACTGGGGGCTGTGATGTTCCCCAGCCATAAGGTTATTTTTGTTGCCTCTTCATAACTATAGTTTTGCCACTGTTATGCATCTTAATGGAAATATCTGATATGCAGGATATCTGATATGCTACTTCTCTGAAACGGTGGTTCAATACCCCAAGGGTTCGTGACCCACAGGTTCAAGAACCATTGACTTCCACTAAAATAACATACCATTTTCCTACGGGTTAATAGCCAGGTATTCATCTGTGCAGAGTGCAAGATAATTGCTGAAGCCTGTGAGAAAGTTTTCTTTGTTGAAGACCTGCGTCCTCCTCGGGTCTGAAAACACTGACTCAGGACTTTGTTCTTAAACTACTTCATGCCCATAGGGGATTAGCGGAGCATGGTCTCGTGTACGTTGTGAGGTTTTAAAGGTTTTAAAGGTAACAGCAATAATGTCTTCACATTTACTGGATCTGCTAGGAGATGAGGACTCTGTAAAGAAACTGCTGTTGTGTGACGGAGCCCGAGAGAAGTGGCCACCGCGAAGCAAGCTGGGAAGCCCTGTCGGCTTTTGTTGCCAATGTGAGGAGCCCTGAGACTTGTCACGCTCTGTGTGGCCTGGTGAACATGCGCAGTGTGATAAAGAACTGAGGGATAGTTTTTGCTTAGACAAAATTCTAGCCACCGAAGGCATGGTATCCTCGATGAAGGTTGTCCGAACAAATCCATTGTCACACAATTTCACAGCCTTCCTTGCTCTGATCCATGCACACGACCCCACCCTCACCCCTACCCCAACTCCTCCTACTCCACTCTCTCCTCCTCTGCCACGCATGCGCCCCACTCTGCGTCTCTCCCCACCTCACTGCTTTTGTCACTATGCCCCTCTCCACCATCTTCCCTCCCGGTCTTGTTTTGGAAGGGAATGACTCCGCCAGATTTGACCTTTGGATTTTAGTCTAAATCTTCACCCTTGGTCGGCTAGAAAGATAGTTGAGCCTACTCTCTCTACCTTGCTCAGGTCTGCCAGTACCGCTTTTGCTTCTGAAAAGAAAGGCTGAAGCCCTATGGTAGTCTAGATGTAGCCTCCCTTGAGACCTTTTTTAAACCTTATGATAGGTTTAGGCTCCGGCCCAGAAAAAAAAAGAAAAAATTGTTCAGAGCGAATTTGTTTGTTATCTCATTAATGTACTTAACTCCCATTTTTAGGTATAGAAGAATATATTTCCTTCTTTTCTGTGTTCCCGAAAGCAATTTCAGGAAAAAAAAATATTACTGTGAGGAGGATAATCATGCTTGTGTTCCAGTCACAGTTAGTTCCAATTTTGCCTCCCGGATACATATGCCTGTTGTCCTGTCTTGTAAATTCTCTCATCCTCAGAACACATTGTCTTCTAGTTGAATGCTGATTGGGATAAACGTACAACATGTTCAACAGGGAATTTTGAGTTTTTATTGGAGGAGATAAATCAGTAAATGGCTTCTTTCATTTGGAGTGTGTTTCGCTGGGGACAGAAGGTGAACGCACTTACATTTCCCAAACTAGTTATGTGTTCCTGGGAGTTCAAGATTAAATGGTTTTTATCTAGCTGTAGACAGAGGCTGCTGTGAGGTCTCAGAAGGCACCCAAGTTGTTAGTAGTTTGAAGGGAACGTCTTGGTAAGAAATGTCTACAAGACTTGAAGTTATAAAATCCATTCCTCTAAGTTTCAGGCTAAGAACAAATGTCAGTTCCACATGCTCTGTAGCGTTGCTGACACTTGTGGTGGCCAAAATATAGTTTCTAATTAGTTTGCTACATTTTGTGTTCTATTAATTGCATTAGCTCAGTAGAAAGCAAATGTGTCTTCATTTTTTATTTATAACATGAATTTATAATGTTTTAAAGTTCCTTTAAAATTAAACTTTTTTATTTTCTTATCATTTGTGCGTGCATACATATGTGTGTGTGTGTGTGTGTGTGTGTGTGTGTGTGTGTGTGTTAAATGTTCATGTTCAAGTGTTTGTGTGCCTGACTCTGCCTGGGGAGGACAGGTTGATTTTATCTTCCTTTATCCATCATTACTCCTCTTTATTGTTTGAGACAGGCTTTCTCGATGAACTGTAACTCACTGTGTTGGCCTAGCTGGCCAAGGAGCAATCAGGACCTGTCCGTCTTCCCCGTCCCATCCCAATCCTAGCTCTGGTTTCCAAGGTGTGCATCCTGATGTCTAGTTTCCACCAGCATGCTGAAGGTCCCCGCTCAGGTCTTCAGGCTTACACAGCCAATGCTCTACTCACTGAGAAAATCTTCAAAATAAAACCCAACCCATAACAATATTACAGAATGTCTATTTCAGTCTCTGACCGTCTCCCTCTCTCTGTCTCTCCCTCTCTATCTCTCTGTTTCTCTCTGTATGTGTGTGTGTGTGTGTTTGCATGTGCACACAACGGATGTATTACTGCCAAGATCTTTCATCTGAGACAGAGATTCATACATTAATATAGTCTCCATTGTCTTTGAGATGTCTGAGCAGAATACTTGCCTCTTTCCAGATAGATAGATTGATAGATAGATATATAGATAGATAGATAGATAGATAGGTAGGTAGATAGATAGATAGATAGATAGATAGGTAGATAGATAGATAAATAGGTAGGTAGATAGATAGGTAGGTAGATAGATAGAGATAGATATATAGATAGATAGATGGATGGATGGATAGATGGATAGATAGGTAGGTAGATAGATAGATAGATGGATAGATAGATAGATAGATAGATAGTAGTTACTGCTGTTGGCATTTCTTTTCTTTGGTAAATTCGTTTCCTCTGAGTTCTCATTATCCCGTGTCTTTGTTAGGTTTGTATTACTGTGATAAAAGCCATGACCAAAGGCATCTCGAGGAGGGAAGATTTATTTTAATTTTGAATTCCAGGTAATAGATCATCACGGAGGGAAGTTAGAATAGGACCTCGAAGGCAGGAAAAGAAGCAGAAGCCCTGGAGGAATACTGTGTACTAGCTTTCTCCCTGTAGCTTGCTCAGCCTAATTTCTTTATACCACCAGCAACACTTGCCTAGGGGTGGTACCAACCACAGTGGAATGCACCATCCCACGTCAATCACGGAAATGCTCTCTGGCCTGTCTGTAGGTCAATCTTATGAGGCATTTTCTCAGTTAACATTACTTCTCCCTGCATTGTCTCCCTGTTTGTGTTGAAATGACAAAAGCTACTTAGCACATACAGAAAGAAGAACAAACAACCATCACCACAACAACCTCCCCAGCCTTTTCACTACCTTATGGTAAGAGTATGGATGGGTGGCTAATTTTCTATCATTCACACCATTCCTACGAATTTTTACCTGGCAGCCATGCGGTCACAGCATGGTGTTGACGTCTTCTGAAATACAGCATGACAGAGTATTGAGTTTAACCTACACAGTGGAAGTGATGTTGACTTTGGGCAACAGTCCCCTCTCCCCGCCCCCTGCAGAGTTCCTAGAATAAATTCTGGTCCTCCTTTAGGCTTTCTAGTTTTGTTTAGTTGGGGATTCCTCCCTTTTCCTGAACTTGATGAAATGAAATCTATTTACGCAGAAGAAGGTGCGTTGGTCTTTCCCCTAGACCTCATCTCCCCTTGCTGCATGTGGCTCAGAGCAGGAGAATAGTACTTGGCCAGATATGGGGACGAGAAAGAACGCTGTGCGCTTTGGACACTCATATTCCACTGAATAGCTTCCTGCCGGTTTGCTCCTGGGCCAGCCTCTGTTGCCTGTTGTTATCCACTCCCCTCACTAAACCCTTGTCCTCTTCACCTGAGTCTATAGCTCTTTCCCTGGCTGCTTGGCTCACCACCGGCCGCATGCTTCTTAGCCAGGTGGAAGCCAGAACAACTGTCTAAAACGTGAATCTGCACTTCCTTCTCACGGATGCTTTTCCTGTTTCCTTATGACACGTGAGGTAAAGGTGAAATACCTTCTTTACGTTTGCATATAAGGGACGTGTGGTCCTGCACACCCTGCCCCTTCATCTTGTACACCTTTTCTTTGCTGGGGACCTTACCATCGCTCCGGGAGCAGCTTCTTCTGTCGAAGTACTCTTCCTTCTCAGAGGTCGGCTGGCCGCGCTCATTCATTCCTTTCAATTCATAATTTGAAGCATCGCCGTTGGAGAGTGCGTGCACATCAGACAGTCTCTGTAAGGTCATATTTCCCTCTGATAGGATCATACGCTCATGCCAGCCCGTCCTGCCTGTGCATTATTCCAGGCTGATTCCGATGCACTTGCTGTATCATTTGATTACTTGCGAAGTGAGTCTTGCGTATGGAGGATGCATCCTGAAGAAAAGGTATCACAGCGCCATTTGCAATCATGCTGCAAATTCATTCTCACTGGATTTTTTTTGGGGGGTGCAATTTAAAAAATATTTAAATGATATTACCGTGTACTTTAAGTTTCCCATCTTCTTTGGTAGACAGTGCCGTGTGATGCCCTGGAAAGTTGCTGAAGTTTTCGGTTGGGCTCAGTTGAGGGTAGCTTATTTAAACTTCGTAAACTTCACATGTTTTGCGTATTTTTAAAAGTTATTTTAAAATTTATTATGTTATTTTATGTGTATGAATACCTTGCCTACATATATGCATATGTACCACATGCTGGCCTGATGCCTATGGAGGTCCGAAGAGGACATTTGATTCCCCGCAAATGGAGTTGTGTAAGCCACCAGGTAGGTGCTGGGCACTCAGTCCAGCTCCTCTGTGAGAGCAACCAGAGCTTTTAACTGCTGAGCCATCTCTCCAGCCCTGTGTAGTTACATTTTTTTTTAAAAATTAAACTTTTATTTTGTGTGTGGGGGTGGGAGGCGTGCTCATGTGTGTCCATGTGAATTCCAGTGCCACATTGTGCACATGGTGATTGGAGGAAAGCTTGCCGAAGATGGTTTTCCCTTTCCAGCAGTTGGGCCACCAGGATTTAACTCAGGTCAGCGTTCCTGGCAGCAGTTGCCTTTCATTTCTGAGCCACCTCATTGGTTGTTTATTCTTTAGTGTCACATACTTAACATATTCAGCACCGTGCTCCTGCAGGTTCCGGTGGCTTATATGTGAATTTTTAATTTAGCTTTTTAGTATTTTAAGCTGTTCCATTAATTAAAAGGAGCCAGCTACGTTCATTTCCACTGATGAATACTTTCTACGTGTAGGTCACTGTGCAAGAGGACATAATGGGAGGCATTAACCTTTAAGCATGTCACCACTATGTTTGGGAAAATTATACCTCATCACAATAAAGGTAGAGAATGTGTAATTTTTTGTTACTAAAAAAAAAAAGTATGTAATTGGATATGTAAATTCATGGAGAAGACAAGACTGGCACTCCTTAAGGGGCAGAAAGATTTCCATAGGGTGTGGCAAGTGCAAGTGAGACAGCTCTTAAGTCGTCATGGTCACTGGAACTTGTGAGTTCTTTCTGGTGACATGTGGCAAAGAAACCCCAGGACAGACTTCATTGGTCTTACCTGTGTGTTAGTCGTTCAGTGACTCTCTTCAGTCTACCCAATCGTGTGGCTGCTTTCCAGTCAGTCTGCGTCAGTGCTGTGTGAGCTGCTCTGTCTGTGGAGGCTGTAGAGCTCAGCTGCTGCCTGTCTGAATGTTTTTAATCGTTTTTATATCTTTTTTTTCAGTCACACAGGTTTTTTTAGGGCAGTACTGTGTGATAGAACTACTTAGAAGAAAATATGAAAGTCACCTCTCTCTTTGTAGTTACTCTGGACAGAAATTTGATCCCATCCTTTGTGTTTGAGATGTTTTTATTCAGTTCATGCATAATCCTGGAAGTATATATCTGCGTAGATTGAAAGATGCAAAAAAAATCAAATTTTGGAAACCATTGTCCGTGTCTTCCTTCCTTCCTCAGAAGAAAGGCTACTTCCTGCCTTGGGGACAGCTATGGGACCATGTGGGCTTGATTACTGGCGGCAGAGCCAACAACTGCCTCTTTGGGCTAAAGCTATTTTCTATTTTAGCTCCCACAGTACACCCCAGAGGGAAACTGAAAAAGTTAGTGTGGGAACTGAAAGGCCACGGTTTCTCAGTGTTTGCTGCCGTCCATTGAATCCTAAGTCAGTGCCTATGAGATCACTTCACAGTGGTCAGTGCAGCAGATGGGCAGAGAAAGCTCTGTTGGGGGAGGGCTCACCAGCACGCTGCCCTTCTGGTTCTGTTCGAAAGGAATGCTTGTCCTTTAGCCATCGCTTGATGAGAGCAAGTGGATCTACAAAATAATAGATCTACAACACTACTCGTGTCCCCTGTCCCAGAGGACAGTGAGTTGCTTCCTTACTGTGGTTCTCTGAGACAGTGGGAGTTACCAGTTCTCCTTAAGTTAGCAGAGGCTTACTGGAGTGTGGACATCTCAAGTCCCACCTGTTCCTTTTGTGTGTATGCTATGTGGATGTGTGACTGTGTATGCCTGCATGTGGAGGCCAGAAGTGGACGTTGGGTGTCTTCCTCGGTCACTGTTTTATGTTTTTGAGAGAGGGTCTCTCATTGAAGATTATAAATTTGGCTTTGCATCAAGTGTGCGCCCCCATCCGCCCACTCAGCACAGGGGTTAGAGACATGCAGGTCCATCCTTGGCTTTTATATGAGTGCCCTGAATCTGAACCCAAGGCTTCAGACTTGTTAGGCAAGCCCTTTGTAGACTGGGCCCTCTCCTCAGCTCTCCTGAGGGGGATTATATATGTCTATCTCACAGGTGGCAAGTTTTTGAGGTCACACTGGTCTCATTGGCGTCCGTATTTATCGGGACCTTAGTTCTCCTTTACCTGTTCACATGACTTACGGAGCTGCTGTCTTCAGAGGTTAACATAGCATGGCCTTATCCACTTGTCTTCACAGAACTCACGTTTTGAAATGTAAGTGTGTCTTATCTTCTCCAATTTGCACTCTTCAGTTCTCCATTCTCAACCTTTCATTTCCTCTCCTTTGTTCTCTCTCTCTCTCTCTCTCTCTCTCTCTCTCTCTCTCTTTCTCTCTCTTCCTTCCTTTCTTTGACCTGTCTTAGGCCTTCTTAGACAGGGCTGTCAATATTAGCAAGTGAGCAAAGTCTTGGTTAGACAAACTTTGAAAAAATATTATTTTATTCTTTCTACTTTCTCAATTCTTACCATGATAAAATCCTTTTATTCCCTTCTATTTCAGGAGACATGATAGAGAGGCAGACACCAGAGGTGGCAGAGTGACTCAGCCAGTTATGATCTATCAGATCTATCGTTTGTCTGTCTGTCTTGTCTGTCTATCTCTGGGTAGTTGCGGGTGTTCAATTCATGTGTATATGCATGTTTGCATGTGTGTATGTGCAAGTGTCTGCCCCTGTACACATGTGGTGACATCAGAAACCTTCATTGCTCTTCACTGCTTTCCTTGAGGCGGAGTCTCTCATTGAACCCAGAAATCTCTGGCGTGGATGGGCTAGCCTAGCATCCACTTTATTCCAGGAATTTACCATCCCTGGTTGTCAAGGCTGGATTGATATGCCACATTCAGCTTTTACCTGGCTTCTAGACGTGCAAATTCTTGTCCTCAAACATGCCCAGCAATGCTGTACCGCCAAGGGAGCTTTAGAATCCCAGGTCTTGGATTCTCAGCACCTCTGGAAACAGGGATCTGTTTCTTTAGGATAGTGGTGAAAAAACCGCTCTGTCTAACTGACTCTATTATAAACTGTGTTCCTTTGTGATTAACAGTTTCTGTTCATTGAATTAGCAAAGGAAGAAACTTCTTTACTTAGTTAACCCTGCTTCTGTAATGTTATCCTTCCTGAATCTGAGAGCTCAGCTAGAAAACGGTTCAAAGAAAGTTGTCCCGACTGATCCTTACCTGTCTCTGACTTACACAAAGCAGTTGTCATCATCACAACAATTATAACTGAGTAACTAATAGTAGATGTTAGTTTCGAATACAAATCAAGGCATAGTTTCTCTTCCAGTACATTTGAATAGAGTTTTCGTGCCTTTGGACCTAAAGCGTCTGTCTACCTCAGTAGAAGATGTTGACTTTAGAGATAGCCTTTTTAGATGGAAAGTGGCGAAGCAGCAGGCTCTCTCTTCCTAGCCTTTAGCTCTGGTGGCTTTCATTATGAATGATGATGGGCTATGTCACAGTGATAGACTGGAATTGCTAGCACGATCTTTAGACAGTCACTTACCAGCGACCGCGTGATGCGTAACCCACCTTTTCTTGTTCCTTCTCTTCTGGTTTCTGTGAAAAGGCAAGCAAGGATTACAAAGCTCTCTGCAGGACAAAGACTCTCCTGCGCTTTAGGTAATGCAGTGTAATTATTCCCTCTCAAGTTGCTTTTCATGTTAGCAGCTCCTTCTTGAAACATTTCAGTACTGCGTAACATGAAAGCCGTACCAGATGGAGAGCCAAAGGAGAGAGGCAGGGTGGCAGAGGTGGGAGAAATCTTAAGAGTAGGAGTTTTTAAATTTCACTGAATCCTTTAACATTGGTGTGTGTGTGTGTGTGTGTGTGTGTGTGTGTGTGTGTGTGTGTGTGTGTGTCTGAAATAGTGTGGAGGGAGGAGTATCTTAATTAAAAGAATTAGAGATCCCTTTCTGCTCTCAGAGATTGGAAAATCAGAGGGAAAAAGGAGCACTTTAGAAGGGAAGAAAGAGCTGGTGAGGAGCCTTAACAGGATGGCGTCAGAGAACAGCCATGCAGAGGGAAGGAGCAGGCAAAGAGGCTGAAAGGGGGTGGGAGGGCAGATGAGAGGACAGAGATGTGAGGGGAAGACTGAGAAAGGCTGTGGTAAGTTGTAAGGTCCTCAAGTTTCCAAGCATTCTGGTGTTAACAATGTCATCTCAGTTTTAACCTTCGGAAATGTCCTTTTCACACTTTTCACGTTGGATTCTTCCTACTGTGTCATACAGAAGGGAAGGAATCTGTGCGAAGATGACATTTCTGAGGATGTTCTCATTACCTCACTCAGTACTCCAAGGCGGACTGTATCCTCCAGTCCCCCTGCCAGCCTCAGGGAGACCAGGGAATTAAGGCAGGGACAGGGTAAATTTTTTGCGAAGAGTGAAAAGCAAAGTGGACAGTGTGGTTACACATCTAAGTCAGACAGCACATGACCGTAGCCACTTTGGTGATCATGTTGCTTTTGTTTTCTGTGTCACGTAGGGGAACATGGAAATTTTATGGTGAAGGAAAGGCCAAAGTGCTTCTCCCCCAACCCATCGCCCCCAAAATGTCTACAGTGAGATTAAGTCATAGAACAACCGTGAATCTAGTCTTTAATTTTAACCTATACCAGATAATTTCTATGGGAACTTGACTCTGGGGAAGGGAAAATCCCTCTAATCAAGTTTAGGGGATGTTTGTGGGTTTTGCCTCCCTCCCTCCCTCCCTCCCTCCCTCCCTCCCTCCCTCCCTCCCTCCCTCCCATCTCTTCCTGTCACCCTTCCCCCTCTCCTTTCTTTCTGCGTCTCTACAATTATATGAAAATTTTCCTAGTTGTTCTCTCAAATCAAGATGTTTTTCAGTTTTCAAATATAAATGCAAAGCTCTTCTTTGGGCACTGAAAGAAATTTTATCCTGACGAGTGTCATTGAAGCAGTTATGATTCCTCAAGGCCTGAGAGGGAGCCTAAAGGAGGCAGACTTAAAATCCTTCCAAGATGTAGTTTCTGTCCTTTTGTTTTGGAGTTTTGAGTACAAGTTGCCGTTTTTAAAAATAACATATGTCCCATTCTGCCATTAGAGACGATGGAGCGGGAAAACTTTATTAGAAGGGAAATATTATCTTAAGGCATAAAGAATGTGCAAGCTTGAAACTAGGCCATCTTCTTCCTACACAAAATGAAGGGGTTCCGTTGCCAATCAGAGTTGTTCCAGCAGTAGAATTATTTGAAGGAATTCCTGAGATTGAGATAAAGGTCATTTTAAATTTCCCAAGTTTTCCTTTTTGTTGACTCTAAAAACAATAATGTTATTGTTTTCTATATTTTTGCTTGTGTATGATTAAGTTTCTCAAGGTTGCAGTAGTCATCTCCCTTCCCACCTACTAGGGGCTGAGGTTGGGGACAAATGTAGTTTCTGTCAAGTCTGGAGTGAGAAAGGGAGGGTGGGCGGGAAGTGCAGGCAAAAGCAGGAGACATTTCTTAAACCTGATCAGAGGGATTTCTGCTTCTTGGGAGTCTCGTTATTATAGAATTTATCTGTCACAGGTTAAAATTAAAGACTATATTTACTATTATTTGATAATTTAATCTCCCTATACCTTTTTTGACACGAGTTCTCAGAAAGATTATAGTAGTAGGCATATGCCCAATTTTGTTATGTCTAATAGCAATTAAGCTGCAGGCTGAATTCTCTAAACTTCTTTCTGGACTTTTGGGCCGACAATGTAAATGTAAGCCCAACCTTTCTTAGAGCTTTTGGAAGTGAAGGATTTAAAAAATGCCCGATATGTTAGCCAGTAAGTTAGTCGGACACATAGAAGGCACTAGCATCTCATAAGATGCAGGAATGCTGTTCCAAATAAGCAATGCTTTACCCAAAGTTTGTAAGGAAGAAATAAACCAGCCAAGAGAACGCATTCTAAGCAAAATAAAATCCCTGTTTGGAAAGAGCGGGGCAAACAGCATATTGACATTTTTCTTCAGAACAGAAGGAAGCCTATTGTCTAGAGACTGAATGGACAAAGGCTTGAGAGAACAGGTGTGGATCACATCGAACCCATCCACGAAAGAGTTTGGATTTCATTTTTACTGTAATGTGAGGAGAAGAAAAAGTTAATTGTAACTTTTAAAAGTCTGGTGCCCGTCAAAAAATGGTGTAGGGCTACTAGCATGGGTGTCATGAAACCCATTACCGTGCCATTCTTGTTGGTTGTTATACTGAAGATCAGAGTCTG
Organism: Rattus norvegicus; assembly: GCF_021556685.1. Classification (NCBI taxonomy): domain Eukaryota; kingdom Metazoa; phylum Chordata; class Mammalia; order Rodentia; family Muridae; genus Rattus; species Rattus norvegicus. Next base: position 18,285,580 of record NC_141534.1, on the reverse strand, counting down.
GTAAGGGTAATGGGCATGCAGTAAGGGTTGCAGAGTAAGTTTGAAGCAATTGGTGGTGAATTTCATGACAAAATCAGGGGAATGCGGAAAACTGGTGCCATTAGTGATCTTAGTTTTACTTCCTGAAGTATTATACCTCTACTTGGATAAAAAGAAGGGGATGGGGAAAGAGGCTTAATAAAGAGGAAGTGAAAAGTTGCAACATTTTACTATAACAGTGTATTGACTTTGCCTTCAACTCATAGGTGACAGAAGGTAACAAATACATAGAGATTCATTCCAAACAAAGAAAAAGAATCACCCCAAATAGACCGGTGGCTAAATATTGGCTTCTGTTTTCACTCCAGATGATGATGTTTGGTGTCCTGCTCTGTCACTCTCTACCTAATTATATCAAGATAGGGTTGCGCTGGTTGATCAGTAAGCTCTAGCCAATTAGCTCCAGCTAGCCTGTTGTCTCCTACTCCATCAGTGGGATTGAAGCCATACATAGCCCTTTTGATATGGGTGCTAGGGACTCAAAATCAGGCCCTCACTTTCACAAGCAAGCCCTGTTATGCATTGAATTCACTCTGGTCAGATACCTTGGTGGTTGCTTCTTAAGCTGCCTGGGCATGAAAATATTACTCGTGTTGTCATTTAGCTTTTTGCATATCAGGTTTTTAATACCCGTCCTGTTTATACGAAGAAGTCTAACTGAATGCTAGGAGGTGACTTTTCACTGCGTTCATGCCGCCATAGCTGTTCAAGCGGTCTTAAGAATACACAAAAGTATGTGTCGTATTAGACATGAAGAATATTTATTTGTCTCTATACTCCCGTTCATAGGAACAATGTGAGTCTCTGCTGGGGCGCTCCTGGAATGAAAGCAAACCCTTTGCAGTGGTTTATTCTCTTGAGTGTTCCTGCGTATTTGCTTAAGCGTTTTCCCAGGCCTGTCTTCGTCTGCATGCGCTTACCACTTGGAATGATAGACTGAAGAAAATTCATACACAGAGGCCTCATCTAGTACACTGAAGATCTGGATAAGATAAAAGAAAGAGATCGCCCTGGGCCCCTTGGCCTGGGACACCTGTCTTATCTTCAGACTTTGATTAGACTGGAAAGCATGCTCTCTACAATCCCAGTTCATGGGCTCAGTCTAGACTGGAAGTTCTCCCAGTGACTCTCCTTCCAGACATTCAGGCTCAGGCAAATGCTGTACTCTAGCTCTTCTAGCCTAAACTTTTATAAGTCTCATAAAAATCACGTAAGTCTATTTTCAAAAGTCTTTCTTTTTTCATTGGGTATAAAGAGATATAGTAAAAGGGATATGTCGTGTGTGTGTGTGTGTGTGTGTGTGTGTGTGTGTGTGTGTTGTATATTCATCTTTTGTTCTTTTGTGGACCTCCAGAAGTAGTTAAAACACTTTTTGTTTATACAAGTGCAGAACAACAGAGACATTTAGCTTGTTTGATTTTTAATCTCCAGATACCCACCACTCTGTTCAAAAGTTCTATTTCTTAGTGATTTCTGAAAGCACATGGAATGAATGAATGCACATAGATTCAGTAGAGCACAGACGATGTTCGTGCTGGAGCAGGAAGAAGAAAGAAGTGTACATGGATTTAGAGACATTGGATCAATGCACGGAGCATAGGGATCACTCTAGAAGACTCAAAGACCTTCTCATCAGACTCGTGGTTGCAGATTAATTTCTCAGGAGCACTAACATGTTTTTCCTAACTCTCATTTTCACATGAGTATATAGTCAGATTGAATGAAGATGTAAAAGTAGGAATCTGAGTAGCTTTTATTAAGTCCAATATTAGTATTTGAAAAAAAAAACAGTGCCTGATCTCTTTGGTATTATTTTTCATAATAAAAACCTATGGGGCTGTGACTTTTAAGCAAACTAGTAAGTGTTTTACAGGTTCTATGTTATTTACTTTTGTGGTTGATTTGTTTGTTTTGTTACTAAATCTGTAGAGGAGTACCTGCCTGTCAGGTGCCATGGTTGTAATCAAACAAAGAAGAACGAATACATCAATTCTCAATCTTAATTTCCTGAATGACAAGGGTTCTCAATCTTCTGAATTCGGGGATCCTTGAATACAGTCCCTCAAGTCGTGGTGACCCCCAACCATGACATTATTCTTGTTGCTACCTCATAACTGTAATTTTGCTCCTGTGATGAATTGTATTGTAAACATTTTTGGAGATAGAGGGCTGCCAAACGTGTCTTGTTCCACAGTTTGAGAACTGCTGTCACATGGTGTTGACAGAACTTAGAACTGATATGTGGTTTGTTTGTTGACAATTGATGAATTAAATTGTGCACCTGTGTTTCTGCAAGCTGGCGGAAAACATGGATGGGTTTGTTTTCCCTGCCCACCTTTACATGGGTTCTGGGAATTGAACTCTTGTCTTTAGGCTCCCCACCCCCAAGGGCATTAGGTTATTCTAAGTTTCTCTTCAGAACTTTTTAAGAATCTTACCTTCTTCTGTGTAGCATTTCTCTACCTCATGCTTTTCTGTTCAATTGCCATGTGGCTTCATCACCCTTAGAATAGATCATGCACATGTGTGCACGAGTGGGGGGGTTTATATGCAGATGCACACGTGTCAGCCAAAGCGTAGCATGTAGCAGTCAGTCTTCTCTCTCCTCAGCGTGAGATCTGGGGTTGAACTCAGTCCCTCAGGCTTGGCACCGTCAGAGCTTTTGCTTTCTAGGTGGTTGTCCTTGTTATTGTCTAGGAGGAGGATGGCCCTTATAAAAAAAATCCCCCATGGCACTTGATTAAAGTGTGTGTGCATGTACCATACACATGAATCACCAAAATCAAAAGTTCACACACTATGAGCCTGCTCTGGGAAAGACTCTTGTACATTTTTGTGAAGAGAAAAAAAAATGTTGTCAGGTCTGTCAGATTGGGGAAGGCAGTCTGTACAGGAGTAAGGGGTGAAGGGATCCAGCCCTCTTAATCAAGAACATGGAAAGGCGTGGCTTCTGATTTCACCTCTTAATTCATAAGGCATCTTAAGTCCTTTGAAGAACCAGCTTAGTGAAATACTGGGTTGGCCTGCCAAGGTCGGAAAATACATACCGTTGCATGTATATACAGAAGAGTTTTGAGGAAAGAGTTTTGATTGTATTGTTTTTCTGTCGGTGTGGTAACCAAAAGTAGTGTGAAGTGTTACTACTGTAGTAAATCCATGACCCATTGCACCTGTGCATCATATGATGTTGGTGAATAAACACTTGCTTTCTTTGGCAATATGGACTTTTTATTTATTTATTTTTTACTGTTTTTTTTTCTTTTATTGGATTTTTAAAATTTACATTTCAAATGTTATTCCCTTTCCCGGTTTCCCGGACATAAGCTCCCTATCCCATCGCCGTCCCCTTCTTCTATAATGGTGTTCCCCTTAGTCTTTGGGTAGTGGTTTAGTCCCTGGGAGCTCTGGTTGGTTAGCATTGTTGTTCTTATGGGGTCTCAAGCCCCTTCAGCTCTTTCAATCCTTTCTCCAATTAGGGGTCCCATTCTCAGCTCAATGGTTTGCTGCTAGCATTCGCCTCTGTATTTGACATGTTCTGGCTGAGCCTCTCAGGAGACAGCTATATCCGGTTCTTGTCAGCATGCACTTCTTAGGTTCATTAAGTCTTGGTGACTTGTATGTATATATGTATATGCATATATATATATACACACACACACATGCATATATATATGTATGTATATGTATATATATATATATATATATATGCATGTGTGTGTGTGTGTGTGTGTGTGTGTGTGTGTGTGTGTGTGTGTGTATGCCACATGTGAGGCAGGCTCTGAATGGCTGTTCTTTCAGTCTCTGCTCCAATCTTTGCCTCCATATCCCCTCCAGTGGATATCTTTGTTCCCCCTTTCAAGAAGGAGTGAAGCATCTGTACTTTGGTCATCCTTCTTCTTGAGTTTCATGTGTTCTGTGCATCTTGGGTAATTCGAGCTTTTGGGCTAATATCCACTGATCAATGAGTGCATACCATGGTTTTTTTGTTTGTTTGTTTGTTTGGTTTTGTTTTGTGTGTGTGTGTGTGTGTGTGTGTGTGTGTGTGTGTGTGTGTGTGTGTGACTGGGTTACCTCACTCAGGATGATATTTTCCAGTTCCATCCATTTGCCTATGAATTTCATGAAGTCACAGTTTTTGATAACAGTGAGGACTTTTTAAAAGGCCAGTAACTTGCATTGAACATCAATTCTTCTTCAATTAATGATGATGTCATTTATGTATTCTTTTAAAAAGATTTCGAACATGGATCGAATGCTTTACTCTGCAATGATCCCGATAATGCTTCTTAAGATGCCTCGTTTCCTTGGAAGATTGTTGAAGGTCGGAGCTTGGGGTCATATCTGGATAATCAGAGATGTGATATACCCCGTACATGGGTTCATTGGCGCTCTCGTTGTGTAGAGTATTTTGAGGCAGGGACTGGTTGGAGTCGGGTTTACCGACAGTGTCATCTTAGACTTGTAATTTGTCCTTGATCTCAGTCAATGAGAGCTCTTGTATACTCTTTCTTCTATAGGTAGGATCTACTATGAAATGTTTTCAATGATATCCTTAGTCACTATATCATTGTTAATCATAATCACTCATAACTACTAATAGTATATTATTGGATATATAGAATGCTTTTATTTTTTCCATTCTAATCAATATAATGAGATGTGTTATCTTTTCGGTCATGTCTTTGTTCATTTTCACATGACTTTTCTTCATTAATTTTTTCTCACATTACATCCCTCCCTTTATATCACAGTCCTCTTTCCCTTCTCCTCTCATTCCCACCCTTACAAATCCTTCCCCGCATTACTCACTGCCCTCCTAGGGTACCACCAGTGCCTTTGGACTAGGCACATCCCCTCCCACTGAGGCCCAGCTAGGCAGTCCCCTGGGGAAGCGGAACCAGAGGCAGAGAACAGAGTCTGAGTTAGCCCCTGTTTCTGTTGTTAGGGGACCCACATGAAGACCAACTGCTCATCTGCTATTTATGTGTAGGGGCCTAGGTCCACCCTTGCATACTCCCTGGTTGAGGACTCAGTCCCTGTGAGCCCCCATGAGCCCAGGTTACCTTTCTCTGTAGGTCTCTTCTCGTTCTGTCCTTGACTCCTCTGGCTTGCTCAATTCTATTCACCCCATCTTCCACAGGATTCTCAGGGCTCCACTTGATGTTTGCCTGTGGGTCTCTGTACTTGTTTCCATTTGTTGCTAGATGAAACCTCTCAGGAGGCAGTTATGCTCCGCTCCTGTCTGTAAGCATAGCGGAGTATCTTTAATAGTGTCACGGCTTGGCTCTATCTCATGGGATGGGTCTCAAGTTGGGCCAATCATTGGTTGACCATTCTCTCAGTCTTTGCTTTCATCTTTCTCCTTGCATATCTTGTAGGCCGGACAAATTTGGGGTTGAAGTTTTTTTGGGGTGGGTTGATATCCCCTTTCCTCCACTGGAAGTCCTGCCTGGCTACAGGAGGTGACTTTTTTTTTTAATATACAGTTATCTATTTTGAATTATCACATTAGGAGCCATATATGTCTTTCAAGCTTTTGCGTATTGCTAGATTGCTATCTATAAAGTTGCCTAAAATTCATGCAAACACTTAAGTTTAGGCACTTTTCCTTGACGAATTGGAGAACCTTTAGTTCAAGCAACCAAAGAGTTAAATATAGGGAGGTATAAATGCGTGACTTGACATCATCATTAAGCCTTCAGATAGCTAAGCCTCCATCAAACATTTCTGTACACTTACTTGAAATTTGAGGGAACAAGAATAACAGCCAATAAGGTTTGGTTTTTAACATCCAGAGTGAGGGATGTACATGTGTAAAACCCAGTTGTTCTCAGATATTTCGGAAATAATCTTCTGAAGTTGGTAAGAACATAGTGCTGACTACATTTAAGTTGATGGAGGGAAGTCTGTGTCCCAGCTGCAGCTACATGGGAACCTGCTGTGTCAATTGCCACTGTTATCAATTCTGAAGACAGGGCTTGCAGTGGTTCCTGCTTGTTTCTCCTTTGCAGAGCTGCTCCGTAAGTGCATTATTAATGTGCAGAACTCAGCCAAGGGAGCCATGTAGGGCTCTGTGTAAATAAGACTATTTATCCCAACCATTCCATAGAATAGAATTATCTGCACTAATTTTCTTCATTATTTAACCTGTGTTGAGTGGCAGTAAAATGTTGAAATAGTTAGGATAAGCTTTTATTTCATGACTTTCGTCTTTGTAATGATCAAATTTGGTAAGGGCTAATGATGACTAGTGTTTGTTCATTCCATTTCTTTAATAAGAAAATGGTTGTAGCTTAAAATGCAAATGGCTGAAAATTGCTAAATGGTCTTAATGGTAAATATAACGCGCTTTTAAAATGTGACACAGAGCATATTTTACTCCAAACTTTATTTTATGATTGAAGAAAATTACTATTAGGAAGCTAATAATTCTTTTGAGCTCTACATTTTAAAATTGGTAGTCAGAAGGTAAACTTGTGGAAATAAATATGCCATTTACTTATAAAATCTCTCATCAGTAGAGAAACAGGAGGCAGAAATAGACCAGTAATGCTGTATATAGCTTTTCTAGGCTCTCAGGCCTGGTCATGGTTAAGACCAGAAACTAGTCTAATTCAGATTGGCACATTGGAGAGACATTTTGGTAAGTATTGATGTTAAGAATGTGAGAATAGCCAGGAATAAAAGCATTTTTTTTCTGTAAATTAGATTAGTATCCAGGATATCCTATTTCTGTTTTTTGTTTCCTTTTTTTTTTTTCATTTTGGAAGTTATTTTCCAAAAATACACAGATGATTTTTTATTCTATTAATGTAGTCTGTGAGAATCAGGCTAAAAAGTTATCCCAGCATTGAGAGAAGATGATGACTGAGAAACACAAGTAAACAATAACAGGAATTACTATTAATATCGTATGTGCATTCTGTACTTGACTGTACTGAAGTACTAGAAAAAATTATCATAAAAGCTTGGGATCACAAATGTCCCCTCTAGTGACAATTGCCCAGATTGGAAATTCGATTTCTTATGTAGTTGAAGCCTTCCTCTCTGAAGTGTTTTTGTCTGTCTGTCTGTTTGTCTGTTTGAACACCAGGTTTTGGATTAATTGAGGCAGGTAGACAAGTAGTCATTGAGCTTTTTGTATGTCATGGTACAATTTATTATGTTTCAGAGTAGGATATAGAAGAATACTTGTGCATTTCGGGAAGAGAGGGCCAAGTGCAGCATAAGAAATCTTATATAAAAGTTAGCTCTGTGGTATGACTCCTAATGGCATGCTGTTGTTTGCCAGCAAGATGGCTCAGTAGGTAAGAGATTGATACAGAGTGTGAGAACTGAGTTTGAGTCTTAGGTCCCATACACTGGAAGAAGGATACCAATTCTCTCAAGTGCCTGCTGACTTCAGCCATGTGCCCTGCCATACAGGTGTACACATACACATTCCCCACCCCCGTCTCTCTCATGCACATATGTCACACATATAAAATAAAAATTTTATAAGTGTAGAAAGAAAGTCTAGTTGAATAGTACCTCTTACAATTGCTTTGCCAAGTATTCTTACGCCAAGACTTGATGTTTTCAGGACTTAGTAAATGGCAAAATACATATGCGTTAAATAAACAAAAGTATTAGTATTTGAGCTTGGATGCGATTCCCCATCCTGTAGTCTCCCGTTTCTTTGCTTTACATTCTCGATGACAGAGAAGTCAGAAGAAGAATGTACTTTCTGCGCACATCAGACTTGCTTCATTTTCCAAAAGCTTGCTCTTTTGTAGGACTGGGGAAATTTTAGAGAGAGTTTTGAGCCTGAATCCGACTCCTACCATCTGACCCTAAGTCAGAAGTGGTGCCTTGTATTTCTACCTTGTAAATCAGGGTTAACAACACACGCTGGAGATGAATCAATTTTTTTTGTCTGGTTTGTGCGATGTTAGTAAGAAACGGATCTACATGCCGTCTTCACTGTTGTTTTTCCATGGCTCTACCCCAGAAGACACTTTAAAATTTAATATTTTCACAGAGCGGTATCCTTTCATAGTTGTATGATCCCCTGGCTTGTTAATATTCTTAGCCCCGTTCTTTCTCATGTCCTTTCAGGTTCCTATATGGTTGTGGACTCCTCAAATCATGATCCTGGAGAGAAAGCCCGCCTGCAGCTGCCTACAATGAAGGAGAATGACACTCACTGTATTGATTTCAGCTACCTGTTGTACAGCCAGAAGGGCTTGAACCCGGGCACTTTGAACATCCTGGTTAGGGTGAATAAAGGACCTCTCGCTAATCCAATTTGGAACGTGACTGGATTCACTGGTCGTGATTGGCTTCGGGCTGAGCTGGCTGTGAGCACCTTTTGGCCTAATGAATACCAGGTAATCCACTAAGAGTTTCTGGTTTGTGCTTTCCTGTCTTGGGTCTCTCTCTATGTCGAAAATATAGATCTGGTTCTATATAATATATAATATAGAAAATATAATACTGGTTCTGCAGGAGTAGTGTCCCTCCCTTGCGTTTCCAACTCTTCCTTCTTGAGGAGTTTGAATACGTTGCCACAGAACCTTCAACTATAGAAAATATTTTCATGCATAGAAAACGGTAGTTCAGCCCGACAATTTGTTGTCTGCTTGGTAAAGGGTTACTTATTTCTTATTCTGATGTACATATGTCTGTGTCTTTCTGCAGGAAGAAATAGGTTTTTTTGTTTTCCTGTTAGACTGCAATATTCTCACTGGATTGGCTTACTCATTTCTTGAGAATACCATTTGGGAAATAAACAGGAGTTAGAATTTTGTGAAATATATGGTCTTTAGTGGGGTCATTTGACTATTCTTTTCCTTAACTAAATGGGATACTTAAAATAAGCAGAGAAACAGGGCAGGTGGTCCATAAGAACCTTTGGATGATTTTTCTTGGAATACTCGGTCTGATTATGATGGGAGGATATAATGAGTCGTGTTCAGGACATATTGCCAGTTCAGGGTTCTCGTGACTGAGTTTCCTTGGTTTAAGAGAGAAGCCCATATTCCGGCTTGAAGACATACTCAGTCACTCAGACTACAATACACCATCTTTTTGTAAGAACTCAGAGCTTGCGTTACACGTTGAGATTTAAACGTTTTAGAAGACCTACCTCTTCACGGTTTATTGTAGAGATAACAGAGTGTATTTATGTTCAAGCGTATTCCACAATATCCAGTACCAAGGTTATTTCATTCAAGTATTTCAAAAGGAAGCCCTTTCTTTATGGTTTTTACTTATTAATTACAAAATAAAGGAAGCCTTTCTTACTTGTGTTTTCCCTGTGTTGAATTTTCTAGTTTCCTGGTCACCCATGCTATGGTTCTGACGAAAGGCGCAACTCTCATTTTGAGGTTGTGCATATGCCGAAAGCTCAGGGCAGTTCATTAGGTGCTAGTGCCTTACATCATTCCTGTACCGAAAAAAAAATGTTCCTTTTCACTCTGATAGGAAAGCCATGTTTGTTTGTTTGTTTTTGTTTTTTTGTTTTGTTTTTGATGTTTTGGACGTAAAACTAGAGTAACAGTTGGTTTCAGTCATGTTCTCAACTGTACATGATTTCCTTGATTGGTGTTTTAATTGTTTTAGTCATACAGGTAACCGTTTGCACCTGTGCAGTATTTTGATAGGTGACATGGCTGGTGATCGTCTCTATTCCAGGACTGGTTATTAGAGTTCAGTTGTGAGATTTCTTGCTGAAAAATTTGGAGGATGGATTTCTATTCTTCTGTAAGAAAAGGACTACCTCATTGTGATCCAGAAACACTTTCTAGACTTGCCTTCCTATTTATAGCTTAAATGATTTGTTTTCTCAGATCTAACCTCCTCAAATTGGGCTTGGTAGCTCTTGGAGGTTAGTCTAGTGTTCGGGAACCAGGTACGTGAGGATTGCCCTCTAAATTCAAGGGCAGCCTGGGCTATAGTTTGAATCTTAATAAAGATGGATGGAAGGAAGGAGAAAGGAAGGAAGGAAGGAAGAAGAATACCCAAGCCTTTTCACGTAATTGATTAAGATTTCAGAACTTCTTTTTATATTTGAAAAAAATAACTTTAGGAAAAAATGTCAAAATGGAAACCTTTTTCCTTGAGAAAAAAAATGTACTAACAGGATTGTCTAAATCAGCAAATGATTTGACGAGATCCCCAAATATTTGACTTGCAAGGAATCTTCAGGTGAAACTGTACCACAAAAGCAATGCACTGGGTTTCATGGTTTGGTGTTTCATTCTTTAATATTGTTTTAAACATAGTTTATATAGAAATCTGCTCGTTCTGCACACCCTTGTGCTTCATGGCTGGTCCCACTTGTGAAATGCTCGCTACAAAAGAATGACGGATTGTGTTTGCATTGTAGCCACTTTAAGCAGAAGAATGCATTGAGTACACACTACCATTGTTGAATGGAGAAAGCAGGTGTATATTTTCTATTTTGCCAATCCTCATAGTAGCCCGGGACTATATAAGAAGCTTGTGTGTGTCTGTCTTCAGTACAGTAATTCTTTTCAGCCCAGCATCCTGATAGAATTTCTCATACTTCCGTTTATTTTATGTCATGGTAGGAATTTGCTGTGGCATGTTTTAGGCTTGAAGGTGGTGCTGTAGACTCAAGCTGATTGCCAAATACATAGCAAACAGAAAGGCTCACACAAAGTCCTTTAGAAATATAATCACCAGTTACTAATGTAAAGCTAAAGATCCGCAAAGTAAAGAGTAATAATCGGAGTAATAATCCTCACTTTGGAAGCCAGACTAGACGTGCGCGCATGAAGGGAGTTCTGCTTCGGCATTAAGCTCATTTCCCTCTGAACAGCAAGGCTGTTACTAAATGAGGCAGAGAGATGACATACCTAACCTGCAAAACTCTTAGTGGAGACTTAATCTGTTGCTTTCTATTAGCGCGGTACACATCATTAATCTCAGAAATGATGTGTGGTGAACACTACAGGGCCCTGGCCTGGGACTGAATTGCAACGATCTAGCAAGTGTCTTCCCAGGAGAGGCCAGCACAGACATAGTGCAGTCCATTTTCTGCACCTTTTCTTTCTGTTGCTTTGGAAAGGATAGAAGAACATAAGCTCTAGACCCTGGCTCTGTCTCCCTTTTAGAGTTGTACTCACATGAGCTATACTCCAGATAGCAGAGCTCTGAGCTAAGTCAGGTAAGCACAGACATGAATAGGTAGTCTCTGAAAGATGGGATGTGTGAAAGAGGGCGGACTCTGGACCAGGAGCTGCTGCTAACCATCCTTTCGAGGTCTAGGGGTGTTAAACGTCTCCTCTATTTCTTAGATCTCCAAATTTTCCTAGTCCTTATTTGTCTACGCAGGTCCCACCTTAGAAATATATTATAAAGTTACATTGTCCAAACTTTGGCTACTTGCTGTGAATATCAAGATGTGTTTAGATGCCGTTTTGTCTGTTTGCTTGTCACTGTCAGCTTCTCTCACACTGGAAGGACTTCTCACTTCATTGGCATTTCCCATTCTTTTCGTAGGTAAGGGTAGGCAAATGATAATACTCCGGGTGGTGAGTCAGAAGAGGGAGATGGGGGAAGGAGGAGGAAGGTTGTTACTAGGGCCTTTTTCTGAAGAAGAAAATGATTGACCAGCCTAGCACTGCAGCAAGAGTACGGAAGGGGCAAAGTCATAACAATATATAATAATATATAATAATATGTAATAATAGCAATAACTATTGTTTAAATTGCTCATAGATGAGCATTTTGCTTCCTAAAATGACATGTAGCATATCCCTTTCAGGATGCATGACTGTATATGGGTGACTTGCTCGCAGAAAGAAAGGAAGGGAAGAGGATTCTGCCTTCCATGTACAGAGTGTTGTCTGAGATTAGACATGTATCATCTTTATTTAACCATTTCAGAAAATGTAGAGTACATGTATCTTACCTTCCTATGCGGAGCAGGCTTCTGATTGGTTAACGGAGGACTAAAATTCCACTTTGCCCTCGTTAGTTATTTCGCCTGGCTGCTAAAAGTTTGGACTTTACCCCTCTCAGTAACTATTGAATATAACCATGTACATAGGCTTCTTTTAGTAATGGCAGCTGTGATATCTCAGCCTGGTCACTGTGGCTCATTTTTATATGGACAGCCATTCTTTTATCAGTTTTCTTCGATTGTTATCAAAATGGATCTTTGCCGATCTGTCTTTTCACTTCTGCCCTTGCCTTCCGCTGCGTTTAAAGTAGTCCAAATGAGGATGAAAAGCCTCCCCTTGTATTAGAGTCATTGTTTCTCTAAAACTTCTGAGTGTGACTTCTCCCTGCTTCCCGGGGCAATTTGCTTTTATTACAGAATGTCTCCTCTCCTTTGATGTTAGACTCGGTATTGATTCGTTGATGAATGTGAGCTCATGTAAACAAACATAGACAAATGAACCAGTGCTCTACATTTAACCACAAGATAATTGTTTGCATAAGGCTCTACCTTCTCCTCAGAGCCTGAGGAGAGCCTGCCTTCTCCTCAGAGCCTGAGGAGAGCCTGAGGAGCTGTTATGACACCTTAGACGACACAGGAAGCCACTAACTGTTCTGACAACTCTTGCCATGAGATTAATTCAATTCCTCTTAAGTAACTGGTTGAAAAATAATGAGCATTAAGGAGAGCCAGGCGTTTTTCAATATATGACTCTCCTTGCCCTATGAACTTGTCCCTCGGGGAGAACAGGATTCCTAGGAGTGTAGAAGAGTAGCACATGGGTGGCTTGCTCAAATTCTTGCACTTTTAGTCTGGTTGGCTGGGTTTGAGGCTCCATGCTTTGTTTTGCTCATGCTTTTATTGATTATTTAGCCCTCATTTGGTTGAGACAGTCTTTACACAGCAACGTAAAATAACACGGGCAGATACAGAAGCGCGAAACTCGTTTCCTTCTCATCAGCTTAGCGGTGTTTCTGACACTGCTTCTACTTTATTAGTTCAGCTCCATACTGTAGATGAAAAGCCTGTACATCAACTTCAAATTAATTCCCCTTTCAGCAGTTGTCTGGGCTAATACTCAATAGTTAACTCATATGAGTCTGTGATTTTCGATTTCCAGTACAAAGCAATTGAATGTCTGCTTTGTATGCTGCCATCTTCAAAGACTGGTATTTCTTATTTTGATTTGCAGGACGTGTTTGAAGGAAGTGCTGGTTTTGCAAAGGGAAAACAAAATTAAATCTAACTAGACTTTTGTCTAAAGCTTAATTCCCCCCTCCTTACTTTTTTAAAGATTTATCTATTTATTTCATGTATGTGGGTACACTGTTGCTGTCCTCAGACACACCAGAAGAGGGCATCAGATCCCATCACAGATGGGTGTGAGCCACATGTGGTTGCTGGGATTTGAACTCAGAACCTCTGGAAGAGCAGTCAGTGCTCTTAACCCCTGAGCCATCTCTCCAGCCCCCATGGTAACCATTTCTTAATCACCTTAAACTCAGCTATATATTGGTTATTTTCCTGGGTGGTACTTCTCTGATATGAAGCTTCTCAGGCATTTCAGTATTTCCTTTGAATTAAAATTTTAATCTCCATTCTCTCATTGTTACTTTTATTTATATTTATTTTTTATTTTATCTTTCTTTCTTTCTTTCTTTCTTTCTTTCTTTCTTTCTTTCTTTCTTTCTTTCTTTCTTTCTTTCTTTCTTTCTTTCTTTCTTTATTTTTGAGATGGGATCTCACTATGTAGCTCTGGCTCTTCTGTGCAGACCAGGCTGGCCTTGAACTCTCAGAGTTCGACTTGCCTCTGCCTCCCAAGTTTATTACTCTTACTTTTTGTCATTTTGCTTACTTCTATCCCTTGCTATGCTCAAGTTGCTTTGTTTCTTCTCCAGATAATTTGGTTATCAACTTTTGGTTATTTTACTTCTTTATGTTTCCTTCTGACATGCCTTGATTTGTTAATTAACTTTTTGTCAATTTGTTCTTCGACAATGTTATACATGTATGTAATATGTTTTGATCAGGCTCATCCTCACGTTCTCTTATACCTCTCTCAACCCGTCACCTGATCTCCTTCCCTTTCCTACATGTTTCTCTTGTTTCCTTTTGTCATCTATTGAGTTCCACTGGGACACTCATTTTGGTTTGAAAATTGTCCACTGGATCCTGATTGACTCACCAATACGTACATAGATGAAAACTACGATTGCCACTTCCTCAGGGGCAATAGTTCAGCAATTGATCCCTCATCTATAGATCCCTGGTTAATTGTTGGTAAACAAAGTTGTGTGCAGGACAAGTGCCGGAAACCACACTGATTACACTTCAGTGCTAGAACCAGAGTCAGTTAATGCTCATACAATTTTTCTAAAAATTTATTTTTTATTGTCATCTGGTAATATGCCTTTTGACGTGCTGAATGGTTTGTATGGATTCTCTACTCAAGAGTGGAGTAGATGAGGCAAGGTGAATATAGCTGTACACTCTGATGAACTGGATTTTGTTTCCTTGTCAGAAGTACGCATTGGGATGCTATGACCTCCTTAATATTCAACAGGGCTCGGACAGAAAATACACAAACAGAGAAGGTATGGAGAGAAGTCAGAATGAGCATCCTGTGGGTGGGCAGCCGCACAGATGGGGCTCAAGGAGATGACTTTGAAATGGGAGGGGTGAGGGCCTCATGCTGATTCCTCTGGACACTGTCGGTAAGGGTTTCCAAATCCAGGTCTGGAGACGTGTCTGTGTTGATTCTGAACTGGGGCTTGTCATCAGGACCCTGTGATAACAGTGATGCTTTGAAGATCCTCTTGGGGCTGAGTTCAGCAGATCAAAGTGAGTTTAGCCTACGTCAGCAGACACACTTCAGGCACACACTGCTATTCAAACATGTACTTCAGAGCCGCTGTTCTAGAAAGCAGTGACACTTCGCTTAGGCCCACAGAGTAAATGAAGCCAGATAAAGCCTGCCTTCTTTGTGTTAGCTTTCTCTGTCCTTTACCTTGGGTTGCTCTTCTATTTAACTCTGCTCGTAGGGGTGTTCTCTACGCCAGAGATGTCCCCAGCCAGCCCCGTAGTACTTAAACCATTTCATCCCCTTTGGAGTCTGAAGGCCTCTCCCTGAGGCTTCCACTGTGACTCTCTAGACCTAGGTGTTGTTGTGCGACACTTGAGGTCCTGATAAATAGCCAACACCTTTGGATGCTGGCCTGGATGTGGTGGGTTTGGAACCCATCATCTTCTGCTGTCTTCTGTTAGGTAGTTAGTGATTTATTTTTTTTTTAGGAAGGCAATTGGACTCCATCAGACAGACTTCTCGTATTCCAGTGTGGTTCGTTTAAGAAGTCTTCCTTTGTCACTGGAAGTGCTAAATTTGGTTTATTTCAGCTTCTTCTTTCTGCTGGGACCACTGGGGGACCTTTCCTTATTACAGAAGATAGAGCATGCCCAGATGAGGCGCTTAGGCTCCATCTGTCTGTTAAGTCCTTAATCTTCCACACCTGGGTGGTTTCTAATCTTTTGCTCGCTTTGTGTACCACTGGCTCCAAGAGGGACAATTCTGTGTCTCCTCTGCCAACCAAGTTCCCGTGTGCTAGAAAAGGGCACACTGCTTCCCAGCCAGCCCCAGAAATGGAGGTGGATTCTGTTCCCAAACGGACTCGCTGGATTTAATGCATCCCGGTTAGCAAGTGGCATTCACTTGCCCCGAAACCAGGAGTGCCCTGTTGATTGGCAGCAGGGAGCTCTTGGTTCATGTGGAGAGTTCCATTTTGCAGAGGCACTAGCCTCTGAGAATCGACAGTGTATGGCCTTTATGATACAGTGAAAGGTCTTTTCTGCTTTTCTTATTGCCATTTGTGGCTCAGTTTGGAGCTTTTTGAGTTACTCAGCCTTGGCCCTGAACTGTAAGGGACAGCAATTTTAAATGAGTTTGTTATTCGAGTCTGCCTTGGTCAAGCTTCCTCTTCTTTTTTAAAATAGAATCTAGCAAGCAGAGAGCGGATGGAGCTACGCTAACTGCTGTTTCTCAGCCCTCGCTGGACTAACTTCATTTCCCTGGGCTGTGGTGCCAAGAGGTTAGGCTCAGAATTGACTTTCAGCCTTCGGTCCCACTCAGGTTCGGGGGAGCTCATGTTGCAGAAACAATGCTCTTACATCATGGAAGCCTTCCTGACAAGTCCCAGCACGCAATGAAACCATAGATATTTATCAGCTACCTTCGTGTTCCTGGAAATCAGACTGAAAGAGGCTTAGACCCACTTTCCCTGTTCTTCAGGTCAAAGTTCGACACTCTTGGTGACATAGAGCAAGGCAGAGTTTCTGCCAAACCTAGACAGAGTGACTTTAGGAGAAAAGAACAGAAACAGGTGACAAGCCAGTCATTCACTGGCTCATGCTTTTGAATATTTAACTAACTGTGTGTGATTTCGCCACTTTGGTTTATGGGGCAGAGACCAGTTTTTTTGGTTTTTTTTTTTTTTTTTTTTTTTTTTTGCTATTTCTTTGAACATCTAACAGCCACTATTAACCAGAGCTTGAAACGATAAGGTTTGGTGGGTCTTACACCATTATTTGTGATCATATTGCTTAGAATTAGTGAGTTGATCTCATTCTGAGAATGGCAAGTTTCGTAACATAATGGTAATTACTAGTGAAATTCGCATAGAAGAAATTTAAAAAAATACACCAAGATGGGGAAAATTGTCTGGAAATACAAATTAAAGTGACATTTGAACCTTAAAAAGTAAACTAGCCCCACAAACCTTCTTTAATTGCTGACTGTGAGGAAAGCTTCTCTCTTTGTGGGCCACCGAGAGGTTTTTGTGACCTTTCATTTAACAGATGCTGAAAGAGGGTCTTCACTCTTCTCCATGCTCCCACCGTGCTCCGACTGTAGCTGTTGCTTTACCTAGTTGCACTTTATGGCCTTGACTTGGTTTCTCCAGGCTCCAGTACTTTCCAACCTCTTCTTGCTTTTACTGTTGGTTTGGGAGACTCCAATCCACTGAACACCTAGACCCGAGGGGCATCGTGCTCCTCCTAGGAAGAACTGGGTCTTAGACATGGGTCTGGGGATACTGGAATATGGTAGATAGAATGCCTGTCTTATGGACTTGATGAGATTCCATGGGCCTTTCCAGCACCACGTTGACTGGTTTGTAGTGAAAGAATGAGACAGGTCTCTTCAGAGAGACCTTCCTAGGAGAGAGGGTCTAGCACCTCAGAACACTTTTTGTTTTTGTTCCAAGCCCCCACATGGCAGCTAATCGTCGGTAACACTAACTCCAAGGAATCTGCTGCCGTCCTCTGTCCCCTGCATGCTCTGCACACATGTGGAAGTCCTTCCGTGTAGGTAAAACACCAACATGCTCTCTGTGTGTTGTGGGGTATGTGTTTGATACATGTGAGTGGTGCATGCACATACGTCCCTATCTGTGCACACAGATGTGGAGGTCAGAGTAGGACATGAAATATCTTCTCTCTCTCTTGATTGCCCTCTCCCCTTCCGTCATGAGACAGAGTCTCTCATAGAACCATATCTTGTCTTTAAGTACATGTTCTCTGGCCGGCGATCCATTTATCTTTATAGGAATGGGCCTGGCTTTCTTCCCATCTATACTGGGAATTCAATCAGGTCTTCAGGATTTCAGTGTAAGCATTCCTAACTGCTTATTGGTCTTCCCTGCTCTGGAAAATACATCGTTGTTTGGCAATTCATGCAAAATAGGAAAACTTTTGGTTTGTTTTTGTTTTTTGTTTTGATTCTTTTTTAAAAATTAAAAGGGAAACCCTGTCTCCAACTTGCCTGTTATTTAACTTCATTTCAAACATTAAGTGATCTACATTCAAATGGCTAAGATTACCCAAAGGATAACTTCTAAAGGGTAGTCCTTCTAGAATCTAAAAAACATGCAGCCACAAAACTCAGTGTGTTTTCAAACTTACGTTTAAGTTTCTTTTGAGACTTTCACCAAGTTGATATCTTAGAAGACACAGAGAGAAAGTTAACATTCTTGTCAATTCTTGAAACCAATTAGCTCTGTTTGCTCTTTTTTTTTTGGTTCTTTTTTTCGGAGCTGGGGACCGAACCCAGGACCTTGCGCTTCCTAGGCAAGCGCTCTACCACTGAGCTAAATCCCCAACCCCTGCTTTTTCTTAATAGGGGAGAAGTACCCTCACCCCCATTTACAGGGTTACAAACTTTAACCGGAAGGCTTTGCTGATCCTTCTTCCTCAGTCCCGCTGTCAGAGACCCATTGAGAACAAGGACTATGAGTACAGAGGCTAAACAAGCGAGGAATTGTCTTCTGTTCAACTGTCTCTTAGAAAACCTGGCTGTTTGGTGTATTTTACAATCAAACGACTTTTCTGCTCTCTAGTTTAAAGAGAAAGAATGTTTCCATTGCATACACTGGAGTTACCTGTCCTCTGTGACTTGCAAAGCATGGGGACATAAATAAGTTCCAAAGCCTCTTTGATGCAGGTCTGCTTTCTCTCTGCGATGTATCCAGGGTCAGTGACGTGAGCTGCTCTCCCCGTTTCAGCCTCTGTGTGACTTGGCCCGACTGTGAAGACACACTTCATCCTCAGTAGTTTATCAGTGAGGAGTGGAGAAGCACCTAGGGCTGTACTCTCATTTCTACTGAGTACACCGCAGAAAGTATCAACACACCGCCGGGCAGCGTTCCTGCTCAGAACTGCACACTGTGTTCTGTGGTAATTAGTGTCCTCCAGGGCTGCCCCCTCCCACCTAACTATAGTGAAGCCTTTGTCTTCTTAAGATAAACTTCTCTGTGGTTCCCGTTGTCTCTAGACTTCAAGTAATTATTAAATGGGTGTTGTAATGGAGATAATCAGCCCTTGGAACTACAATCATAATGGAAATCTCATGCTCTTTAAATTCTAGGCAAAAACACCCCAGGTATTTTAAAGAACATCTTATCGTCTCTCAAAGGAAAAACAGCTTGAGCAGCGTGTCTTAGTGCTGGCCGATTCTTAGTGCTGCTCTTTTCATACTCTCCTTGGTGTTGAACACAGTTGGATCCAGAACTTTCCCAGTCCCAGTTGTTACTGTGCTTCTGCTATAAGGGTGAGGGCCTGTGTTTTGTTACCCAGGAGTCCGTAACCTCAGGGGGAGGCATATCCTGGGCCCATCCTGAGGATCTAATCTATTCAAAACAGTAAACTTTTAAGTTCATTGTCACAATAAATAAGGTAGAGGATTCCAAAGGAAAATACCCAGTGTTGTTGACCTCTGACCTCCAGGTATACACGCGTGGACAAGCCCACCTCCACATGCATCAATACGGGCCATTCACTCTATCAGAGGGACTGTTAATACCTATTTGGAGAATGCATGGTTTTAACAGAGTACTGTGTGTTGATATGGTTCCATACCAATCCTTAAAAACTGAGTTCTGTACAGAGATAACACAGAGAAGAACACTGATGAGAATTGTAAAGGGTTAATCTACTAAAAGTATTTGTTCTCAGTCCTGGTCCTCAACAGTAGGCACATCTTCATACACCTAATCCCACACCGAGGTCACCGTTTTTAGACTGATAGAAACCTAAGGTTCTAAAAGCAAACCCAAGTGTCAGGAGAATGTCCAGGTGTGTTTAGGGGTAGAGTGGAGTGTACAGGAAAGAGAGGCTGAGTTCAGAAGGTCTTGTGAGGAAAGAGAGTCAGTTTCAGCGCTGGTGTGGTCTCATTGGTTTGGGAAAGCCCTACTGTAGTTCTGTCCACATACATGGAGGAGACTAGAAGAAGAGATCCGTCGGAGTGTAGGCTGAGGAAAGTCAGTTCTTGTCAAAAATAGTTTGCAGACAGAGGAGAAGGGAGCTGACAGTTATTCGGCAAGTTAGCTTAAGGGTAAGAAGGCATAATTTTCAACAATTTCCGAAGTGGCTGTTAACACACTTCTGCAATGTTGTACTCAGTATTTATGAGGCGTGGAACTCTCAGCATCACTGTTACAAAGTCAAACTCTGCCATTCAACTCTGCCAACCACAGGGCCAGTTCTGCGTCCTATAACATCGAGTCTCAATCAGCAGAAATTTAATTCTTTAGGTATAAATAACCAGGCACGTGTGCATTCCTAGGGTGCACTTTTGCTCTTGTCTTTGCAATGTTTAAATGTTTTGTCTCACAAAGAATGAGTATGGACACCTTACTTGTAATGAGTAAACGTTACTTCTAAACCTATCTTACATCGTTGTATACCTGGGTTCATATAAACATTTCTGGAGTAAAACGGGGCCCTATGTGGAAAGTGTATTAAAGAGAGCTAATTTATCAGTAGCCCCAGGAATAAGAATGGCTATGTGGCAATAGGCCCTTATTTGTGAATACCCAAAGTCTATTTTATATATTTTAGGTGTTGTAAAATATTATTCATTTCTTCTCGTTAAACCACAGCCTTCTAAACATGTAGAAAACAGTGCTGTGTGGATCACAGGATATGTAAGAACAGGCCTCAGGCTGGCTTTGGCTGTCTAGAGGTGATTTAGCAAACTGCTGGATAATAGGGAAAAACTTCAGGGCAAGACTGGCTTATGTTATCTCTTAGAGGAATATAAAATAAGATTCTTTCCAATGCCAGGACAGCAGGCTCCCAAGCATTAGAACCTTTTTGCCTAGCTCTTACCCTACCTGACGGTTTCCTTGAAAACATGCTTCTACTCCAATATCTTTCTCCCGTATCTTCACAGCGAAGCTTCCACAGACCATTAACAACCTCTCTCCCCATCAGCTTTCAAGGTATATAGTCGCCCTCAGACTATGAGTACACACACATATATTTCCTTAAATTACCATCTTAACTTGTAGATAGAGGCTGACTTGTGTGTGCTTGGCACAGGGCTGTACTTTCTTTCCAGAACTGTTATTACCAGTGAGTCTTAACTGAAAACACAACGGACCGTCTGTCCCCTGCAGGCCCCGCTCCTGCCCACATTATACTTGTTTCTTTATTCCGTGGCACCTTCTTAGTTCTCAAAACTTTCGTTCAGAGTTCTCCAAACTTTCGTGTTACTGGATCTTTTTTTCAGTGGCATATTCTCAGTTCTCAAAACAGGGCCTTCTATGCCAAATTATTGGGAAATATTTGATGGACAAAGAGATGCATATTATATAATTAAAAAATAAAATGCACAGATACCCTTGTTCTCTGAATGTAATCTTAAAAAAAAGAAAAAAGAACATTGCATACCAGTCTATATTTTGAAATGTAACATTTATTTATGTCAATTGTTTTAGATGTTGAAACCAGACATTTTCTTTGTATTGTGCTCAAATGCCAGTATATCTGGGGCTAGGCATATAATCCAAATACTATCTTTTCTTAATTACCCTCATTTCTCTAAAGACAAGGCAACTACGGTGTTAGAGTACATGCAAATTTATAACTGTTTATAGCATGCCAGTGCATAAGAAGTCCAGAAAAAAAAAGGCTCAACACAAACATATTATGTTTGCAGGCTTTTTGTTCCTTCATTCTGAGTAACATTAATTCACATAAATTATAAATACATTTTTTTAACTTGTAGAGAATGTCCCCTCAGTTTTGTAAATGCCGATCTGAGGTAAATACTGCGAGCACATTGGCTCTTCTTCCAGCCTGAGGAGAGCGAGCATGAGATGACCATCCTTGCCTCTGACAATTAGACGTCCAGTGTTTACTTCCGTGAGTCTCTCTGTTACCTCAGTCCTTTAGGATAGGCCATTATCACAGTAATTTATGACATCGTATCCAAGCTAAAGTAAAAAGATTTACATCCATTTTCATACCCATCACAGGATGATTATTGTGTAGCTTATTAAAATCCTTATCCACTCTGGACTAGGCCTCTGCAGGATAATGGATATATAATGCACGGGAATCCATGAAGGCCAACCATGCGTAAACATCAAAATATCCATAAATCAGGGTACTTTCCAAATACTTTGGGAGAAGCATCACAGCAGGTTTCAGCAAAGGCACTGCTAAGGATTTATTCTTAACCAACTCTGTGTAGTTGGGAAGGGTTCTTTTTACACAGTGCAAATGATTAGCTAGGCGGTTACAAAAACTTGAGGTCTCCTGAGAGGAAGACAGTAAATGGCTGTTAAGGGGGCTAAAGATGCCCAAGAAAATACAACTCTGGAATTGGGGGCCCTTTCATCTCTATACTGCACTGAAGCGCTAATCATTAATGAGCCCTGCAGGAGCTTTGATGGCAGCCATAGTTCTTTCTGGGAATAACTACCATGTGGTCCTTTATGATACAGATCCTAACTTTCACACTAGTTCAGTGCTTCTCCCTGTGCACAGCATTACATGGATTTTTTTTTTTTTTAATGTTCTGGCCTCTAGTACCAGACATTCTGAGTTCAAACTATAGAGTACGGCCTAGGACTGTAGGTACAACTGACACTGGAAAGAAAGCTGTAAGAGCTGTCCTAGCAAGATACGTACACTGGCGCATTAGAGGCATGTATGGTATAGGTGTAACCCATCGGTTCTGGACCACTCTAAGTCCCGTTTCATGAGATGGGGTTTATATTTGGTCCTATCAAAGGAGTCAAGGACCTGTGTCTAGATGGCATATTGGTTGAGGGACAGAGCACAACAATATTGTTAGTAGATTGCTAATTTATAAAACATTTTGGCTCTGGTACATATATTTCACATTAACTGCAAATACTCTGTGTCTCCAACTTAGCGTGATCAACTGATTTGATAAAAATAAAAATAAATGTGTAAAATGCTGGTGGACACTTTGCATTATTTACTAATTACAGAGAAGCAGGAGGCTAGAGTCTGAAATTCAGGAAGATCCCTCAGCTTAGTAATTTAAATAGCAAGAGAAGAATAGTCCTCCAGCAGCATATCTGTTTCTGAATTCACTCCATTGAGAAAAGTGAGAGAAGCAAGCGAATTCTTTTACGACTATATCAATAAAAGCGGAGCACAAACTGCTTTGAGAGAAGGCTTCTGTGTAACTCACAATAGACACGTAGAAATGATGTTCTTGGCACCATTGTAAGGTTAGAAATAAAGCGATGTCAAGCTCTCAGCAGCCATATCGTAATTGTTACTATTTTCTCTTTTTCAAATATATTTGTTGCTATAATAAAATTTAATATTTTAAAGTTGTCAAATGCATTTGAGTGGTGTTTGCAGTATGGTATGATATCAATAATAGTTTATTAAGATCTGTAAGGTAAGATACTTATTCATATGGTTGGAATGTTTCCTGTCCAAAACTAGGTATTGGTGAGGTGGTGATAAAAGAAGGGTTTAAGGCACGGTTTCTCCTCCTCCTGTTCCTTGTAAAAGAATCTAACTTCCTCCTTTCCTTCCGCTACTGGAAGGCACTATTCATTATTTTTGAGACTGTAGACACAGTATCATCTTAGAAGCAGAATACAGCTTTTGTCTAACACCCAAACTTTCCAGCCCTGTGATCTTTAACTTTTTTTCCTCCAGAATTGAAAGAAATAAATGTCTTCCATGTAAACCATCCTCTGTTACTTGGATATAGCAGCAGGAACAAATTAACGCCACTTATTCTGTACAAACATTTTTACATGGATTATCATCTTTAATTTTCACTTGGTTAATTAAAATTTTATTATTTCATAATGAGCAAACCGAAATTTTAGCTAGAGTCTGTTGTAAGGTTAGTGACCATTAGTTTTGTATTGACCCCCTCAGCATTTTACTAAGTATTTAGTAAGTGCCCAGGAGGACATTTTTATTTCTTTAAAGATGGATGTATTTTTCTGTTTTGTATGCAGACAAAGCAGTAAATATTTACATCAGGATTCAAAGGTAAAGCCCGTCTTTCTTGGAGGAAGCACAAAGGAGGAAGAATGCAGAGTGCAAATTTGCTGGGTCCTTAATGGATGTTGCATTCTGAGTTTTGAAAGAAGGCAGAATTTCAGGGCCGGATAGAGAAAATAGCAGCTATAAATTCACACAATTCTGAATGATGTTTGGGAAATGATGCTTCTTCGCATTTAGATCTTGGAGGTAGAAATGTTTTCAGAAGAAGAGATGTGTTTGTATTTGTTCGCACACTGACTTGTTAGTGTTGCAGAAGTTGCACTTGGAATATCAGAAATGTCAACGGGTTTGTTCTTACCTATGTCTTAAAATCATTCGGGGTCTGTATTCTAAGGACATGGTGCAGTCAAGCCTGGTGACCTGTGTTTTTTTTTCCCCTGCCTGAGGCCCACATTATAGAAGGAGTGAGTGACTTCTGTGAATATGTGTTCACATGCGTACATACCCATACACCCAAGTTCAACTCAAAAACTTGAAAAACAGGTTAAAAGTATAGCTTAGTGGTTAAGAGCACTTGTTATTCTTACGGAGGACTGGATACCCCCATTTCAACCTCTGTGGGCACCAAGCATGCAAATGGTATATAGAAATACGTGCATACCAAACATTTATACACATAAAATAAATACACTTAAAGAAGAATAAACTATAACATTCTAATTACCCTATGCTAGCATTTTCTACATTCTTCTCTTAAAATGTATGTGTTCATTTTTCAAAATAAACTTGATGGTGCATGTTTCGAATATGTGGCACAAGTCCCTTGAGGAATGTATCGCTTATAATCAGAAACTACACAGCAACATCAGAACTTGCTGATACATACTTGTTTTTTTCTGTGGTGGATGTGAATTTTTTCTTTTTTTCTTTTTCCTCAACTTTTTTTTGGTAAGTCTTTATGATATAATAATTTTTCTCTTGGATAGTTGACTAATCAACTCAGTAAATTCAAATACCCTCTTTCTTCAACTTCTGATTGGTAGCCTGAGATCTTTATCTAAATATATCTAAATAGGATATATATATATATATAAAATAATAAATATAAAAATAAATATATCTAAATAAGAATTTCCTACACTTATCTTTTTTCTTTCTATCAGCAGGATATACTTTTGTCTTGTCTTTCCTCCATATTGAGATTTAAAAGCCACCGACTTTCTTGCTCAACCCTACGTGGTTAGGGAGTTGTTGTTATTGTGTCAGAAAAATTCACCACGCGTTTGTAATAAAACAAATGTCTTTGGCTTCTTATTGATATTATATACACGTAACTAGGCCAATCGCAAGAAAATAAATAGCCAAGCCGGAAAAATAGATAACACTGTTAAAGCACATGCCAACCTTGAAGACATACATGTGCAAGTTGAATATGGGCCAAGGACTGCTGTATTCTGGCCTAGTTGGGCAAAGGCATGTATTTCCAGGAGAGCGACTGTGACCAGAGCAACTTGAAAGAGATCGATGTGTCATAAAGTCCATATGCTACCAGATAACCACAAACAGTGATGGGAAAACAGCACGACTCTGTTGGAAAAGGATTTTGTACAGCTGAGGTCTGATTATAACCAAGCCCTCAGTAATATTGTGATTTTGGCTGCACTCTATTCTGTATTAGTTTCCTCTTATAATGTAAGAAATCACCATTGGTTGGTAGTTGAATGTCACAGTAGAGGTATGGGTCACTAGTCCACAGTCGCAGTGTTGGCAAGAGTGTGTCCCTTCTAGAAACATTAAGAACAAATATGTGTTCTCACGTTTCAAGAAAAATTTCCAACCGCTTAGAATTTAAAGAGGTTTACTATGACATTGCACCACATGACCCTATACTGTGGCCAATCCAGGGACTTGTTGAAGTCCTGTTTTTAATTCAGCCTACTACCAACCTGAGTTCCCCTTGTGTAACACCCTTCTGAAGTCCTCTGGTTGGTCTGTTGCTCTTTCCTTTGGAGACATTAATCTGCCCGTTTCGCTGAGCTTCTATTTTGATTTTCCTTATTTGTAAATTTGATTTTTTGTGTAAGTTCAACCGCCAAAGGAAAGTTTGTCAAATGCCTATTTGGATGTCTGATACACTGTATGGATTCAGGGAGTAGTATCTACTATGACTTCTTATTTTCTGCATTGCTTTTCTTATTGTACCCCCAATTTCTTCCTTACTGTACTACGTGTTTTAAATCAATATATTTTCTCCAGTGATTAGATTATTTTGATATATGATTTGTACACTAATAAGAATATAATCATGGATCCATTTTGCTAGAGATTTCAAGAGCTTAACCATTAGGTTGCTCTTGAGAAGCATATTTTAAACACTCTGCAGGTCTCTGGCGTGGCTCTTGTTCCCCTAATTGCTATATCATGGCTTTCCAAGTTGGAGCAGGCCACCAGAACACCTCAAGGTTTTGATAAACTTAGACCTCAGGTCCGTTTCCACGATCTCACCGAACGGGATAGGAAATGATTCAAAAATCCACATTTCTAGCATAATTCCAGTGGCTGTTGATTTGACTGGTCAGGGACCACACTTTGAATGGCTGCTCTAGAATCATCTATGTTGAAAATACAGTAATCGACTTTCTTCCCACGTGTAGTTACATACATTCTGTGACTTTGGCTGAGAGCTACCCAGACCCTGAAGAGGACAGAGTAGTTTTAATGAAAACATAGGAATATTTTTAAGAACCGTATGGAACACAGATCTGCCCTGTGAGGTAGTGTCATTTCAGAGAAAAGTGTGCATTAACAACGGGGAGCTAGCTATCAGCATATCGTTCTATACTAGACGGAACATCGGATAAAGGGTAACATGGGGCTCCTTATTCTCCAATGTTTACCAGTATGTTGAGCGGGCTATTCTTCAATCATGAAAATCATAAAATGGAACTGTTCTCTCTGAGGTTGCCTCTGCCTCACAAATCAAACGTCTTTTACTAATATTGTCTTGCGGTTGTTAAACATAGTGCTATTATTTTGCAATGTGACATTTATGCAGCATGAAGATAGTTCATTGTTATATAATGTGTGGAAAACAAAACATGGGATTAATAATGTTGGACACATCCTTGAAATTGCCCATGAATTATAGCAGTATTAAACACCTAACAATTTCTGTCATGTTTAACCAGAGATCGCTTTGATAAAGGGACCTCATATAAGCTTTTAGAACTTACTTTGTTCACATGAAATATATTACTGTGACAGAGGCTCGCATTTTCTGAGCTTGGCTCTTTAGTGGGAAGCTGAAGGCACAGGAGGGACAGGAGCTCAACTCTATCTCATGAAAGCCTTCCGGTGCCTTATTTAAAAAGAAGGTTCTCACAGGATCAACTGCTCTCTTAAAAAACATGAGTTTAAAAAGGTGTTTAATGTCATTCCATTGATTGGACAATAATAGAAAAATCAAATGCATTGTTCTGATAATTCGATTTTTCGGCCACTTAAACTATTTAAATCAGGCTTCTATTTTAATAGTTTTGCACTTACACTGGACATGGATTTTGACAAGTTCGATTTGTGACTTATTCCCTTCAAGAGAATGAGTTGTGTTTGATGGAGTGGGAATGGTGATTGGAATGTGTTCCTAAGGTAATGTAGCCGGAGATTTCTCTACCTTGAAGTAGACACTGCTCTTCAAAATTCAAGGTGAGCAAGGATTTCCGGTTAGCTCACTTCATAATAGCTTACAAGTGTGCATAGATTTTCTTGAGTTCTTTAAAATGTAGCTCTGAAAGCCTTACTATTCAGAAGCACTTTAGTCAATTTCTACTAGAAGCTGCAGAGTCCACTTAGCGTGCGTGTTCATGACCACTGTAATGCGGATGACTCAAAAGCCTTGGTGGAGCAGGGTACAGCCATGGTGTTCATGAGTGCGTTTGGGAACGGGAAGGGAAAGATCTTGAGATCCGGAATTCAGAAGTGTGAGAGAAGGCACTGTGTGCTGTTGAGAAGGCAGAAGATGTGCTGGGTTTGAGGACGTGAGGGCAGGCAGGGAATCTGACACTTTCAATTTAAAATTTAAGGTTTGCTCCTGCCTTCTTGTTTTGTCCTCTAGCCCCTTCCTCCCTCTCCCCATCCCTCTCCCCCCAGCCCCTCCAAGTGCTCATAGCAGGCCTCTCCTCCTCCTCCTCCTCCTCCTCCTCCTCCTCCTCCTCTCCCCCCCCCCCCCTCTCTGCCTTTCTTTGTCTGTACTACCCTCTCAACTCCCCTCCCCATACCCTGAATAAACTCTGTTCTATGCTAAAAAAATAGTAGGTAGGTTCATTAAATATGTGTTAACCCTGTGTTCACTATTAACAGACTACAATACACGAGAGCAAGGGATGATCAAGGTTTTAAGAAGAAAGTTTATTTTCCTCCAGTGATGATTACTTTAGTGTTGTTTGCACCTTTAAGTTTTCTGATTGGTTTGGTTTCATCATCTGTATATCAGAGGATATTGGAAATCAAAGTAGACTGGAAAACAGGACAACAACTTCATTCTGCTCGTAATGAGCGATACGGCTGATTAATCATTATTCTCTTCACGCTGTACTTCTTTAAATTAGGCAGTTCTTAAAGAATCTAGGCAAGATTCGTTAAAATACGCATCGGAACTTACTGTCTGGAAAGTTTTCTCTATAAAATTAAACATGTATTGGATGGGGGAAAACTGGTTTAACTTTTATAAAGGTGTATTCAGAACATATGCTATAAACTTCAAAACATTGTCAATGAACTGTTTTTTAGCATATTATTTAATGCGTTGATTGTCTCTGTGTGTGTGTTGGATGTGCTACGTAGTCTCTCTTGAGGTACATTGATATGAAGGGGAAAATGAAGAGCTCCAAAAGCTTGAAAAGAGCCAATGAATATACAATAAAGTAGCAGTCAGCATCTTTCCCAGCAATACTAGCCTAATGCTCTGTCAGACATACAGTCCCGCCCACACTCCCAGGTACTAAGAGAAAAGAGTGTTTCTAACCTACTTTGTCTGTACCGTGAGTAATCATTATCATAAGACTTCATAGACATAATAAAATGTTCATCTCTTAAAACTTGTCTTTTTCCTTTTTGCCTTTGAGAGACCTTCTTTAAATTGTATATTTTTATTCACTTATTTTTAAGATTATAATTTAATTACAACATTTCTCCCTTTCCCCTTTCTGTCCAAACTCTTCCACACATCTTTTCTACTTGTATTCAAATTATACCCTCTCTTCCCCTTTTTTTCTGAGACAGAGTTTCTTTGTATAGTCATGGCTGTCTTGGAAATAGCTCTGTAGACTGGCCTTGAACCCTTAGAGATCTGCCAGTCTCTGCCCCCAAGTGCTGTGATTAGAGGTATGTACCACTAACTCCAGACTCCCTTTTGTCACTAATTGTTATTGAATATATACATATACATGTAAACCTATATATCTCCTAAATATGGCCTGTTCATTTTTTTTAAGATTTATTCATTTATTATATATAAGTACACTGTAGCTATCTTCAGACACACCAGAAGAGGGCATCAGATCTCTTTACAGATGGTTGTGAGCCACCATGTGGTTGCTGGGAATTGAACTCAGGACCTCTGGAAGAGCAGTCAGTGCTCTTAACCACTGAGCCATCTCTCCAGCCCGGCCTGTTCAATCTTATAATGGTACTTGGATATATGTTTTCAGGGCTGACCATTTGGCATTGGACAAACAACTGGTGTGTTCTTCTCTGGAGAAGGCCACCCCTCCTGTTTTCAGCCTTCCCTGGTTGATTAAAGTTCTTTGTGTAGGGTTCAGAGCTGGTAGGCTTTTCTCAGTTGAGTTTGACCTGGTCATTGGTGTCATTATTGTTAACCTCAGGTTTGGGTGGTCATGTCGGTAAGATTTTACCAATGTAACTTCTGTTCTTGGTAGGAGACACAACTTCACATCAAGTCTCTGCTTCTCTTACGATATCCGGCTCTCCCTTCTGTCCGGTTCCCTGAGCTTCAGCTGTCGGATTGTTTTGTGGCTGTACATCCTGCAGGACTCATATCCATGACGCTGCACTTTGATTGGTTGTGTTTTTCCATGCTGATATCTGTTGCAAAGAGAAGTTTCTGTGACGAGACCTGAAGACCTCACTTACCTGTGGGGTTTAGGACAAATACTTGTAGATATTTTAGGGGTTATGCTGGTTTAGTAAACAAGTGGTCTTAAACTCTCCTATGACAACTCTTGAGTTCACTAATGCTGCATAGTTCCTAGCTTTCCTCTATCCTTCCACTGTCTCCCTTGTTGAGTGAGTCTTATGTCCAATCATGGAGCTGTTGGTCACCACAGAGGTTTTAGTGCCAGACTTAAGTAGATCTTTCCTTAAATACCATGCAGATTTCTGTAAAGTAGGTCACTGTGTTTTGTCCTTGGAAACTCTGGTGAAGTGTGATATAACCTTTGGAAGTGTGGTTCACAAGGTGTAACAATTAATCCCTCACTCAACACCTTTAAAGGAGTGCGTATTTGAAACAAGCGAACAAGCAAGGCCAAACGTAGCAGGTAGATGATTTGTTTTCGTCTTTTGTTTGTTTTTTCTTAAAACACAGATTACTCAATATCTATAGTCTAATTCATCTTATAGAACTGGTTTAGGATGTCTGAATGGGAAAGGTTGGAAAGGCTGATGAGTGCATGGCTGGGGAGGAGGAGGAGGAAAAAGAGGAGGAGGAAGAAGAGGAAGAGGAAGAGGAGGAAGAGGAAGAAGAAGAGGAGGAAGAGGAAGAAGAAGAGGAGGAAGAGGAGGAGGAGGAGGAAAAGGAGGATGGCTTTTGAGTTGTTAGGAATTTCTCTGGTGACACTGGAAGAGACCTTGTAAGTACCTCTTAAAAGGTGCTTAAAAAATTAGATATGGTCATTTTCAATGATTTACTGAAGTTCAAATTAGGTAGAAGTTAGTATTTGTTTTGAAATGACTGTTGGGAAGATATAAAAGACTGAATGTATTCAGATGGTAAAGAGCTGTAGGTAGCCAGTAGTTATCAAATCTAGAGAAAGGAAGAGAGGGAAAGAAGGGGTAAAATTGAATATCTGCAGGGAAATGTGTGTGTGTGTGTGTGTGTGTGTGTGTGTGTGTGTGTGTGTTATGTTTACTGTGTTTTCCTTTATTTGAACATGATAGATAGTTGACTAATATTCTTTTTGGGACCACAACATTGAAGGTGATTTCATTCACTAGCTGATGTTTAGAATTTATGCTTGTCAAATAATTATGTCTATTAAAAGGTATGTGTATCATAAGGCCCCTCTTTTAAAATAAAGTTCCCGTTCACTTTGAGGCACAGAAAAGGTAGAACTAGCATGTGTGTGGCCTCCCAATTGTGAATCGATTTGTCTGAAGGCGAAGGGAGTAATTATTTCTTAGCTTTCCTGATCAAGTTTGGCTCCTCAGTCAGAATCACTCTTATTCGCTCACTGGCTCAGGCTCCATTCAGGCCTTCTCTGGCATGTCTTTGTGTCACCTTGTCAATTTTTAAATTGATTGGGCACCCCTGGGGGAAATGGTGTGTGAAGGACATGAGCGCTCAGAGTGCCAGGGTAGATATGGAGTGAGATGTGGGCCAAGGGAAGTCAACAGCAAGCTGAGTCCTGGCAGAAATCTCCCTCCATGAGAGTCAGGATGGTTGCCTATGGGAAGCATGTCCTGCTTTAACCCTTCATGCCAGAAAGGCTTGCCGTTCTGCTTCGAGAAGGTAGCACCAGCCTTTGTCATATTTGTAGGAACTAAGCTATTCATAGTCTCCCTATTTTGTTTGTCTAATCTTTCAGGAGCTGTCATATTCACCCTGATCCCAACACCCATTCTTCTGTTAGTTCTCATCAGGGTATGAGTGCCTGTCCCTTCTTAATCTCACAAGTTGCAGCATAATAAACCCAAGGCATCTCTACACACGCACACACACTCTCTTCTTTTTTGTAAAAGCATTCATAGTTTTTCCTAAATGTATCTGCTAATTAATTTTTACAGGACCCCCGTGAGGTAGACAGCTGGATAGGGTATTCTGCACACAAAGCACTAGACCGTGCTGTTTCTCTATTATGATAAAGAATTATTATTATGTTAAAATGTTTATACACCAAATACATAAATTTATAGAGATGGATGTAAGCCGATTCCCTGGGCAAAATATATGAACACAGTTATAGCATAAAATTGCAATTGTAAAGCCAGTTTTTTCAGCTTCTGGTGTTTAAAGGATTGTTCCTGATCTACACACTAAACTCTTGTAGGATATTCTCTTTCCATTTTCCTGCCTTTGGGTAGTGATGGGACACAGTGAGGCAGTGAAGGGAGACTATCTCAAATCTTAGATTGCATTACTTTTAGACTAGAGGAAGCCTCTCTGGTCTTTAGGAACACACACACACACACACACACACACACACACACACACACACACACACACACTGGAATGCTAAAGCTAGTAGTTTTTGATGATAGTCTGATAACAGTGAATGGAAATCTGGTCAGGGGTTGAATGCTCTGTTTGCTGTGTGTCTTCTGGAATATGACTTCTTAACCCTGTATTGCAACCTCATGCTGGGTGTAAGAATCAATGTGAGAGTCTGTAAAAGTTGACTGAATGGAGACGGGGATTTTTCGTCTGTAGGAACAGGAGCTCTGGAGGACGGGCTGAGTCTTCCTGGTGAGGTGCTTTTTCACATAAGTTGCTCATGTATGGATCATGGCAGTAATATCATAAGGAAACCACTGAGAGTGGACATGGGGAAATGACGTTACTCTCTCTTGTCCTCAGAAGGCTGTGATTGTACCTTCACCTCTCTTTAACCTTTGCCTGTTCCCCACGTGAACGGGAAAACAAGGATATTGCTTTCTCTATAAAATATACACAAATATAGGTCATTTCTTTACCATTGGAAATTAAGAGTTCAGTCTGCACCTCCTGCCTTCACTTTGTTTAGAGAAGTTCAAATCTGGGCCCCATTCAAAGCTTGTTCTGAACCTTGCTTTACCACAGTCTGTCTGCCCTTTGACCCTTGACCTGGGTTCAGCACGTTGTATCTTGTCTGTGGGGACAGCTCAGTGTCAAGTAGTCTTTGTATATTGATGTAGAGAAGTAATTGCTGCTTTGTGCCCTCATGTGACCCCTTGTCCCAGCTATTAGGTTTCTTTTCCCTCCTATAACCCCAGTGAAGGGTCAGAATGAGTAATCACCTTCACCTAGACCCCCATCTGGAGGTTTGTTTTGCTTAATTAATGATATACACTGAAAGCATTCTTTAAGTCTATAAAATACAATGCATATGAAAATTATCTAGGTCTTCGACACTAAACACAATATGCCTCTTAGAGATTTCTGAGTATAAATATAATGTTTCACAGTTTAAATGAGACATTTAAATTTTTTAAATGTTTTATTGTCCTAAGATTGTTGTTACCTTACTTTGTCTTTTTGTATATAACTTTGAAAATCTGGAAAACACACTCACATAACTGGCATACCTTATTCTTATATTCTACTGAGTCCTAATTTTGCTCAAAGATAGCACGGTTCTTTTAAAAAAAAGTATGCTTGTTTGTGACGTGCGTGAGGGTGTGCCCACACGTGAGGGGCCATAATATGTTCAGCCTCCTCCCGTTTACAAACATTCTGTTCCTGGGATGATGGGAAATGTTTGGGTGGATGGGACGGCTGTTAATAATAAAGGGGTTAGCATCCACGAGAATGCTCCCCTTCCCATTGCACTCAAATGCACTAAAAGTTGCTGACTGGGGTGAGGAGAGGTATAGCAGAAACGCCACCATTACTCTTGTCAGAGTCAGAACAAACGGTTTCAGTGGTTACCTGGAAAACACAGTTCTGTCCTTTCTTTGTGTTTGACTCTGAAATTCTCTTTTCAGTGAACACTTGGTCGAAATAATTTTTGCCAGCACTTTTGCTGGGGGTGAGGTGAGGAAGAGAGAGAAAGGGGGGTAGAATTGTTTTGGGGTTACCTTTATGGTGTATATTTGCTTGGCCCCTGTCTGCACTGATCTCTCTCCGTGTGACTGTTGCTCTCACAGATTTAACTGATGATCATTCTGTAGCCCTCTGAGGAAAGCCACTCATTGGGGGGATGAATCCATTTTCTTTGGGTCTTAATTAAAAGCATCTAATCCTGAAGTACCTGTTGCTTTTTTTTCATTTTCTCAGCCACCAATCAATAACTTTCTATTTCTCTTGATCTAGGGTCTGATTTATATTAATTTTCTGTCATTAATTAGCATGAACCTGGACCACATTTAACAAGCAGAACAGGTTTCGGCACTGGGTAATATTTTTCAAGTGTCTCTTTTTTCTTCCTCCTCCATTTTAAATTTGCCCTCCAAAGAAATGGTGCTTTCCCTGGGAACTGTCCTCATTTCCAGATCTGTTTAATCCTGTGTGCTGTGGCCACAGTGCGAGCTACTTGTAGGCTAAGTAAGAGCTTGGGATGATTAATGACTGAGTGGGAAAGCCAAACACTTAGGACCTTGTGGGCAGAGGAACACATCAAACCCATTCAGATCCTACCCGCATCCCTGTGCCCTTTGCTGAGAAGCCCTCCTTTGACTAAGCTTGTTACTGATGAGGATTCTCTGGTCATTTGATGTGTGCATTTGTTCAAGTATAGCAAGAAATCAGGAGGCTTGTGTGGGGACTAAGGATCTGTGATGTTCTTATTAAATTTTGTTTTGTTAGATGATCTCATTATGCTAGCCTAAGGACTCTTATCCTAATTTTTTGAGCCATTTTTTCTAGACATTCTTTTTTTTTAAATTGTTTTATTTTTTTACATTTAAAATGTTGTTCCCCTTTCTCTCCTCCTCTCCGCAAACTCCCATCCCCTTCCCCTTTGACTGTAAGAGGGTGCTCCCCTACCCACCCACCCACCCATTCCCGTCTCACCCCTTTGTCACCTAGTTCGCTGTGGCAACAAGCTACTGAGGGACCAATTGCCTCCCCTCCCATTGATGACAGCTAATGCGATTCTCTGCTACATATGTAGCAGGAGCCGAGCCATGGACACACTCATGTGTGGTCTTTGGACGGTGGTTTAGTCCCTGGGAGCTCTTTGAGGTCCGATTAGTTGATACTGTTGTTCATCCTATGGGGTTGCAAACCCCTTCAACTCCTTCAGTTTTTCTTCCCCTTATTCTTCCATTGGTGTCCTTGGGCTTAGTCCAATGTTTAGCAGTGAGTATCTGCATATGTCTTAGTCAGGTGCTGACAGAGGCACTCAGAGGACAGTTATACCAGGCTTATGTCTACAAGTACTTCCTGGCATCAGTAAGAAGATCACCATAGTGTCTGGGTTTGGTGGCTACATATGGAATGGATCCCGAGGTGGGGGCAGTCTCTGGATGGCCTTTCCTTCAGTCTCTGCTTTTTTTTTTGTCCTTGCGTTTCCTTTAGACAATTCTGGGTTAAAGATTTTGAGATGAGTGGGTAGCCCCATCCCTTTACTGGGGGCCATGTACTGGAGGTGATCTCTTCAGGTTCTATCTCCCCACTGAAGGGTATTTTGGCTGTCATTTCAGTTGGGTCCTGGCTTTTGGGACTTTCTAGTGGTTCCCCACCCACCACTGCTACATATTTCTATTCATTCTCCTGGCTCTCTGGATTTCTCTCCTGTTTCTTCCCATACCTGATCCTGTTCCCCTTTTGTCCTCCCCCTTCCCTGCTCTGCCTCCTGTGACTAAAAAATGGGATATAGAACTAAACAAACATTTTTTAACTGAGGAATCTTGAATCGCCAAGAAGCACCTAAAGAAATGTTCAACATCATTAGTCTTCAGGAAAATGCAAATCAAAACAACCCTGATATTCTCCTTACACCAATTAGAATGGCTAAAATAAAAAACTCGGGCAGCAGCAGATGCTGGCAAGGATGTGGAGAAAGAGGAACATCCTTCATTGCTGGTGGGATTTCAAGCTGGTATAATCACTCTGGAAATAAGTTTGTAGGTTTGTCAGAAAATTGGGAAGAGATTTACCAGAAGACCCAGCTATATACTCTTGGGCATATACCCAAAAGATGCTCCACCATACCACGGGGACACATACTCCACTATGTTAATAGCAGCCTTATTTATAATAGCCAGAAGTTGGAAAGAACCCAGATGTCCCTCAATGGAAGAATGTATATAGAATGTGGTGCATTTACACAATGGAGTACTACTCAGCTATTAAAACTGATGACTTTATCAATTTTGTAGGCAAATGGATGGAACTAGAAAGTATCATCCTGTGTGAGGTAACCCAGACCCAAAAGGACATACATGGTGTGTACTCACTGATAAACAGATATTAGTGCAAAAACTCAGAATACCCATGATACAACTCTCAGACCATGTGAAGCTTAACAAGAAGGAAGGCCCAAGTGTGGATGCTTCAATCCCACTTAAAATGGAGAACAGATAGACAATTTTTATAGGTCAATTTGTGTTTGATAACCATTCTCTAGCTATGTTTTAAATCGGAGATTGAATCATAAATACACTAAGTCTAGAGACCAAGCCCTGAGCAATCTGCAGTCACTTCATGGTGGGTAAAAATCTCTTAACCAGTCTATTTCCTGGTGTTAGGTCTGAATTGATCTAACCGTGTCATCATCTGACTCTTGTTTTCTGCCTCTTGAGTGTAAATAAACAGTCGGAATCTTGCTAGATGCTTTAGTGAACTATGGGCGAATTAATATGTACACCATTCCCTTTACCTGTTATTCTGATGCATTGGGCTTTTCTTTGGAAAAGTTTGGAAACTGTTTGTTTAAATGATCAATGTAATTTCACTAGGGTCTTGATTTGTAAATACAGGCTACAAGCTGTTTTGTCAAAACTCTTTTCCTTCTCATTTTAAATGCTAGGGCTCGTTTTGCTCTCAATATCTTAAGTGTTTCTCATTTCTACTGTTCTAGTGTCAGCAGATAGTATAGTGTATCTTTAAGCTATTCATTTAAACAAACAAACAAACAAACAAAGAATCAAAAACCAAAGAAAAACCAAACTTGTAAGTTCCAGAGAACAGCCAGGTACTTCCTTACTATCTATTCATGTTTTAGAGGCTCATGCTTGCTTGAACTGGGAGACTGGAATTAATTTTATCCTAAGCCATTGGCTGAGTTCCATACATAAATCATGGTAGAATGTTATTCTAACCACATCAAAATGTATGTGTGTCCTTTCCCCAACCTTTCCTTCTCTGGTCAGGAGTCAGTTATGAGCTCGGCTGCCCAAGTTTCACATGTGCTCCCATACCCTTTATTGATCTTCTTTCAGAATATGTCTCTATTATTACTATTTCAAGACTCAGGGTCAGCTAGAATATTGTTTTCAGAGAGCAGGTCATATATTTCATTAGGATGACGTATGGCCAAGCTCTGAACTCTCTACTCTAAGATGATTCTTGGTGTTTTAGCCTTACTCTTTGATGTCTGATATCCAGGATTCCTAAGAGAGGACACAAGATAATTTTTTTTGTGTGTGTGACAGTTTCATAGTTTGTCAACATAATCAAAATATGGAGTAAGTTGACAACAGCTTGCACAGCTGTGCTATTTTCTCTTGTTGTTGATATTAAGATTTTATTTAAAAGACCAGTCCAACAGTTTAGTTTGATTTATTCTTCAGGGAAATGCTAGAATGCTTATCTCTAGGTTAAATGTTCAATGTGCACTTTATTGAATTATTTTCTCTATGAGTTTGAGCACAGAGCAAAAAGGTTAGAGAAATCTATCCAGGCTGGCACTGCTGTGCCTGGCTATGTGTGACAGATGCTAAGAGCAGAACACTTACTGTCTTTTACACAGAGAAGGTTAGGAAAGGAGCCTCTGTGAGATGCACTCTGCAAATGACAAATCCCCTTTTGGACAAAGAAAAGAATTGTCAATTTTAAAAAAAAATTAAAAAATATATACTTTGGTTTTTTTAGATTTTTTCAGAACATATAGGTCTGGATTAAAAGATCAACTTGAATGATCTTCAGGTAGTGTTCTTGAAGTTATAGACGAGTAGTAGAAATGATGGTTGGCCAAGGTCTTTTGAAATCCTGCCAAACTTTCTCCCCCAATTTTTCCCCATGTCCAAATGTCTTCCCAAATAAAACCAGGTCTGTAGGGACAAGATAAGCCTGCATCCTGGTGCTCTGGCCTTATTTTATCAGATCCCATTGGGACCTCCGTGATAACTGTGTAATACAGAGTGTTTAAATGTTCATTGTAAAAATATTTGACTTTTTGGGGGGTGGTTAGTCTATCCTTCCAGCCATCACTAGTCCTTTCTGGGATGGAATTATAAGCAATCAAAGACGAAATATCCATAGAAGAACATGGAACTTGAAAAATGAATTTGCTTCTTTCCAACTTCTGTTTAGCAATGAGAGGCAATATTTTTCTATTTTAAGTAAAAGTTTGTTGAATTCATATAGTAGATTTAAATTTATTTTTATATTACTTATAGATAACATAAAACTTTATTTTTGTCCCAAAAAGGTACTGTTATTGCTGATTGATTGACAGTGTATGTGTGTATATATTGGTAACTGAAATCTACTATTACATATTAATATGTTTTAAATATTAATCATTTAATAATCAAATGTTTAATATTGATACACACATATGTATTCCGAGTGTATCATCTCACTGAAGTGTAAGTACTACACGTGGTTTATAATTATATTGCCACCATTTTAAAGGCTTAATTGAGTAACTATTTTCTTCCAGTCCCTACAGAAGAAAGACAGTGTATCACATGGCAATAGAGGCAATAGAATTAGATACACAATTTTGGAATCTTTTTTTTTTTTTTTTTTTTTTTGGTTCTTTTTTTTCGGAGCTGGGGACCGAACCCAGGGCCTTGCGCTTCCTAGGCAAGCGCTCTACCACTGAGCTAAATCCCCAGCCCCACAATTTTGGAATCTTAATTCATCATTATTAATATTTCATCAGGTATAAATTTTTTAATGAAATTTCAATGCTGAACAGACCTTAGGGAGAATTTTGCCCAGTTTTCTCATCATGTGAGCTCAAAGGATTGGAGTCCTGCGGGAATGTTCTACTGGGTGATGTTGTATACCTCATTATTGGTGTATAAGGGGTCAAAGTCCCATCTTTGACAAGGAGTTCATGTGTCTTTGTATTGTACCATGTCCTTTATGGCTGTGTGTATTCTAATTTCAGAACTCCCAAATGACCATTCACCCTTCTGACCTCGGGACAATCCTTGTCTCCTGTATGACTTGATGGAGAGTTGAGCATTCATCCCTTATCTCCAGTCCTTTAACTTCCAATTCGTCCCTCAACTGGAATAGTTTTAAAAACTGAACTGTAGTACTTCTCACAGTTGTTGACTTTATTCTTTTTTACGGTCACATAGAACGGGAGGGAGAATCTGCCGTAAGCTTCCGTTCTTTTCTTTTACTCCTCCTGTATAACAATCTGCAATTCCTAACCTATAAATGATCAAGTCAAAATGAGCACACAAGAAATAAACCCAAGAGGATTGCTCATTTCAGGGTCAAAACCCTCTCAACCACATGACAAAACAAAACATAATGCAAAGCCAGAACCTAGGGCTCTGGGTTCACTTCTTGTGTGTCACTAGCTGTGACTTGGTCAGTGAAGCTTTGGAACTTCCTCTCCAGAAAGGAGCCTGACTGTCTTCCTGATGAGTCTGCTTATAAGGGGTAAAATGGAGCAGTTTCATGACGGACATGAAACACGGGGTTTCCTGTGCATGGTTAGCGTGTACATTAGCATACCTTAGTCATGTATGGTGGTTGGAACATACTGGGCCCAAAGTGTACTAAATTAGGGTGTGGAAGGTGTTTTTGTATGACTCATGTGAAGCTGTGTTTCTTTCTATTGTCTTTGTGGGTTAAAAAAAAACAAAACAAAACTTTTTTCCTTGATAATCTAAACTGACAAAGAAAAATACTCATTTCAGTCAAGCCAAAACATTTCAGCCCCATCTCCCTACACATTAAGTATAGTGACGTGTCCCTGTTAACTTATAGGGGGCATTTTGAACTACCTATTTAGATAGAATAAAGACAGTTTTGTGACTTTATATGGAGAGCAATGTAACCACCTGACATTTTTATTTCCCTGGGAATACCAGTTGATTGTTTCTGCCAGCCATCTGCTTGGGGGGGGGGGCGGTGGCATTCTTTTAAATTTATTCAGAAGAAGTGTAAATACCATGAAATGCTTTAAGTAGACAGTGAATTTTAAAGTGCTCGCACAAACGTTTTTCCAGCTGAGTATCATGATGCACGCCTGTGATTTTGCCAGGAGGACCTCAAAGAAACCGCCTGAGTTGCCTAGAAGGCTCTATGGAAGTCTGGTTAAATACCAAGATCATGGCACTGAACAAAGGAACACCAG
Organism: Rattus norvegicus; assembly: GCF_021556685.1. Classification (NCBI taxonomy): domain Eukaryota; kingdom Metazoa; phylum Chordata; class Mammalia; order Rodentia; family Muridae; genus Rattus; species Rattus norvegicus. The sequence continues at coordinate 18,245,389 of NC_141534.1, read as the reverse complement.
TAGCAAGCACACAGAGTGTTTCATACTGAGTTATATAAACAATCGTATCAATCTTATATTTTTAGGTCCAGGGTGTTCTTAGTAAAACTCTAGATTAAAAGGTGTCATTTTTTGACATTTCTTTGAGAGTGAAACTATCTTAATGACATGGAAAGTAGTTTATCAAGGACAACCTTTCAACAGATGAAATCAAGCCTTCTGTGGTGTCAGAATGTGAGTCCCCTAAAAACTAAATAATAAAAGCAAAATAACTCTTTTGTGCTATAATTTGTAAAAATCATGGGGGGGGTGTGATTCATATTTGCTACGCCAGCAGCCAGTTTTCCATTACACTTATATTGTAAGGTAAAATTGTAATTCTTTTGTAATCATAATTTTTGTATAATCTAACCTTAGTCTCTGGTGTTGTTAATCTATTTATTTCTGCTGTTTCCCCTAGTATTTTAATGAGTTCCACAAAATATATTTTATCTGAGCAGTGACATAAAAGTAACTCGTTGCTACTTTTGAATCAAGACTAGCATTCCTCCTGTCCCAAACTGCTTGAATCTGAGAAGCCCATGAGTGTCCTCAAGGGAGACAATGCTGGACATTGACCATCTGACATAGGACTGTTGGCTATGACACTTAGACAGGCATGTCTGGAGGAGTCCCCTGTTAAGTGGCTCCAGGTAGAGGATGTTAAACTGTTAGTTTGCAAGGGTTTTAACAGTTGAGACTCATCACCTGCTGTGTGTGAATCCCTCGGTTGTTACACTCTGTGCTTTACAGGCTCTAAACTCCATTTTACACACTCCATTAAGAGGGGAAGAAGTTTTGTTTTTGTAGAATGGGTTCTGGGACTTCCACGAAGACTAAGTGCTACTGCCGTCCGAAGGTTTGAGACGTTCCTGTGTTCCATGCAGAAACGGAATCCATTGTCTGTGGGCTTTAACTTGCGTCTTAATTATTAGTTCGCATACATTACAATGAAGGTGCAAAAGTTCATTGCTGTTGATATATTTATGTTGTTTTAAGAAAGAAAATTATTGCTATACTGAACTTTGCTCTTAATGTAGCATTTTTATTTTGTTGGTAAACTCCATAATCTTTCTGTTTTACTATTGTGTATGTGTTTACACACACACACACACACACACACACACACACACACACACACACACACGCTTTTTCTTTTAGAAACACATGTGTGTAAGTACCCAAGGAAGCCAGAAGACGTTGTAAGATCTGCAGAGGCGCCCTTGTGGCTGTCTGACGTGTGTTCTGTGAACTAACCTAAGGTCCTCTGAAAGAGCATCATGTCGTCTGGAAGCTCATTTAAACCGTCTCTCCAGCCCATCAAGTTTTGGTTTTAATATACATTTTAGGCATGTTTTAGCCAACTTCTTCTAGATAATGGAAAAATGCTAGGACTGCAAAGCCTCAGCCGATGAGTTCTCACCCGTACCCCTGGACGTGACAAAGGTCCACAGTCACAGTCACGGGTGAGCAGTGAGTCTTTCAAAGTTGAGAGCATGTCGTGCCAGCATCTCCTGAATTGCTGTAAACTTTGATGGAGGGGGGGTGGCTACTGAATTTAGTCTAGCGATGCCCACAGGGATTTGCACCCGATTAGACCTTTCTCTTTTTGAGTAGTTAATAACTGCTTCTGCCAGAAAAACCAGATCAAAGCCTAGCGGGGGAGATCAGTACATTGGTTTTATCAGCCATTTTCCAGCCACGGCTCTTCTAACACTGATAACAGGGTGGTGGTGAGGGAAATCATCTGCTTGCAACCTGCCTGTGGCGTGTTTCTCTTGATTTGTGTAAGGACCAGGGAGGAACATGTTCACAGCAGGGACACCTGGACAGCCCTCTCTCCATCCTGTCAGAGTGTAAAGCTCTTTCTGGTAATAACTGTCCTGACTCTGGCAACTGGGTGGCCATGTTTTCTTTGCTTTGGACTTGGCAAATCACCATGGCTTCTTCAGTACCTGGTCATCTGCCAGCCATCTCCCTGGCCTTGGATTGACTACAGAAGAGTTCTGTGAGGTTTGTTTCTTCCCCTATTATCAAGGCAGAGCCCCACTGTTTCTGTTCCCTCCCACCACAGACACTAGAACTCCTGAACCCTTTTGTCTGTCCTTTTTCCTACTTCAAGGTTGCTGTTAACAGTCAGAAAAACGTTCACGATTGAAGTCAGAATCACAGCTCTTGTAGATAACACGATCTTGGCTCTCCTTTTATCTACCACATTCTCAGCTTTAAAACAACAACAACAACATCAACAAACAACAACAACAACAGAGCAGAAGTTGCAATCTTAGTCTCTTGATGCTTGACAAGTATGGAGATTTCCCTGTGAGAAGAATCTATTCTAGCTACATTTCCACAGAAAGATCCTAGACATGATATGTTTCAAAGCCTTTTGGGACTAGGGAATGTATTAAACTTTTGCTGAGCAGCATTCTGAAGAAATGTGTTTTATGTAGACTATCACTGGAAATATATTCTGAAGACCAAAGATTCTCCATTTATAAACTCAATGGAAGTCTTTCTATAAATGGTGCTCCGAGATCTATATTTCAAGTGTCTGTGTTGTACATGGGGTCAGGAATACCTGGGTAATCCCAGGAATGGCTAGTACGATTGCGACTTCCGTGAGCATTTATTTACTTTGTAGTAATGCCCAGTGTGGATTAATAATCATTCTATGTGGCTTTGTAAGGTTGACGAAGGACAAACTATAATCACATGTGAAAGTGACTGACCTTTATGTCACTTCCTCTCCAAGTCCATTTCTGTTGAAAACAGAAGTGCTGATGCCTTTGAGGTCGGATTGAGCTGGATTTAATTTGAAAAAAAAAAAAAAGTCTGTGACTTTTCATGTAGATGTTTTATAAGATTTCCATAGTATAAAAATCCTAGGTGATATGTGACATGTTTTTATGGCCTAAAATACTATATGTGTACGTGATTACATATTGACATTTTGTCTTGTTTTAATAATCCCTGACTAATGCTGCTGTCATAGATCAATGCTTCTTTTATCCGAATTCTAGCCTCATTCCAGTGGGAAGACCTAAGTCCTTTTAGAGCTATTCGTTTCATAACGTGATTTCCAAGAAACTATCGTGGCCCCCAGCAAGGACCAGCTGTTTAGGGGCTCAGGATAATCGACTAGCAGGTACACTCATCAGAAGGAAAAGTTAATTTAATTGGTTTAAAGACTTTCTTGCAGCCATGGCGAAGGGTGAATTGATTATTTTTTTTCTACTACATGGAATCCATGTAGCATATTACAGGAGAAGAGGTGCTTTGGGAGAATAAATTATCTTCTGCATATTGCATCAGTAATTTCGGGAGACGTAAAAAAGATGCCTGCCTGAAATTTAACAGGCCATTTGTTCCATGTCCGTTTTACCTGGAGGCTTGCATGCTTAGCACAAGAAAGACACATCTATCAACAGATTTTGCGTGGTTGTGCCTGGCTATTTTATTTAGGAGTTGTCCCTTTGCCTGTGATACTAGTGTTCTCTGACCCTTTCTGACTAGACACTTTGCAGGAGGTGACTCAGCTATTCCCCCATGCTGCCTTCCCTCATTCACATCCGGAAAATCAGTTAATGCAGGATGGTGTCTTTGTAACTGTTGTCATGTCTCTCCTTCCCGCTGTCACCTAGATTCCTAGGCAACTGGCCTCCCTGGCTCTAATCCTAATTAGAGCATATTGTTAATTTTAAAATTTTTCTTTTAAATTCTAACTTTGACATTAATCAGTTCCATTCGCAGATATTTAGCCCTCTGGGATGTTGACCAACCTTTGCCTTCGTGTGAGGTAAGTTAGCTCTGAGGCCACGTCCATTAGTCTGGTGCTCTGTCCTCTGTGGTTTCGCCTGTTTATATAGATGTCTGTATGGACAGACGTTCCTCCCACATATCCTCCTGGAGGCAGCTTTTTGTTTCTTAGTTTCTAGCCTTTTTGCCTCACTTATCTTTATTTTAGCTCTGTATCGCACTGTCCCGTAGAAATGCCTGGCACATTATAGATGAATGCTTTTGGCGGGTTTTTCTCCAATGAGGACAGGACTCCTAAGTTCTATACTTTAATCCTCCTTTTCTTGCTGACTTACCCAGTGCTGGCCACAAAATTCCTCCTCGGCCCCTTCTTGCGATTCCTTACATGTTCTTGACTTATGCTCAGTATTGGTTTTTGTTTCACAGATATTTATCTGTACAAAACATCCTTAGTATTCTTAATTAACTGTTACACACGTTTTCAAAACATATGTGCAATTGTGAGCATTTACTTTTCGTTTATCCTGCAGTATTTGCTAGTGGTAATTGGTGCACAGTGTAGGCTGTTTAGCTCTTACTTCACCAATGAGGAAATTAATGGACTTAATGGGTAAAGCATGTCTACTTTTCAGGACAGTTAGGAACCAACTCTCCCTTCTTCTACGGTTAATAAATTTTGGAATTTCAGAACTAAGTTCTAAAAGGACATTTTACTAAATATCTTTTATTTTATTGAAGAGAATGAAATCCCTGTTTTGTGGGTCTTTACTAGGGGTAGTTAGCCTTCATAAAGTGAGAGAGGAGACTCTTATTCTCAAGTTGTACTCTCCCCAATTGATTTTACTCGATGAGGGCGTAACTGATTGTGTACATGACATCACAGTGATAGATTACTGCACGTTTTTTCAACCCATTTGTTCCTTTCCATCAGAGGAAATGATTGGAGAAAATCATATTGTAGATGAACCGTTCTATGTCGTCTTCATGAAGCAAACAATAAAACTAACGAATGCTCCCTCAGAAGAATTAAGCCCACAGGTTCCAGTTCCTTAACAAATTTGGAGCGTAAACTTAGACAGAATCCCTCAAGGGGCTATATGAAGTGTTCCTTGGCGGACTTGTTGACTTAGATTTTACCTCATGAAAACTCACTAAGAGTAATACAGTGAGTGTGGGTTTTCTGTATCGAAAGTGTTTTAGTTTTGATAACTGTATTTAAGGAGCTCTAGGTGCTTTAGACATGGGACTGAATCAGACTTCAGGAATGGGATATGGTGCAGTAATTTAACTAGAAGCCATTATGTTATAGAGATTGTAAAATAAATGAATTGTTAAAAATAATTTTGCCATTCATTAGGGCGTTGTGATTATCCTAGGATAATGGCATTCTGTTGGCAATGTATGTGGTAAAGGTAATCGTGATGGCCTCTGATGGCTCCGGCCTACAGACACCGTTCTCAAAGAGCTTGCCACCATAAGCACTTGATAGAGTTTTTACTTCTTTTCCATGAACCTCCGTTAATGGCGCTCCCCCTTGTCATTTATATATTCCTTCTCATGTAGAAGAGATGCGTTTTTCTCCTCAATAATGTATGGCCCTTGGAATTTAGTGGCAAATGTGCTTTAGTTTAAATCATCATCATCAATTTAACGGGCACCTCTGGTGATATGTTTTTCACTTTTAAAAAGTGTGTCATGAAGGAAAATGTGTTTCTGTGGGGAATAGGAATGATTATGAGATAATCACGTACCCCGAGGGCATAGAGATGGGAAAGGTACAAGCCAATGGATCTGTTCCTTTGACATAATGATTATTTCATAATAACTGACTGCTTCCATTCTAGGTCTTCCCCCAGCACCATGCCCTTTCTCCATTCTATTCAACCAGACAGAGAGAAGAAGAATAGAATTTTTGTGTTAAAATATAATGCAGGTGATTCTGTGATGGTTCAGTTTATATTTCAGCTGAACCTTCCATTTCCTTGTAAGAAGTAAGAATGACTCATGAGCAAATGGACTTGGAATAATAGTGAAAAGAGGTTCTTCGATGTTTTGCTCAGGCCATCGCTGAGATGATTTGCCAGGACTGTTTAATAAAACTGCAGTTTGTGACATGACAGTGGTGTGTGTGTGTGTGTGTGTGTGTGTGTGTGTGTGTGTGTGTGTGTGTGTGTGTGTGTTGGCGGTGTCTTGGGGAGAAGTTGTCCCTATGAGATCCTGACTTATGTTGAACTCATGATATTATCGCCTTCGACTCCTGAGTGCTGAAATTACAGATGTGAACCTCTACGCCTAACTTTTCAAGAGGATGTTTTTACCGTTACTTTTAGAAGCTGTAGTTTACTTTATTAACCTTTCCTAGAAAGATGTGTTTGCATTACTAATAAAAAGGAAAACAACTGTTAGGGACCTAGTTACATAGTCTCAGGTTTATTTAGAAGTGCTAGAGGCACTGTCTCACAGATAAATGCATAATGAATTATAGTACTTTTATACATCTTTCTTCCATCAGACATCATATCTGAAGTTTGGTTTGAGTCTTTGGGATGGGTAAAGGGGAGGGGTTAGGACAGCTGCTGATCGCCTTATGGAAGGAACCCAGGCCTTGCTTCCTGGTTGTGGGATAATGAGATTGACTCCAGCTTTCTGACCTGTGCCGGGGGATCTCTTTCTTATCAGCCAGCTGGAGGCCTCTGCTGAGTGTGGTGTCTATGACCCCCCCTCACTGAAGGCGTGACCCTGTCAGTAGGAAATTACGGATTTATTGAGTCTATTCAAACAGGTCACATGATGGCATGTCCTTCTCTAGGCAACACAGTTTAGGGTTCAAAAGGCTTGTGACAGGGGCACGAATAAAGTCACCAGAGTCACATGAGGGAGGACGCAGTGTCCCAGCCTTTGAGTGTCGAGGTTGCACGACAGCAGCTGGAGATCCAGTTTGCACTAAAGTCAGCCTTGAAGTGGCCTCTTTTAGCTAGGTATGTCATATTGTTTCAGGTTATCTTTTTATTAATTATATAATCTACCAATTTTGGATCCTGTACTTTCCATATACCTAGCCTCCTCCCTGTGCTTTTCTTGTCACCTTGCTTGTGTGCATGAAAAACATAAAGAATGCAGACTTTCTTTTTACTCTGTGCACACCCAGGAATACACTGATTTTTAAGTTATACATCACCAAAAAACTAGTTTGGGCGAAGTGATAAATAAATTAGGAACAGGGGCAGGAACATAAGGCAGTCCATATTTTATTGATACTCCTGGTGATTTCCCTTCTTGGCCTCCAGGTTGAAAAAGTGAGTTCCATTTTTGTCTGATCAAAAAGTAGTCGTGTCTGCCTTCCCAGCAGATACCCAGCAGGTTTCCTGGAGCCCACTGCTGATGCTTGCTGACTTCTTGCTCTCCAGCTATACGTTATCGTGTATACGTTTTTGTTTTTGCTTATTCGTGAACTTTAAATATGAAATTTCACACACCTAGTTGACTATGATGTTATAAAATTTAGAACATAATATTAAATATAAAATGTTTCATTATGTCATTTTTGCACAACATGTTTTATTCCTTGACAATTTCATGTATATATATATGAAATTATACATGTACATATAATCATATACACCCCTTATTTCCTCCCTAGCTTCTCCCAGATCCATCTCTACTCCTCCCAGCTTTGTTCCTTCTTTTCTTTTTAGAAATAATCTACTGAGTCCAAATGGTGCTGGCTATATAGTTTTGGGTGCAGGACCGCCACCAGAGTATGGTCCATCCAGCAAGGGCCATACAGAGAAAGTCAACTGATCATCTTTCCTCAAGAAGCCATCAACTGTCAACAGCTCCAGCCAGGGGTGGGGGTATATGACCCTCTGGCCCTTCCTTGCTGGAAGGCTGTCTGGTTTGATCTTGGCCTAGGCAGCCACAGCTGCTCTGAGTTCACTCAGGAGCACAGCGATCCTGTCCTATCAGAAGACATCATGTCCATCCCATTGTCCTCATGCTCTGGCTGCTAAAACCTTTCCACTTCCTTTTTCTGAAACAGTCTGGAGCCTGGCAGGGTGGGATACAGACATCCCAGTTGTGGCTGAGCCCTCCCGAGATACTTATTCTCCTCAATGAAGACTTCTCTGACGAGCCCTGAGAGGAGTTACTCAGAGATAGAGATTTAGATGGACGTTTGGGTTATGTCCAAAAAATAGCAATAACTTTACTCTCAGAGCCTTTGAACTCCCTAATGATGGAGTAGGTTAACCATACCTGATGCACGTTTTCTCCTCTGAAGTAAATTTAATTAATAAATTTTAATTTCAAGCAGAAAGTGTTTGGTTGCCCATGTAACATTGCTGCCACTATTGTATCCATGGGCATGCCTTACCACACAGGTCATTATTGTAGCACACAGGGTTCGAAGTTGGGCAAGATTATTGATTTCTCCTTTTCCATAAGCAGTCAGCATAGCACCTTCTGGTACTATGAAAACTAGCCAGCAGTGCTATGCTACTGTTTCTTTTTAAAAGTGAGATGTGATTTTCACCTGTATTTCTCAGCAACTTTTTTCCCCTCAAAATTTTCCTCTTGTGTATTTCTTTGCATTTTACGGCTTAGCTGCTCCCCCATGGAAGCTCTATAAATTGGACTTGCTTAGCAATCTTGTTAACCCAAAAGCTCGAATTACCCAAGATAATCCACGGACCACATGAAACTCAAGAAGAAGGACAACCAAAGTGTGGATGCTTCACTCTTTCTTAAAAGGGGGAACACAAATATTCATAGGTGGGGATATGGAGAGAAAGTTTGGAGCAGAGGCTCAAGAAACAGTCATTCAAAGCCTGCCCCACATTGGGTATACAGCATATATATATATATATATATATATATATATATATATATATATATATATATATGCATCTATCTCCACCAAAACTAGATAAGATTGATGAAACTAAGAAGTGCATGCTGACAGGAGCCGGATATAGCTGTCTCCTGAGAGGCACAGCCAGAGCCTGACAAATACAGAGATGAATGTTCGCAGCCAACCATTGAACTGAGAACAGAGTCCCCTGTTGGAGAGTTTAGAAAAAGGATTGAAGGAACTGAAGGGGCTTGCATCCCTATAAGAAAAATAATACCGATCAATCAGAGTTCCCAGGGACTAAAGCACCATCCAAAGACTACACATGGACTGACCCATGGCTCCAGTTGCATATGTAGCAGAGGATGATCTTGTTAGTCACCAATGGAAGGAGAAGCCCTTGGAGCTGCCAAGGCTGGACCCCCCAGTGTAGGGGAATGTTGGGGGGCAGGGGGAAGGGGAGTGGATGGGGAGGGGAACACTCTTATAGAAGAAGGAGAGGGGGATGGGATATGGGGCTTATGTCCTGGAAACTGGGAAAGGGAATAACATTTGAAATGTAAATTTAAAAAAATCCAATAAAAGACAAAAGAAGAAATGCTGTTTTTAGGAGATATGTAAAATTTTCTGCGTTCAGAGTTAAAATATCACTCGCTTGTTTCTGACCGTGTAAGCCTTTTGTGAATTCTTCCCATTCCCTCTTTCGTGTCTATTCACCTGTACCTATAGATGTGTTGCTTTCTGTGCGGAAGACGCAAGGTCATCGTTTTAGAAGAGATTTTCAATACTGTGGCCAGGGTTTCAGTTTCTGATGGAACACCTCATAGCTTGAGAGCCTCTGGTCAGCAGATGCACACATAGCAGTGTCTGCATAGGCCGTTTCTCAGAGTAGAGGAGCGTATCCTGTGTTAACATTGAGGCATGGTGACAGTGGATGCTCGGTGTGTGCCTTCTGCGCATGGAGCTGTGCGCACACATTACCCACAGTAATCGTCTCTACAGTTTGGATAATGCTCTTCGCAGCCCTTTCCGGGTTACAAGACTTTGTCCTCTGCACCATCAGGCATAATGCTTGATGCAATTTTGCATCCTTTGTGCTAAGAAAAGGCAACACTGTAGAACTGTTTCGGGCTACTATGGCAAAATTCCACAAGCAGGATAACGGATAAATAAGTGACTTATTTCTCACAGGCCTAGGAGGTGACAAGTGCCAGATTGGTGCCCACAGACCAATGCCTTCTAGATCTGTTTCCTGGCTCATGGAAGAACTTCCTCCCCATGTCCTCACAGAGCAGGGGTGAGGCTTCTCTCGAGCTTGGACTGTAAGGACAGGAATCTCAGTCACGCCTCCTGACTACCTCCCCAAATCCCAAAGACCTTGCCTTCTGATTCATCACGTTAACTTTTCAATTCCGAGCAAATACGCAGGCTGCCGCCTTATGATTCTTTTTTACATGATTTTATGGACGAACCTGTGTGCAGTTGATGCCGTTCAGCCAGCATGGTGTCAATGTATTAATGACTTTAAATCCTGGAAGTAACCTCTTTTTGCCCTGTTTTCTCAAAAATGTAAGCATCTGGGGCTGGGGATTTAGCTCAGTGGTAGAGCGCTTACCTAGGAAGCGCAAGGCCCTGGGTTCAGTCCCCAGCTCCGAAAAAAAAGAACCAAAAAAAAAAAAAAGTAAGCATCTGTCTCTTCAGTGAGTAATGATAGCTTCTCTACACTGAGTTGCCCCGAGGACCAACTGAATTAATGTTTTAAAGCAGTTGTTTTGTGGTGTGGTGTGGTGTGGTGTGTGTGTGTGTGTGTGTGTGTGTGTGTGTGTGTGTGTGTGTGTGTTACCATTATCAATGTGCTAGTAAGTTAATGGCAAAGATGTAAAATGCTTACTTTAGTCATTCATTTTCCCGGACAGTGAGTCTGTGTTAGCAGTTTGTTCTGCCTAACAGGTGTATGCGTATTAGCCACAGCATTTATGGGAGTCAAATTGTTCCTAACCATGGAGGTTGTTCTAATACCTTTGACGCTGAGAATAGACCACTGCTGACCACTCGGCTGCAAAAGACTTCCAGCCTGCTCACCCATTGGCCTTTTGGTGAACGTGTCCATTTTTTCACAGCATCGGCTGTTCATTTTTAGCATCTAAAAGTTGTTCCTTTTAGTGAGCTTTCTACCTACCCGGGGTGCCTTTTCTTGCGAATCAAATGAACTGATGTGCATTAAAGTGCTTTGTAAACTCCCAAGGCCGCTCTAAAGTGGCTGAAGTGTCATTGTTAATGACGGCGGCGTGTTCATTTAAAGCGCTTTATTGTGGTTCTTTGCATTGCATTTGGTTTCAGTCTATGCTGGGAAAAATGCCCACACGGAAATAACAGGAACACACATGCACCGCACACGCATCCTTATCTTTATTGTTAGCAGTGGCATCTCTTCGAAGCCATATCCTTGTTGCATATTTCCTATGTCTGTGACCTTTCAACTCAGTTCCCTACCACGAACCATTCTTTCAGGTTGCACTTATGTGTTTCAGTCCTCATTCCTCTCTTCACAGCCACATGCTGACCAACCTTAATGTGTTTGGGTTGTTCTGGATCTGTTCAGGTTAAGTCTGCCCTTGTGTTGTTGTTGCTGTTTGTCTTGCAGAGTCGAGGGTCGATAGAGTGAGAAAGGGATTTATATAACACAGGCTTAGAATCCTGCAATTACCTTGAAGTGGTTTATAAGGTTCTGGTAATACAACTTAGGGCTTTATGCACTTAAGGAGAGAGCTCTACCAAAGGAGCTCCAGCCCCCACCCCACCTTCTTATTCTGCATGTGGCAACCTACACCCAACGTTTGGGTGTTGAAGCAGAGGTCTCAACTGTTTTTCTTGTTCTTTTTTCTTATATGGGATTTGGACTTTTCTTGTGTGGGATTCAGACGTAAATTCTTCATCAATACTGGACTGGCAGCCATGAGACAAAGCCAAGGCCTTGCTTTGCCCTTGTTTCTCTTCAGACTGTTTTGCCGTACTACTTGATTATTTTCTTCAGGATGGAGTGACTTACTTGGCTTATTCTGCTCCCCGAGAGCCTCACTATTCTTAGGGTCAGTAGTATCCTCCTATTTCTCTTTCTTTCTCTGCGTAGAATAATTGGGTGTCTCCTGGAGGTGGCAGGCTGGAGCCAGGACCAGCCTGCCATGAAATGGCCTAATCGTTGTCTATAATCGCTTTAGAATATAAAATACTAACAACGCTTTTCTCCTTCTGGATTTGCGACCTCAGCTTCAGAGTTGTGAAAAAATGTAAGAGCTCACTTTGGAATTTAAAATGAAAGAGGATTTCACCTGGTAAGGTTCAATTCCTGAAGTAGATACTTCATTTAAGTGTCTAATATTAAAATGAAATGTAAGTCACAAAGGAGAAGGTGGACATTACCATAGCTTCTGTGTTCACACTGATTTACCAAAGTGTAGGAGAGCTCGGCTGCTGCTGGGTTAGGGTCTTTTATTCACTACTTCTCCAGGAAGTACTTTCTCTGTATAGCTTGCCAGTGGCTCTAAGTGTTAAAGTTACAGAACTTAGTTGTTTCTTCCCGATTGTTCTGTTACCTAGGTCATTGAATGTATTTCAAAAGAGCTCACAGAAGGTCAGAAAGGTAGGATCACAAGATGCAAACATCATTATTTCATATTTTAAATCGGGAATCTCAAACTGATTTTTCAAAGAGAGATGCCCTGTCTTGAAGCAATACAGTTTTTATTTTAACTCGAAAAGTGTGGTCGGACTCTGTAATATAATCGAGTTTCTTAACATTGAATCTGGGGAGAAGACATGTTGGAACTGGACATAAAAATTGGGGTATCGACAATTCTGAGTTGTAGTGTAAATTTCCTGGTATTTAATTTGTCATCCATAAAATTGGGATGGCATCCTAACCAGGAAAGTAATATTTGACAGTAATAGCCAGCTGGAGAGCCTTATCCACAGGGCATGCTTGATCGCACTGTCATTTACACATGTGGACAAACTTCTCTCAGGTTGAGTAACTCTCAGTATTGGATCCTGGACTTAGTCAACTGACTCTTGCTGCTGATGCCATGAAGTAATTAGTCCATGTAAGGTGCCTAACTTGAAACTGCCATTAAAAGTAGATTTAACTCTTCTGGGACTTATTTCATGTGAGAAACTTCAATAGCAAACCAACGGCTTCTTTTCCCTATTGATTTCACTATCATCGACATACTTGCAAATGCTATCGATGAGCCTGAAGACCTTCGTGGGTCAGAGCTCCTCGTGCTGTGGGATAGCTGATGGCTCTAGGTATTTATTTATTGATTCAAACCAAACTAAATTTTAGAGAGTAGACATCGTGCTGGGTCCGGAGGGAGAAAACAAGAGGCTGTTGCCAGCCACGATCAGAATAAAATACCAATCAGTGATGTCAGCCTGTAATTAGAGAGAAAGATGGAGATGCCAGGAGAAGGTAAATGAGTTTGGTGATTTTGGTCAAAATGAAATGTGCAGGATTTTAGATGATTTTGCACTTAAATACATATTTTTCTAGATGGCTTTAGTGCAACCCAGCCATCCCGCCAGTGTCCTTCGACGTTTCAGATAGCATGCATTGGTACAAATCGTCTTTCAGTTCTAGAAACGTTGCCATGCAACCTGCCTTCCTATTGGGTAGCCGCCCTTCTTCCCACTTCTCACTTGCAGACCCACTGTGTGTTACTGGTTGGACGAGGTATTTTCCCGAGAAGGCGGTTTCTCCACGTCTGCTCCTGTCTCTATAGTTATTTCCTCCACGGCCGCTGCCTCCTCCTCCTCTTCTTTTTCCATGGCTGCAATAGTCTTAATAAGACTCTGCTTCTGCCCCTACTCTCCCGTAGAGCACTGCTCTGCATGTTCCTCAGAGTAAGCTGCTTCAGATCATAATTCACACACACAGCACATATTCCTGAGTACATTTGTAAATGTGGAGGACAAACTGGCCATTCCCCCTTTCTACCTTGTTTAAACAAGGTTCCTTGTGGTGTACCCCTATGTATGCTGGGCTAACTAGCCCGGGTGTTTTCAGGGATTCTACTGTTTACGTCTCCCATCTCGCCACAGGGGCACGACAGTTTTCTCTGTCAGCTGTATATGGGTTCCGGGACTGTCTATGTAGGTCCTTATGCCGTCTCAGTATCTTTTTCCTTGACTTACCATCCACTCTGCAAAGAAACTCTTCTGGAGGAAGCCATGTCATCAAACATGACACACAGAGGATATGCATATACTCTGGAGGCCTACAAAGATTTTCTAAACTATATCATGGCATATTGATCCATAGTTATGAAAAAATAAATAGTCACCCAGAAAATATTTTCTGTCCAGGCGACTCTTGTAAAGTTCTGTGACTTTAAGACCTTCTTCAATGAAATGATATCCTTCGTATTCATCGCTTTTTCCTACACGCGGCACGGAGAATGAAAGGCATTGTACGAATGAGTCTCTTTGAAACGCTGTAAGCTATATCTTCTAGTGCTAGAAAATAATGTCACGACGACGTTTATAATCTTTTCCTGAGGATTATGGTCTTCACATAAATGAATGAAAATTGAAAATGCACCGAATCATTCTTCTAAAACATATTTCCAATTTTACTTTCCCTTTCTTCATTCTCAAGGATTTATTTGAGAGGGCCCATTTTATTTCGATGGAAAGAAAGAGAATTCTAACTTTTATGAACACAGTCCTTGACCTTCTCTACTCAACCATTGCATGTTTCCTTCAGTAATGAAACCATTGCAGAAATACAGCCAACCTGACAGTAAGCTACTAAAGACTTACCTGTCCTTCTCCCCAGGGATGGTCTTGGTCATGAGTGTCCCTCTGAGCCTCTCTCTGTGTGGACTCAATAGTGGACGGGATAATAACGTGTAATGTTTCAGTTCCTTCAGTGACGTTTTGGAGAGCTTTCCTCTCCATACAGGTTGTCCACAAACTGTCCGGATCTGCCAGACCCTTACACCTTAGCACTTTCACTGTGGGGTGTTGTTCCATGGTGGTTGCTGCTCTTGGCAGTGTTTTTGCAGTTGTAAAGGAAGTTTCACACTGGGAACTCAGTCTATTGAGCAGATCCTGGAATTCTGAGCTGTCCTGTCCATTCACCTCAATCCACCATACAGCAGCCATCTTTTTACCTGCTCCATCCCATGAGATACCTCTTAGAATCCGTGTGGCCGTCCAGGCTTCCACTGTCTTTACCCTCAAACACGGGCTTACGTAGGGCTTCCCAGATTCTCTTTCTCCCCCTCCATAGGACATTCTGGCTGCAGATTGGACTCAAAATGTGTCTTGGTTTTTCAGACTTGGAATATTCCCCCAAATCCTTCAGTGTTTTCCCAGACTCATCATCAGATACAAACTTCTGGTTGTGATCTGACGTCGGGCATGTTGATTGGCGGTCATTGGCTCTGTTCCCCATTCTGACTTGAATTTTACGGTGCTATGCCATCATCTTTTCAGAACGAGCTTGCTCTTTACTGCTTTTGCCTGGGATGATTTCCTTCCCATACGCAGGTCTCTGAGTTCTTGTGTTGCCTTCTTAAAGACCCGTATCCTTACTCTGTTTCCTCATGGCTTCTATGGCCCCTTCTTCGTGCAGTGTATTTTCCGTGATCCATTCTCTGGAGTTGGATGTTTTTCATAAAGCATCGTTTTCCCCTCACGATGTTAGTCTCTTGTACATTGTTAGATGCTCAGTATAAATAGTTGTCTTCTATGCAGCTATACCAAAATTTCAGGAGACAAACTCAGATTTTAGTTCTGTGTTTTTCTCTTTTCCCGTTTACAGATGCCTTAGATTTTTGTTGTCAGTCATCTGTGGTATAAACATGGGCATTGTTAGAAGAAGCAAAGTACAACTATTAGCCAGTTGGTCTCTGCATGATGAACCTTGAGCTTTCATTGAGACATTTGACCTTGTAGTCAAATGGAGGCTGTAATTATTACCTTATTTTCACTTGGTCCTGTTTATCAATCTTTATTATAAACATTTAAAACAATTTCATGGAATCCATTTTTACCTTACAGAATAAAATAAAAAGTGTAATGCTTTAAAAATGCTATTTAAAAAATTAAATTGGACACTTTACTATTAAGGAGATTATTTTATTTTTCAGGACTCCTTGGCTCCACACGAGTCCTCAGATTATACTGTTTAAATAATTCTTAATCCTAATTGATTTCTAGGTAAAACATATTCTGTTCGTTATCTTGCCACAAGGTCATCTATGAGCTCATGACCAGCGAAATGTAATCTGTTTACAGGTTAGACTGTCTCCCAGTTCTGAGAGCTGGAACTCTGAATGAGGTTAGTCCACTCAGCTGGGTTGCTTTGTGATGGCCTGCACTATAGACACTATTAAAGATGAAATTACTATGGTCCTATCCGTAAAAACTAAATTAAAGTGTGTAAGTGAAGGGCGTGGAAAGTTGCCATTGGATTACCCAGACTTCACCCTGTTTGCCGTTCGTACAGGGAAAGTTTATATTATTGTTTAAATCACAAATCGGATCTAAATAAATCCTCTGTAGAATATTTAAGTATTCATCTTAAGAATTTGCCTTATTTTTCCATTCAGGGTTTGAAAGGGTTTAAAATTGTTGGACTTAGTGGCACACGCCTTTAATCCCAGCTCTCTGGAGCTACAGGCGGGTAGATCTCTCCGGGTTCGAGGCCAGCTTGTTCTCCATAGTTACTGGACAGCCAGAGCCATAGAGAGACTCCACCTCACTCCAAATTAATTAATTAATTAATCAATGAAATAACAGATAAGACAACTGAGACACCTCGTCTGTTAGATCGGAATACATGTATGATCCACAATACATACAGTAATGCAGCTGTGTCACCCAAAACTTCTTTGCTTGTGGGCCATAGTAGAAGGGTAGTATTTGTTTCCTTGCGTGCTGGCTAAATCCCGTGCGTGGGTAAGTGTGTTGTTCATACACTTTTTGTTTTGTCAATGAAATTCAGTCCTCCAGTCTCCCTATTGCTACTGCACTGACCTTTTTTGGTTGCAGATCAATCACACCCTCTCATTTGTAAACCCATGAAAGACATTACTTTACTGTCAGGAGAAAGGGCAGACTCAGACTGCTGCCTCCACCTGGCCTAAAAGTCCCTGCAGGACAAGGCTCATCATCCTCTGATGTCCTCTGTCAACTGCTGCACCATTTATGCTAACTGTTATGACTTCCCATTATCAGTCTTTCAGAAATGGGCCTGATTTGGTAGGTAAGCACCCTCACCTCCCACCTTTCTTTGCTTCAATTTTTAATATTCTGCTCTGGAATCATTTGCGGTCTGTGCTTTCCAGGAAAATAGTTAGCGACTTCCTCCCTGGTCCCACTCCATTTCTCATGTCTTCATAGATGAGTGCCTTCTAGAACGTGTGGTTCTGGTGATTGTTTCTGTCTATTCTTCCTGTCTGCAATCTGTAGTTTCTGGTCACTGTGACTTACTGCACTTAGAATCTTTTTTTTTTTTTTTTTTTTTTTGGAGAAAAGCCCACTGCAAAGGACTGTCACGTTCTCAGAAGCTTTTAGCTTCTCACTAGGTCGACACATTCTCTGCCTCCTTTGAACTCCCTGTTATCCTCTGACCTTGTCTTAACACCAACCTCTACGTTTGAGATTCTGAATATGTTTGTGTCTTTTGCCACATTGTGACTCTCTTGTAGACAGGAATCAAATACTAGTTATTAGAATTCATAGATGTCCGTGTGAGTTACATATAGTCCACAGATGCCAGTATTTTTGTAGCTGGTTATCTGATGAAGAATTCCCATAAACCCATATACAGACTGATCTATTCTGCTAAGGAAGCAGTACTGGAGTAAGACCAGTGTGTCCTAGGACCAGGTCTGCCTGCTGGAGAACAAAACTTCAACTTCTCACTCAGTTTCTCCTCTGCCAACTGGAGGGAGAGCAGTCTAGATGGGCAGTGCATCGCCTGTCCGGGCATCACAGCATTTCTGAGATGTTCCAAGGTCTCCTGTGGCCTCCAGGTCAGAGGGCTACATCTTGAGAGCATGTAGTCCATTTTCTCTCAGCAATTTTTCCACCTTCATCATCTATCTATATTTATCGTTACTTGCCCATATGCAGTGTCAAGGTAAATGTGTCGTAGGTTAAATATCTCCTGAAGACCCTGGGAATAGCCTCTGACCTCCACAGACTGCAATCTTTTCAAGGGTAGTCTATCTCTTTGAGGTACCAGAAAGCAGGTAGGTGTGTCTCTGTTCTTCATACATGGCATTAAAATAGGCAGGTAGTCAGTATGGTATCTCTCACTTTCCCTTACTTCTGTTTAAATCCTACCAGTCAAGTTAAGGCTTTCTATCCTATGGTCTTTCATTATCTCTCTCCATGTCAGGTTAAAACCCCATTTTCCTCCGCACCCTTTGTTTTATATAACTTTCAAAGCTAATCTATGAATCACTCTCATATTTTTATTAGAGTTTTTTAAGCCTTTGTAGTTGTACCAGCAGAGGAAGTATGTCTTACCTTCGGTATCATAATTTCTTAAACCTTCTACCACTCATATTTCTACTTTCCTGGTTGCCATAGGCTGATCGTAGTCATCAAAGAGGATGCTGCCAGCGTGGGCCATTTCCTTCCTGTTTGGATTGACGTAACATCATGTTTCTGAATATTTTAAATAGCAACGTTTCCTTTTATTTTTAAAACATTTATTTCTAAGATTAAAAGGGAGGGTTTGTTCCACATGAAAAATATCAACATATCTCTTAAGAAATTAATTTAATCATAATCATAACTGTTTTACCTTCATGCTTTTTCCAAGATTCTATTTTTTTTTTTTTTTTTTGAGACAGGGTCTTGCTCCTTAGCCCTGGCTGTCCTGGAACTTGCACTGTAGAGTAGGCTGGCCTCAAAATGAAGGAAGCCTGCCTGCTTTTGCCTACTAGTGCTTAGATTAAAGGCATGTACCAGCAAACTCGGCTTCCAAGATACTTAAAGTCTTAATTCTACATGTTGCTAATTTATGAGATATTTATTTCAATATTTTCGAAAGGAGGAAATGAGCCATGCGTTTTTAGTTTATTCATCTTAAATGGTTTCCTTAATTAAAAAGTCAATACAAAATCCACACGTGTGCTTTCTGGTTACCCTTCTTGTCTTTTACGGCTAGCATCCCAGAAAGCTTCCCATTAGCTTCCTTTGTCAAAATGCTGTAGAGTTAATTCTTTGCTGCTTCTTACGGTTTTGAATTTTGAATGGTCCTTTGGTTGACTTTAAGCTCCAGCACCATTAATTATATTATGGAATTATATTTAAATTATTTAAAATTATAGTCAAGGATACCACTTTCCTTGACAGTTGGGTACCCAGAATGAAACAGAAAGAGGTCATAATCTTTCTATCCTTAAGTTCAACTAAGAGTAGGTAAGCTAGCTAGTCTGAACTTTGTAAAAACCTATCTACCAGAATCATAACTTAATTCTAACGAAATAAAGCTGACAATACCATGGATATTATTCAATTCTGAAAGGATTGTCATCTTTTACACTGTCATGGTCTTTACAGCTGTGCCCCCTCCGCCCCAGCAGAGTCTTACTATACAGACCTCTGTCCCCCATCCCCTGGACAGAATCTCACTATACAGACCTCTGCTCCCCAGTCCCCCAGACAGAGTCTCACTATACAGACCTCTGCCCCCCCAGTCCCCCAGACAGAGTCTCACTATACGGACCTCTGTCCCCCACCCCGACAGTTTCACTATACAGACCTCTGTCCCCCAGTCCCCCCCAGACAGAGTCTCACTATACAGACCTCTGTCCCCCACCCCGACAGTCTCACTATACAGACCTCTGCCCCCCAGTCCCCCCAGACAGAGTCTCACTATACAAACCTCTGTCCCCCAGTCCCCCCAGACAGAGTCTCACTATACAGACCTCTGTCCCCCAGTCCCCCAGACAGAGTCTCAGTGTACAGGCTGCAGCCTTGTGTCATTCTCCTGCTTTTTTCCTGTCCAGTGTTGGTGTAAACCGCCACACCAAACTCATCCTCACTGATTGTGATAAAGCAATTGACTGTTAATATGCTTGACTCTCTGATGTGACGGGATAAATTTGGTTTCTGTGTTACCTTTTCAGTTACAATTAGTCACCTAGTTTACTTAAAGCTTACTTTTTTTCCTTATGAATGTAATGCTATGGATTCTACATGCAAATAAATATTTACCATGACAGCACAGGCTGGACACCTCTCTCTCTCTCTCTCTCTCTCTCTCTCTCTCTCTCTCTCTCTCTCTCTCTCTCTCTCTCTCTCTCTCTCTCTCTCTCCCCTTAATTGAATCATATGAGTCTAAATTGAAGTCCATGAGACAAGAGAGTCACCTAAATTTGGCTTGCTCTGGTAGCATGGTAGCAAAAAAATCAGTTGGTTTGTTTTTTGTTTTGTTTTGTTTTTTGTTGTTGTTCTCTCTTCAGATATAGTTGTGTGAGAATAGTGATATAGTTCTGTTGTGTGTAAGATTGGACTGATGGGGCTAAAATTTAAAAGGTTCTGCTTGTAGATTGTAGGAAGACAAATGGTGCATCTCAGGAAGTGAGGGAAAATAGTACTGTAATTCAGAGTTATGGTGTTAGAAATAGAAACCTTAACCAGTCATCTTTTATTTTTAGCTCAGACAAGTACCTATAAAGTATAGCCCAGATGGGGAAGCTATGATAGTAAAGATACAGAAATGACATTTTGCTGATGAATTTTCTCCTACCCTTTACTTCCCGCTTTTATTTTTATACAAAATCGTTTATGCTGAACGCTGCTTGCTTGTGTATCCAAGGACAGATCCACAGAATGAAAACTTTTTCCTTTTCATTTTTTTTCTTCTCTTGTTTCTTTGTTTTACTTTTTGTCCTGTGTTCTGACTGTGCATTATTTCAATATACTTTTATTTATTTACTTATTTATAAACAGATTTATTTATTTTATATATATGAGTACACTTTAGCTATCCTCACACACCAGAAGAGGGCATCGGATCTCATTACAGATGGTTGTGAGCCACCATGTGGTTGCTGGGAATTGAACTCAGGACCTCTGGAAGAGCATTCAGTGCTCCTAACCACTGAGCCACCTCTCCAGCCTATTTATTTATTTGTTTGTTTATTTATTTATATAAAATTCATTTCATTGGCCTCTGCTAATTATCATTCCGGTACTCTATTGCAGAACTCAAGTCTAACGTAAATTAGGATATGCTTTCGGTAGTGTATCATATTTCATGCTTACTTCTGAATATATTGTATTTTGCTGTGGAGGTTGCTAATTTCTTTTTGTTGTTGCTGATTGTTTTGATTTAGTGAGATGGTCTTAATATATGACCTTTGGTGGTCTAGAACTAACTGTGTAGAAAAGAATAGTGTAGAACTTACTATTAGCCAAGGATGACCCAGAACTCACTATGTAGACCAGACAATACTGGACTGAAATTTACTCTGTAGACAAGGTCACTGTGTGAAAAACATTGGCCTGGATTTCACTATGTAGACAAGACTGGCCTGAAAGTCACTTTGTCGACAAGGATGACCTGGAACTCACGGTGTAGACAATGCTTGCCTAGAACTCAGAGATGTGTCCCACCCTGGTTGCTTTCTAGGTTGTTTTCCGAGTGCATCTTTTGAAGGCTCTGCCTGCCTATTTGCCTTCTGAAGCTAGAGCACCCCCTAAAGAGATCAGAACAATGATAGTTCGTTTAGTAATCTCTAATTTCAGGCAGTGTCGCCATGCTATCTATGCCTTGAATTGAATTGAGAAAGGAACCCAGGAAGAAGACATAATGATTGAGATGTGAGAAGTAATATAGGGCGGTTGTGCGATCGGTGGTGCCCTGAGAGGTCCTTCATCAGCCTCTCCGGCTTTAGAGTCTTCTGCAGTACCTCCTCTGCTTCTCATCCGCTATGTCCTCTGGGTCTTCCTATGATGTATCAGCCTCCCGAGGAGGTCGTGAAATAGAACCCCGACTCCTTGTAAACTGCATATGATTTCTTTGATGGCCTGAAATTCACTACCTAGATATGGATCTACTCCCAGGGTTCCCATGAAGTGGGCACCAGGAATTGAATGGAAGTCAGTTACTCAGCGTGGAGGCTCTGGCATTTCAAGCTGCTGCACATTTGTCTTGAAGCTTTAGTAAGCAAATGCACACATGCATGCCTCTTTGTGTGTGCCTGTGTCCATGGGCGTGTGTGTGTGTGTGTGTGTGTGTGTGTGTGTGTGTGTGTGTTCGTGCGCGCGCACATGCACATGTGTTTCTGTGTGTGTTTTTTTTAAGCATGATAGATATTGTTATATTCAAGGTCTGATACAAAAACCCTTGCCAGAATGCGCTGGATAACCGTTTCCTCAAAGGTGTTTTTATGATAAGATCAACTGTGCGGAGAATCTAATGGATTTAGTCCATGGATACCTTTCATTTTCAGCTGAAGTTGTAGGGACTGTGTTCAGCAGTCAAAAGCTTGCCCAGAACACTGTTTAGTACACTGGGACTAGGAAATCATGTGTGATCTCTATTTATTTGTGATCTATATTAACTCGTGATCTGTATTAATTTGAGCTGATACCTATTGAAATTTAAAAGTCCTTTGGCAAGTTTTCCTAAAAGTGCAAGATTTGGACTTAAGTAACTAATAAGTATCATCCTGAGTGTGAAACACTTGAACTTAAGCGGTAAAAGTGATTATTGCCGGATCACTTAGTTTATCTCAAGCCTTTGCTGATACCTCAAGGGACAGCCAGTTCTCCGGCTCACCCGAAGCCCACAAATGCCCTGAGCTTGCGTGTTCATTACAATATGCGGCCTTCAGAGATCCTTTTCTTCAAGTCTTGTCTTTACAGTCTGTCAGAGGTCGATCCTATTTGACCTTCCCACCTTTGAGTAGTCATTATTGTTTCTTGGACCCTCCCTAGTTGCTTTGACTTAACATCTGCTTAACAGATGACAGGATAATAGGATGCCCAATCAGTGCTGTGTGTAAATATATATATATATATATATATATATATATATATATATATATATATATATATATATCCCATACCCGGGTTACTGCTACATGGTACATCCCATATCCCACGCAATAGAGTGTTTAGTTTCCTGTCTCTGAAGCTCTGATTATCCCCCTGCAGACCATTAAATATCGATGGGAAGTTTGATAGACTAGTTTTTCTAAAGTAAAGGGGATCTTAAATACCTCTAAAGGAAAACCGCTGATTTTGAGCGTTTTGTGCACAGAGTCGGGAAGGGGGAAGGATGCCTAAAAACCACAGTGGGATCAGGTGAGATGAAGAGCGGGGGACACGGTTCACTGGTTAGGAGCACGTACTGCATCTGCAGAAGGAGTTCCAGCTTCTCATGAATCTCGGGGCTCGCACCGCCTCTACCTCCAGTTCCAGGGGATCTATCTCTGTTTCCTGGCCTCTGCAAACATAAGGCTCACATACGTAACACAAATACAGTGCAGCCAAACACTTATACATGTAAAGCAAAACCAAATCTTAAGGAAAATGAATTTGGACTTGATTTCGTGCGGTGAATGTTTCCTAGATTCAGTGGGCATTTAATTAGACTACCTTAATGACTCTCTCAAGCAGCTTAAAGCCAAGGAATGGAGCTGTATTTCCTTCTCCATGTCCTTGATAAATACTGTTGTCAATTGAGGTGTACATTTCCTTTAGATACTAAACCAAGGGCTGAACCAATAGACAGGAATTGTTAAAAGCTCACTGGTTTGAGAGAACCTCAAAGCCTTATGTTATGTTGTTTTTACAAGTTGGGTACTTAGAAGGGAGATATTACAAGAGACAGCAAGCAAGCTGCCCACACATGCCTTACCACACTCCCCTCTTCTGTTACCTTCTGATAATCTTCAGTTGATTAAAAATAACATAAAATGATCCTGGGTCTGCAGCCCCTACCTTGAGAGATGGGAGCTGGTGTCAGTAGCTTAGACTGTTGGCATCCTCTGTCCTTCTGTGTTTGCTCATCTTTACGTGTTCGGGGAGCTCGTCATGCGTAGTGGATGGCAGACAGGATCGCTCAGTGAATGAATGTCCAAGCGGGACACCACAAGCTCTGCTCTTTTTGTTTTTTTTTCTTTGTCCTTTATTGAAAATAGTCCTCCCCCCCGCCCCTGCAACATAATATATCCCATGGTTTGTTCTCCTTCTTTCAGTTTCTCCCCATGTCCCCTCCCATCTGGCCCAACCTCTGTCTATCTCTCATTAGCAAACAGTCTTCTAAGGAATAGTGATAAATTAAGATACAACAGAACTAAGACTTTGGAGTCAGACAAAACAAACAAACAAAAGGAAAAGAGCTGGAGAGAAGGCACAAGAAACAGAGACCCACTTGCTCACTCAGGAATCCTATTGATGCTATCCTGGAAGCCATAGTATCTCTATAGAAGACCTGTAGGATAAGATAGAAGAAAAGTCAGAAGGAAAAAAAATGTATAAATAACATAAGATTAAAAAATATAAGCGCAAGGCCCTGGGTTCGGTCCCCAGCTCCGAAAAAAAAAAAAAAACCAAAAAAAAAAAAATATGAGATAAAATGTAAGGGGAAAACAAAAGAACTGGTCTGACTGGGCAGCATGAGCTGAGGAACTTCTCCCAGAGATGCCCTGCGGCTCGTTTATTGGCTGTTTGCTGCTGGCCATGTCTGTTTAGCCAGGGTGGCTCCCTTGGAGGGAGGTAAACTCATGAGTTCCATTCGAGACAAATGGGATGGACTGCAAATTCTACACACACTCATACACACATGCGCATTTGCACAAATAGATCCCAACACACAATGCACACACCCCCACACACACAATGCCCACACATATACAAACACAAACACATACCACACAAATGCATCCAA
Organism: Rattus norvegicus; assembly: GCF_021556685.1. Lineage (NCBI taxonomy): Eukaryota > Metazoa > Chordata > Mammalia > Rodentia > Muridae > Rattus > Rattus norvegicus. The sequence goes on along the minus strand of NC_141534.1, from coordinate 18,220,838 downwards.
GTATACACATCATACACATACACATATACACATGCACATGGACAAATGCACATGCACAGACACATACACAGATGCACACACATGCATATACACATGCACACACACACATAAACAAGTAAATAAAATATGCTTAAAAAGAGACTCCACTCTTGAAATTTTAGTTTTCAGTTAAGGTACTCTACAGAAGACCTTTTGGGATCTATCAGCAGAAATGGATGCCTTGCAGTGTTATTTAACTATTCAAGGGAAGTAATTATGTTTTCATGATTCTAAATTAGTGTATAAAATTATCTGTAATGGTCTCAAGGGAACGTCAGTTTATTATGTCAACAAAATTTTATGCTAGATAAAATGAGCTAAATACCCAATCCTGTCTTTCCCTAGGAGGCAAAGCAGTTACCTAGGACCCACTAATATTAGGTCGTCTCTTTCTGCCACACATTGACACTTATTTCCATCCCTGATTGTCAATAGGGTTCTAGTGGTCCAGCCATGAAGTATAGAGCATGAACCCTCACTGCCCCAAGTGACCTTGCATTTTACTAAAGGAGATAACAAAAGACGTTTACTTTTATAGGGATTGAGGAAGTGACTTGGTACCTATGGGTATTTGTTGCACAAGCTAGGACCTGAGTTTTAATCTTCAGCTTCCTTGCAGCCAACTTGACCACATACACAGCTATAGCTTTAGTGCAATGTGTACGGTGAGACAGGAGAGTTGCTAGGATTTTCTGAGAAACAGGTAGCTTTGGTTAAATGGATTTTTATAATAATCCTACTTTGAACAGAGCTTTCCATGGGCATTTTTCACTTTCTACCTACAAATGCTGCTTCTCCTACCGCAGTCATCACACTTAGATAGCCCATCACTCTCTTCTACTGTTATCATCTGATTCAGATATCCCAGCATCCTCTTCTACTGTAATCATCTGACTCAGATATCCCAGCATCCTTTTCTGCTGTAGTCATCACACTTAGATATCCCAGCATTCTCTTCTACTGTAATCACCTGACTCAGATATCCCAGCATCCTTTTCTGCTGTAGTCATCACACTTAGATATCTCAGCATCCTCTTCTACTGTAGTCATCACACTTAGATATCCCGGCATTCTCTGGGTAACCTTCAACGTACCAAGCCATCTTTCTCGTCAATTCATCAACTTATATTAAAGTTTGATTACATTGTCATTTTCATATGATTATAACATTATAAATAAATTGTTATTTTTATTGTGGCCAATTTTTGGGGGGTTGTTTAACCAACAAAAATGAAGCTAACAGGTTATACTACATGGTCCATTTTTGTCGATAATTCATCACAGCTCTCAGCTTCAGTTGGCCCTGTAATCACACTAGAAATCTTTTGTGCTTCATTGTTTTCTTCAGTTTTCTTCTCATTCTCCTTTTCTCTCTGGTGAATTCTAAACCCGAAATATTCTTCCTTTAAAAAAATACTGAGAAAATTAAGTTTCTCCTTTGCCCATACATCCTAAAGTACCTCTGAAATTGAACTGTCGGTCCCATCCAATGTTGTATCATTATCCATCTTCACCATGGTGTCCTCAAATATTTCCTATCAAGTTGAATCATCCCCATAACATATAGCCATGCTTAAGGATTTCTCACTCTTAACAACTCTTAACAAAACAAAACTTTCCTTTGAAGTCCTATGTTCTTAGACTTTTCATTTAATTCCTGTCTATTTACCCATGCTGCTTTTAGAAGGTTAACATCTTTTCTCTTTCTTCTTTGCTTCTGAGGTCATGGTACAGCATGGTTTCAGTTCCTCTGAACTGGATTTTGGCCCTCTGGCCTCAGGAGCATAGACTACAAGGTGCTTTCCATTCCCTTTTACCCAGTAGTTGAACAGGAGTGAACAGGATCGATTCTGATAGCTTCCCATTCCTTTCAGACCTTGACCTCTCCTTTCCTCCAAGGCAGATGTACATTTTCCTTTTACATCTTTTAGTTAATGCCATCTGTAACCTTGTGTTTTTCCACTCATCCATTTTGTTCCCAGAAACTCTGAGACTGGATATTTCATCAATAAATGCCAGTCCAAAAACTTTGTTGTTCCTCAGCTAGTTCATAGCTTAATTACCGTTTATTCTATTCTAATCACGCTTCATGGCTGATGACTTTGACCTCAGTTTCATGTGACCATCTTCTGTGTCTGGAGTGAGTCTCTGTCATACCCGGTTCTCTTCCCAGAAACCCCTCTCTTTGCTGGATGACCCGTCTTCTAATCCTGCCTCAGCTCATTGGCCAATAAACTTTTTTTTTGACAGATTAATGCTTCTGTACCATGTCCAAGACATAATTTCCACAGCATCTCTACCTATTTTTACCTCTTTCGGATCCCTGACCTTCTCACCCTCTTTTCCTCAGTGCCATCAGGGTAAACAGTGCAGGGAAAGAATGACGCTCCAAAAGCTCAGGCTTCGAGGGGTAAGAATGTTCAAATTCATGTGAATAATTGCAGTCGTGGGGAGTTGGAGCAGAATGATTTTACATTTGAGGCCATTCTGTGTCATATCGCTCCTTCGCGGTGAGTCTAGCCTATCTTGTAAGACATCTCAAAATGAAAATAAACTATGAATGTTCGTGTAATGAAGTTCAAATAATGAAGAGAAGTCAGCAATGCAATACTGATTTAAATTATTGAATATTATGGACGAAGATTGGCATGCATGCTTGAATGATTGGGCTTTGAAGGTCTCATGTGTGACGAGAGATACAAGAAGTAGGGGCTCCGCTGAGAACGTCCGTGGTGGGAGCCTGAGTCACACTCATGGATTTCAAGTGGCCAGCTTCGTCATTATTTCAGCCTGCCCCCTTTATAAATGAGGGCAGCGGTAATTACTACATCTTTTACAGTAGCACAGTTTCCTGTTTAAAAGTTCAAATCACAAAACCACAGATTTACGATTATAGGAGTAAAATGCCAGATTATTTTATACCCTTTGGAAATTGGCTGTATACTTCATGTTTCGAAGAGAGAGGATTGGGAGAAAATTTTATTTCCAAGCACTTGTCTTTAATATATGCTCCCCCACCCCCACACCCCTCCCATCCCCCGATATGGCTGCCATGGCGCTTTTCATATAGGAGTCTCTGTGGGCCAGGATCTGTCCTGTTCCATATGCGTTATTTCAGTTCATCCTTCACAAAGCTCTGAGGTAAATATTAATAGTTCCCACTATAAGAGAAGAAACCCAAGTTTAAATTTTATATGAGGTAAAGCTTTGTAAGTTAATTCATTTAAGTTTTTACATGGTTTGAAGTGATAATTAAAGAATGTGAACTCATATATATCTGACTCGGGAGCATGAACATTTACCATGAGGACATAGTGAAGGAAAATGAGGGGTGAGTTTTTCTCATTTCTCTAGTGCCTGTATCTTTCATGGCCTTTCGTACATTGTTTCATCGCTTTACTTAGACCAATCAGTCTTAGCAGGTCTCTTGCTTTATAAGTGGGATCAGAGGTGTCCAGGCGAAGAAGCTGTGTGTGTAGTCCCATATTTAGCCGATCACTTGAGTTACACGGGACAGCAAAGCGTCCACTAGATGCAAGCTGTCCGACACCAGATCCAGGACTCACGATGTGAGATCTTTTCTCCTCTTCATTAATCCCATTTGCCAGAGGATAAGATTGTCCTTGTTCTGTAGGGAATACCACTTTCTGCTCTCCCGCTTTAATTCAACTTCATTTATTTAGTTAATAATCCAGGAATGTTGCTGGATTAGCAGAAACTTGATTAGAATCATCACCTTCAGTATTTCAGGTAATGGAGTGGAGGAGAAACAGCCCAAAAGGCAGAACCCATGCACCCTGCCTCCGAGGACAGGTTCACACTGACATCTGGGGCGCCTTTCATTGCTCTCCTCTTCCTGGAAGCCCCCGTCAACCACTTGACACCCAGCATTAGCTCTGACCTGAAGATTAGCTTCAGCAGGCTACATAATTAAACTGCTGGGATTTGTTTCCCCTGACTGGACAGAAGAGCCTCGCAAGGTGAGGACTCTGTGAAGTGATTGCACTGATCCTGACTTTAGCAGTGAAGGAACAGGAGCTCAGAAATTTCTTGACGGCTTCTGTTAATGAGGCAAAGGCAACACTTAGTAGAGAAAATGAGGTCACTAGAAAGAAAACTTACCCTTTTCCCTTCTTTGATCAAGAGCCAATCATTTTGCCTTCCTTTGAATCCAGGCCTCAATTTATTGTCCCGAACAAACCTCAACTTAATTGAACAAATAAGTTTTCCTCAAGGGTACAGCAATCTTGTTTAAAGTCGCATTTACTGGGAAAGAGGGAAGTTAGAGAATTAAGAAGTTAACACTAAGTAAGATATGTCGAGAAGTTAAAATCCTTGAACTGAAATAGCTACAATGATTCGCTGTTTAGGGACATGTGCTTCGTTTATTAAAATATGTCTTAAGAAGCCAGCATTCTTATGTTTTCTTTGAATGCTTACTTTCCTTGAAGCATCATTCTCCCAGGATCTGATTTCACATATAGATACGATAATAGGGCACTCTCTGTACACTGCTGTTTAAACTTGATCACAAAAGCAATATTCTATACCTATAATGTGCATATTGTGGGTCTGGGGGTTTCTGATCTCTGCGACTTTCTGAAGAGTTGGACACCAGGAGAGTTTAAGGTTTAGCATGGGCTTTCTGTGCGGACAAGCCAGTCCTGTTTCCCAGTGGAACATTATTTACCCGTTCACATTCTGTTCTCTATTTCTCACCAAACCCTGTTCATGTCTCAGACTAACGGGGCTGTGACGATGTTCATAGTAAATACATTTGCTCCGAGGAACAATCGTGTGCCCGTGAGGACACCCTCCTGCCTTCACTCCCAAATCTATGTTCGTGATCAACTGTCTTTGTCTCCTGAAGCGTGTTTTCCCCTCCTCTAAGACCATACTGTCTTTCAGTTTCACTTTGTTCTAGTAGATCCTGTAGTCACAAACGACACAGTGGAAATAGAAAGGAGGGACCAGGAGAGTTTGTGGCCAGGGTGGATGAACTAAGAAGAACCACATATCCCTGTCTATTTTCCCCCAATTTTTATTGACTTTCGGCAGATGTAGGAATATGACAAAAGAATGGGGTTTCATGTTAAATACTGTCATTCTGCCGGATAATATCTCATTAGTGTGCTAGTGGAAATGAGTTATCTTTAAACAATTTTTAAGATCTTCAAAGGAAACTAAAGCCTAAATATTATTTAAACAAACCCCCTGGACTTCTTCCTATCAGGAAGTTATCTGATGAAGTTAATGTCAGTCCCCTTCAGGCTGCAGGGCCTGGTACAGTATGGCTTCCTCAGTCTCTGCCTCTTCTGAGCTCCTTTTAGAAAGGAAGTTGTAGAAGATTATGGAGACGCCTCACGTGATTGTAGGAGGAGTCATTGTAGGTTGCTTATTTTTTAGATAATATACTCCCATCCTTTCCTGGTCTTCTTTCTCGTTCTGAACACCCCCGTCTGACCGTCCTTCTTCTCCTTAGAAATCCTGGATCCTTTTATCATTAATTGTTTCTACATGGATATGTGAATATGCATACACATATATTCCTAAATAAGACATACACAGTCTCCATAATGCTTCTTGTATGAATGTTCAGGGCTATTTCTTGTTGGATAACCAACTTGCATACTTTCCCTGGATAAGACTCTTTCTTATCCTCTCTAAGTATTACTTGGATACCTATAGTTCTTTATATCAAGTTGATATACTGTGTGTGTGTATGTATGTATGTATGTATGTATGTATGTGTATGTATGTGTATGTATGTGTGTATATGTATTATGTATGTATGTACCTACCTACCCATGTATCATGTATGTATGTAAGTATGCATATATATGTATCTACAATCTATGTGCCTACTTACCTACCTGCCTGCTTCTAACACAGAAGCAGGCATGCACATGCATGAGAGTTTAGGACATTGCCTTTTATAAAGTCAGTATTTAATGAACTCTATCGCAGGTCTCACTAGAGACCCGTTTCTTCCCTCTCTACAGTAAGACTCTGATCTGGCCAAGGTTACCAAAGAACCACCAATGCCAAAACCAAGAGAGGTTTCTAAATGTCACTTTTATTGGACTTTGTTCTCTATCAGAAGTTATTTCCTTCAGTCTTTCAAAATCCAACCTCCCAAATTATCAGTTCGTTGTTTAGCTTTTATACAACCACCTCACGATCCATGGTTCTCACTGTCTCCCATCAGCTTGCACTGTTAGAAACATAGTCCCATCCCCAAGTTAACAACTTTTCCCATTATGAGGGAGAAACCATAGCTGGAGACCAGCAGATGGTGTTGGAAATCCTGTGGGCTCTCAGGCTTGTGTCTATTAGATGCACAGATACCTGCTGTGTTCTGGCTATTGTAACTCAGCTGATTTACCAGTCAGTGTTTTGCCAGTGCTGACCTGGCCGGACCTCCTGTGTTCTGTTTTTCCCTAGCCATCAGGTCTTGGTCCTGCTCTTGGATTTCCTGCTGGGTCCATTGTCAGCCATTCCAGTTCTTTCTTCTCTCCCCTCCCCTTCTCTTTCTTCCCTTCTCTCACTCTGCCATCTTGCCATCACCTTAGCTCTTAGCTCATTTCCTTCCAGTTAAGTTCTCTTCTTTTTAGACTCACCGATACCTCAGAGCTGTCCTCTGATAGCTAAGCACTCTCCCTTGCAGATGTCACAGGAAGTCACATTTGAAATAGTAAGATGTACTTGGTAACGGCCTTCTTCTTCGTGTTTGCATATTGCCCTTTATTACTGTCTGACTGTTCTTAGCCTTCAGCTGGTAGCCTGTGCTAAAAACCATTGATGTCACCGGTGTTTCTCCACACCTGCTGAGTCAGCATCTCGATCCTGTCTGTTTCACCATAGTTATTATCTTTTCCCTTTGGTTATCGTTTATATTGTCAAACCTACTAGAATCTGCCTGTCTGCTTCTTCTGGATTGTGTCCTACCTAATAACCATTTTTTTTGTCATTAGCCTCATTTTATATTACATTGTTACTTTAAACATAACATCCCATTGTATTACCTAAAGTGCTTTTCAGAATAATCCACAAATAATCTATTTAATTCCATGAATAAAGGAGTCAAATAAAACCTTGAATTGCTGAATGCTAAATCTGGGTTTTTTTTTCTTGTAAAATTGCTATATAAAACATTATTTTTAAAAAGACACGAGTGCAGTTTTGTTAAGCGTAATTGTGTGTGTGTGTGTGTGTGTGTGTGTGTGTGTGTGTGTGCATGCGCCCGCTCGTGTGTACAGGCCTCTATATTTTTCTCTGAGAATTGATAATTTGGGACTGTTGACATTTTAGTTTCCTGACCTACTGGTAAATTGTTATGAAATCTCAAAATACTTGATAGTACGTACTTAAGCATGTGGGAGCCATGTGAACTTAGTAGTTTAGTTACTATGTAAGCTCTGCTATGGTTACATGCAGAAGGCTTAAGAAATCAAAGTCTATATAAGATATCGTTAAAAGTTCCTAGTAGGAAAGGAAAATCGAATTTTCTTTTAGGGCGTTGTAACTGTCTTCTGCTGCAGACATCCTTTAAAGGCGACTGTGGTAAATGTGTTCCATTTCTCCTGACAGGTAATATTTGAAGCTGAAGTCTCAGGAGGGAGAAGTGGTTATATTGCCATCGACGACATCCAAGTCTTGAGTTATCCTTGCGGTAGGTTTCGATTAAGAGTTCTATTTTTCTGCATCCCTTTAACACGTGTCTCGGACTGGCAGAGGCCGTCGGTTGATTATTGCCTGGCCATTCTTGCTAGTTTTGTTGCTACCCCTAGTCTTCCTGGAAAGGAACACCAAAATGTTCAGTAAATTTTGAAATCACAGATTTTTCAGACTTCCCATTTCATGTGTGATAGCTGTCTTTCCTTTGTTTTCAATTAGCGGTAACAAAAACGTAAGTACACATCTAATTCCACTCGGACGTTTTACGCTGTTGAGGTATATTTTCTTTCTATCGTGGGGAAAAAGACAAGTGACAAGTCTGCGCTCAATAACAGAGCAAACGAAAGCTGTCTTGTCTCTGATCTGCTAAGTTTATACTGGGAAGAAGTAAAGAAAATGAAATGTACTCAACCCATTTGGAACTCAGGTCTACATTTTTTTATTATCATTCTAAATAACTGAGTCAGTCAGTATTGAATAAATAATATCAAAACAAGTCTGGCTTTATTGCCACCACTCTGTGAGGTCCTTGTAGGAGCACTCTTTGTTTCTCGGACTTCATACTTAAAATTGTATTTGATTCCATGCCCCCAAACAACTATTGCAATCATTCAGTAGGGTCAGGCAGAATTTTCAGAGAGCAGTTTAGACTTCCTTCATGATATGATTCCCCAGCAGAAAAATGTGATAGGTCCTGTGTGAGGGTACTTCGTGCTCCATAGTCCTCCTTGATGAGGATTCCTGAGGTCAGCATGCCAGGGCCAAGCCTTGTGCCTCAACTGAGCGGTTATATCATGTTGACAGTGACGAGTACACAGGCTGTCTCTTTTCTGGATAACCGCATCTCCGCTGGGGCCCGTGGGTTTGCGTTTCTGCTCTGTTTTGTGTACTGCTGGAGGAAGTCGTGTCAGGCAAAGATCACATTATTGATCCTGTGTGGTATACGCTCAGAAAGGTAGCAACCTGATCCTCCTCCAAGCTCCCGTTAGCCTAGTAAGCTTGTTTACTCCACAGTGCAACTGAACTTCATTTCTGTCCACCTTTCATGTCCTATGTGTCAGATAACAAAGAAATGATTTTGTGACCAAAGAAATTGCTGGTCATAAATTGGGCCGCACAGTAGCAGTTGCAGAGTGACAGGACTCTTGGAGATGTTTTTTATTTTTCATATTCACCGAGGCTTCACTTGGCCTGTGCATATTTTTCTTCAGCGGTAAACACTGATAGGGCTTCAGATTTAAAAGGAAATTTGTACGGAGTTGCGATTTGACAGTCAGATCACCCTTGTGACACTACATGACTACAGGCATCACTTTTGTTGGTCTGATAGTTCTTTGGGAACTTTCCCATAGCTATAAGCAAATAGGAAGAAAACATTTTTTTTAAATAAACAAAACGTCTCCTTCTCTAATGTACAGCAATTGAAGTTTGAAAAAGCGAAAGAATGGTCAGCTTGTGGGTTAATAGTTAAGTGGCTGCCAGAGTGTAGAAGCCTCGATGTGCATCCACTCTGTTTCCCATTAGACTCACCGTGTTGGCTTACTGTGACGTAATTGCTAATACTAGGCACCAGCCTACACTTGAGCAGCTATTAGAATATGCGTACCAGCAGGGCAGACGCACCCTGCATCAACCCATCTCTAAAAAGATGAGATACTATGTATGAGACATATTACGAAGGAAAACTGAGCGCGAGAGAGGAAACAGTGTGGTCTAGAAAAAAGGAACACCGAGTTCCTTCTGAATATTGATGTGAGTCAAAGGTAGGCGTATCAAGAACAATGTTCTTTTGTGAAATGCAGAATGGCATATCTTCTCTTGTGAACAAAACCATGTATCCCCCACCCCCCCCTTTTTTTTTTTACACAGATAAGTCTCCTCATTTCCTCCGCCTGGGTGATGTGGAGGTCAATGCAGGGCAGAATGCTACATTTCAGTGCATTGCTACAGGGAGAGATGCTGTACATAATAAGTTATGGCTGCAGGTAAGATCCCGTCAGCTGCTGCGCTAAGGGGCTCCCTTGGTCTAAACAATGCTGTATTGTTTGTAGTTGCGACTCTTTTCTCTTCTCCTGTTTCTGTCTCCTGCATGTGGGCAAGCTATTTGTATGAGTTCGTTTGGCTGATTGGAGATTCCAAACATACCCTTCACTTTTAAATACTCTGACTAAAAACGAGGGTAACCGATACTGGCATTGGTGTCTTAGCAACACTCAGTGATTCTCAAGCGTCCGGCTGAAACTCTAAAGAAAAATTCTCTGGATACCTTGAAGAAGCAGTAAAAAAATGAAAAATTTCTTAATAAATATTTTGAAACGTGAACTTCTAAGAAGATAATATCTACGTGGGGACTGTCAGACAGTCTTAAGATAAGAAATTACCGTGGGCATTTCCAGAGGGTGCGTGGAAGAGAAATGGACAGGTTCCTCTGCTTTTGTTTTGTTTTGTTTTTTTCTTTTATTTTTCTCTTTCTCTTTTTTAGAAGTTGATGTATAGGACTTGCTTGTTGTCTGCCATTTGATTCCTTATACATGTGGAATCCTCAATAAGTCCTTACCGAACTGATCGTGATTGACATAGATGTTGGAGAAATGTACATGCCATGAGGCTTTGAAAGAATCAGAGAAAAATCTGTTGAGCTTAGAATCGTTTTACCTTCAGAGAAAGTATTAAAGGTGTTGCTGTCACTGTTAGGTGCTGAGAGAGGGGCATGGTGGGAGGTGTATGCCAAGGGCATCCCTAAAACCAGAAGACCTGATCTGGGAAAGTTACCTCTTTAGCTGTTTAAAGGCAGTTGTAATAATATCTTTATCGCCTAGACTTGCATTTTGATTCTGTGTGTGTGGAGTTTACACACGCGTGTGTACGTAGGTAATGTGTAGATGCCCTGAGAGGTGGACGTTGGGTATCTTCTTCATTGTTCCTTACACTATTTTGAGAGGAGATCTCCCACTGAACCTGGGGATTTCACAGGAGGCTACATGGACTTGCTTGTGAGCTCCTGGTGTCACTTGCCTTTCCCTCTTCAGTGCCAGGCATGTGCTGCCCCAGCCACCAGTATGTTGGCGTTTCTCAGGCCTAAGAGGCAAGTTCTTTACCCATCTCTGACCTGTTGATTGTTTTCTTCTGTATCACAGTAAGGAAAAGGATTTAATTTGTTTAGAATTTAAATGCCCGAGAATCCCAGTAGATTTCTAAAAGACAAATCATTAAAGGTTAATGATTTTTTTTTCCTCTCCTCCTGTTAATTTTTCCTGTCTATAGTTAATTGGTAATTAGAATATTTGTTCCAGGGAGCATATTTTATAATGTTCAGTCTGTTTCGTGGACTAAATGCTGAACCCACTTTCTCATACTTTCAGTCTGTGAGTGCTTTAACATTATTTCAGACCTACTTTCTCACCATTTTTCCTGGTTTTCTATTTTTTGTTTGTTTGTTTGTTTTTTGTCCCCCCCCCTCCCAGTGGAAACATTGGTTGATATTTGGTCTTAGCTGCAAGACCAATAGCCCGTTCTTGGGGAAGCAGAAATGGCTCCGTTGCCAGCCACTGGTTTTCTGCTCTAGCATTTAATGTGACATTGTAATCAAAAGGGTTCTGTATCCACAGACACCAGCTGGCTTGTGGTGACAAAGCCTTTCTGGACTGCGCTGGTCTGAGTAGGCCCCAGAGAAAACACTGTTCATTTTTGTTGTTTCCTCTGCTGTGGATTGACTCATTTTATTATGGTCTTTTGAAATTTTCCTTCTGCCATTTTCTGAGCAGTGATGGTAGAAAAGCTCTCCGTTTGCTTTTCCCCTCCTTGGAGTCTTTGCATTGGCCATGGAAGGTGATTTTGTGTTTCTTTTCAACGTTGACATAGCTGTTGCATGGCTCCCTAGCCTGCACATTGCATGGTCTCCAGCCTGCACATTGCATGGTCTCCAGCCTGCACATTGCATGGTCTCCAGCCTGCACATTGCATGGTCTCCAGCACTGCACAAGTTTACTTTGCTACCTTTTTTCAATAATGCTGCATAAATTTTCATAATTTCTTCTCAAAAATTCTTCTTCATACTCAAAAAAGATATTAAAATGTATCATTTACTTAGTTTAGTGATATTTCCATAGACAACATTTTTAATTAAAAAATTACATGTGTGTTTAGGCTTTGTTTTTTTTTTGTTTGTTTGTTTGTTTGTTTTTTGAGATAGGATTTCATTATATTGCCTTGCTGTTCCTAAAACTCATTGTGTAGATCAGGCTAGCCTTGAACTCACTGAAATTTGCCTGCCTGGGCTCCCTAGGTGCTGGGTTTAAAGGCCTTCAAGGCTTGTTTTGCCTTTTTGTATACCTGTGGATCATATGCATACTTGGCTCCCTAGGATACCAGAAGAGGCATTCTCTGTGATTGGAGTTAACAGATAAATGTCAGCTGTTATCTGTGTTCTGCAAATTTAACCCAGGTTCTCAGAAAAAGCATTCTTAACCACTGAGCCATCTGTCCAGTCTCTGAAATAAAACATTTTCGTAGTGGTGATATATAGCAGTTAATCACATAGGACTGACTGTTCCTTACATTTATATGAGTCAACCAAAAATTGCTTATTGCTCCAAGAACTAATCTCTTTTTTTTTTTTTTTGCCAAAAGTAGTAAAAACACAAGTAAACAGGAAGAATTGTAACTTCACAGTGAACTCACTCATTGAAACAGATGGTAAATTATTTTCATTTCCTATAGAGAATAATGTGTGAGGGTTCCGGACATGAATTCTGACTGCATTTCAACCCCCTTGGAACCCAGTTAATTGTGATGGGCTCAGATTTCATTGTCCCGCCTGGGCCTCTATTTTCTTATCTAGAAAAGAAGATGTTTGGTGGAAACAAAAATCCCTTCTATCTATAAAATGTTAAATTAGGGCTTTATATTATTTGTGAGGGTGTGAAACATGGCCTTAATAACCTTCTTTTGTTTGATGGCATAATGTAAAAATTGTATGCTATTAGTTTCTTACAAAAAGAAACGGTCTCTTAAATTAACTTTCATTGTAAGAACAAGTGTTGAAAATGTCTGCCCAGAGTCCCAAGAAGGAATGTACTTGATTAGACTCAGTTAAAGGTTACATATTCTCTCACAGAAGAAGTGGAATAATAGTGGGACAGCTAGCTGTGCCCTACCGTGGGGCGGGCATAATAGTAAGAGATGGGCATCCTCCTGGGTCCTCCACACAATCATTTTGTAGTGTTTCAACTAGCAGAATGGCTTTATATGGGCTAAAGTAACAAGAGCTACAGCGACTTCCAGTACTCAATTTTGAAAGCAAAGCTACTTGCTACACCCCTCCCCAAAGGCATTTAACTGATTCCTCATCATAGATACCCTTTCCTGAGTTCCAGTATACAAGTACACCTGAGGCGTATGCTGCTCCTCTGTTTGTAGTTTGGAGGTTGTGATGCTCATTTCTGAGGCGTTTTATCATCTCAGTGGGATGCCTGTTAGGTGACTTGAGAGGCGATAGGGAAGGTAGGATGTTCAGAGATATTAAATTAACCTAGAACATCTTGCAGCTCTGCTCATGGTGGGTTTAGAAAGGATCTATGGGGTTATTTAGCTGATGTCTAAAGACACTTCTGCACTCTGGACATATAGAAAAACTTAAAAATGGACAGCTCAAACTGACCTCCTCGTCCACAGTGAATAAACCCACTGTCCATAATGCAGCGTGTAAGGAGCACTTTTAGAAATGGCTGACCGTCAACAGAATAGAAGCGTCATGAAATTGTGAGCATTTCTGGAAGACAGATTTTAAAATACATATTGTCATATGGTATACAATATAATTTAAGATATTGTGAAGGAGAGCTAGGCCTGTAAGGCCTGTCATCCTGTGTAAAGCTCTTTCCTCTTCTTCCACAAAGCCCAGGGAACTTGGGCTTAAGTGCTTAAGGCTTAAGTGCTTAACAGTTTTGGCAAATTATCAGCATTAACTTTTCTGTACATGTTTTTCATGTCCTAACTCTGTTAAGCTTTTAGTTGTATTTCTTTCTTTCTTTTTTTTTCTTTTCTTTTTTCTTTTTTCCGGAGCTGGGGACCGAACCCAGGGCCTTGCTCTTGCTAGGCAAGTGCTCTACCGCTGAGCTAAATCCCCAACCCCTTAGTTGTATTTCTAAGGAGCTCTAATTCTAGAAAATTGGTAGCTCACAACAAAAGGCTTGTGACCTAGGTTACAAGAATTTTACAAAATTTTACAAAATTTTACAAAATTCGTAGGCCATATATGCTGAAATAATTTTTTGACTATCTGCCTGTATTCCCGAGACAAGACAGGGAAGGTTCATGTAGGAAACTAATATGAGGATATGTCTTTTATAAATTGATGTTGTTCAGGTTTTTTCTTTTGTGCTATTTTTTTTTAAGAAATAAATATGTCGGTTAAAGTTATTGACAGCAAAGTCGTTAGGACTTGGGTTTATATAGCTCGGTTGGTAGTGTGGTCGCCTAAAATGAGCGAAACCCTGAGTCTTGGTATTCAATAAGCAAAGGCAAGAGGATTAGCAGTATCAGGTCGATCTAGGTTACCGTCTGCATAGGTTTAAGGGTGGCCTGGTATATGTGTCACTTTACTTCAAAAGGGCAAAGGGACTTTAACAGTCATCAACCAACATGCTGCCGGGGCATCTTTTCACCTATTGATTCAAGAGATATTACAGCATTTCTTAAGGTAGTAAGAGGTGTCCATAACCTGTTTATTCATCATGATTAAGAACTCAGGATTCTGGGAACCCTTAACAGAGTAAAATTTATCAAGAGGCCGGCTTGAATTCAAGCAATAGGAGACCATTGTGTTTAACAATGAGAAAGTGAACTGCTGGTGCATGTAACAGTACGCGCACCGTGCATTTTACATGTATGGAACCCCAGCAGTATATATTTTACACGTATGGAATGCTGCCACCATGTATTTTAAATAGGAGAAGATTAAAACGAATTTAGTACCTTATGATGACCTTTGCATTAACTTTTTGAAAATGAGGAATTAAAGTAATTGCCTTTTCATGATGTCTTTTAACGTTTGCTCATTTTGCCTGTATGTAGTTATATGTACACCATGCTTATGCTTGGTGTCCATGGAGGTCAGAGGAGGGCATTGCTTCTCTTGGAGCTGTAGTAACAGGCAGTTGTGAGCTACGTCCTTGGTGGTAGGAACCGAATCCAGGTCCCTTACATGAGCAACAATTGCCCTTAAATGTTGAGCCATTTCTCCAGCCCCAAATCCTGGTCTTGTATAGGAGATGTGACTGGACTGGGAGTGAACAACCTTCTGGGGTAGCATGTACATCTCAGAACGTAGATGGGATGCTGGGTCAGCTCCTGTAACCCAAAGGCTAACACCTGCTCAGTTCTACAGTTCTATCCATTTAAACTAAATAAACAAGAATGGGGAATATGGACAATACCATACTTGCTTCTCCCGTGCCCCACTTACTGACTGAACTCATCATCGCATTGATGGCAATGTCCCAAGCTTTGTCAATCCTGCCCCCTAAACTGATTTGGTTATGTTCCAAGGTCATTTGTAACCATTAATCTCACTAAGCTATAAAAGGGGGCTGTCCTTGGCGTTCTGAGGATACCTTATAATTTAGGTCTAGAGGAAGGTTGAAACGGGTCATCCTGCCATGAATAAGTAGCACCTTCTTTCATGAAGGTTCCAGCGTAAGTGGACAGCTACATGGCAAATCAAATAGAGCCCATTGCTGGAACATCTGTCAGGCCATATGCTTTGGCTTGAGGTTCTGTGCAAAACCTAAAATGCTAACGACTCCATCCATCATCCCAGAGCTTGGCAGGCATGCATCAGTGAATTGGGCAGAGAAACTCAGCAGTGGATTCATTGAATGGAGCGCAACGCGTGGGTAGGTTTGGTGGCACCATTTGTTTTGGTGAGTTGAAGCGAGGTTGTGTAGCAGACTGTCGTCAGAGCCATGGCAGTTGGGCCAATCTGTCAGTAATCACTACAGGCACTGGCCTGGTGCCTCTTCAGTGGGCCCTGCCAAAACCAGAGAGTCAGCCACCACTTTGCCCTTGGTGAGGCAGGGACGCTGCTAATGTGGTGCGATCCAGTGAGTTTCTCAGCCAAAGGAAATGCCGCTCCTTATGGAGCAACAGATAATTTAGGCAGTGGCTTGAGAGTAGCAACTGGAGAGTGAAATTAGTAAAATGAGATGCAAATTGCTTTGAAAAACAACTAGAGAGGGGCTGACCTCTTCTGAGTCCCAGCTGTTGCCAGCTGTGAGTCAGTACAAGCCAAGCGGTGGGTCTGAAACTTCCTGTCAGATGGCATTTAAAATGGCTGCTCTGTTGCCCCAACTGCCTCCCTCTACTGCACATGGATATCTACATGCAAGTGAGAATATGAAACACGAGCTTTAGAACACTAGGGGGGTCAGTGTGAAAAATCTTCACTGAGCAATTGTACGGCTGCCCACTCCAAAGGCCTGTTTGCCTGCAGCAATTCAAGCTCCTACGGCCAGAGCATCATCGAAGACTCCTTACCACCATCCGAGAGAGTAGTTGGAGTGTGTAGCATACCACATTTCTAGGGCCTTGACCGTTCGTGATACATTCTACTTCTTTTAGAGGAAATATCTTGAATTTTTACATTCATTACAATGAGAAAAGGAAAGCCTTCTGAAGAAACTAACCTACATCACAATAGTATAGCTTATATTACAGAATTCATCCAGAAGTAACACGAAGTGTATTTTTCAAAGCTAAGCTGATTAGATGTGTTGATTGCTGGTCAGTTCACATCGATTCTGTAAAAAGTGGGAAAGAGAAAAATGCATATTGAAAAGAGTCTGGAGGTCGGAAGTTTCAAACTTCTGACATTTGTAGATGATTGACTTTGTAAAATTCTTCAGATGCATCTGAAGTACTAGGATAACAAAAACTGCATTTAGTTATCAAGACAGAAAGTAAGTGTGAAAGCCTGATGTCAGGATGGTTAAAAGGATATAGGCTGATTCTGTTTCCTAGCTCCTGCCGATAAAGTATCAATGTATGTGCACGAGTTTCTGTAGAAGGATGGAGAGGCGTTTCGGTACGTGTCCAGGAGCAGCATATCTACATCGTGTGGTCACTTTCTCTTTAGTGTCTGTGCCAGGTTATACCCCCACCGACAGTGGTGGGTGCCTAAGGGTTCTCTTTCCCAGCATTCTCATAAGTCTTTGTTATCATTTGTTTTCTTGGTGATACTCGTTCTGGAAGTTTATGGAAAATGCAATGAGATATGTAAACTCTCAGCTTTTAAGGGTTAATACAAGCATGGTGTAATTTGCTCTTTAGACATCCCTGAATTACAGCACTCTGGTCGAGTTTTAAAGCTATGTGTTCAACCACATAAACTGATTTGAATTCTGAGCCCCGTGATTGTGGGCTGCCGAGACCTGAACAAGATGCTGGAAAGCGGTATCCAGAGCCTAGGGATTCAAGGCATGTTTCAGGCCATTCGTGGAGACCATTCACTGCTAAGGCTGAGTTTTTAGCTAGGGCCTTTTAACCTCAAGGGATGATTGGGACAGGGATCTTAGAGTACCCAATCATTTCAGAGAGGAAAGTAAGCACCAAAGACTCGAGTATTTTGGTGAGATCTTAAGAGAAACCTTGGCTCAGAGCTGGAAGTCAGCGCACACAGGACACCCAGAAGGGAAGATCTGTGGGTGACGGCTGTTGCCGCAGGGTCAGAAGACACAACACATGCATTCAGTTGAGGGAAGTGGGGCAGCCGTCTAAGAAGGATGTCACTGAGGGGTCACTGTGAGGAAAAGTGGTAAATGGGATGAATGACTAGGTAAGGACAGGCGCCTAGACAGAACTGGAGGAAGCAACAGCTGCTGCTGGCAGTGCTGACATCAGGCAATAAAGGACTCAGATTGGGAAGTGCAGTCAAATCGGAAAATCTGCGGGAGACACAGATTAAAGAAGATGAATGGTTTTGGATCCAGTGGGTAGCAATTAACAGATTTTGAGGAAATGCGACTGACTGCAGCACAATATAATTCTCCGAGCCTCAAGGTTTTACTTTTATACTCATTTTCTGGGCTTGAACTAACTGGTTGCTAGAACCATTGGTTACACTCATTCTTTTTCTACCTTTGTAATTGCACATAAATGGTCTTAAATAAGAGTGAAGGGAGAGACATTCTAATGGATTTTGGCTTCTATACCATAGGAAAGTTTGCTAAGACAGTTAGTTAAAGCCTTGGGCAGTCCTCATATTTGTCCGTTGGGAATGATTTTTTTGGAAAACTCCTGGTGCCTCTTTCTTCCTGGATGTTTCTGAATCGCTGGTCTCAGAACCAGGAGTTAGAATAGTTCAGATCTTGTCTTTCATAGTGTCCTAACTTCTTGTCACCTACCGTTGACCTAAGCTGATAGACAGACTCTATTTAATTCTGATTGTCGCTGTGGACTTTCTCATTAGACAATACTGATTCTTCTAAGCATCTCTGGCTTTACACTGAACCCTGTTCTGTGCAAGAGGCCTTGTACTTACTAGTAGCTATCACCTAATACAGCCTGTTGTTACCCCTTGGGCCATTTGACTATTATAGTTCACACATTGTATCCCGCCTTCATGTCTTTGTATAAAGCACCACGTTTGTAATGTTTGAATTAAATTCACTAGCCGTGGATCATGGTTCAAGAAGTCTGTCTTTGATATTTTAGCATCTTTAGATGTGTGTATGTGCTGGGAGCATTGGAAAGATTCATCGTATGTAAATTTTAGGGATACTACTCTTTTTGCATTTGATGATTTCTTAATGAAGGTCAGTACAGTGCATTTTTTGAATAGTTATATAACCTAGGTGAAATGTCTAAAATTAATCAGGTATTATAAATGAGCAACTTCCTTATCCCCTCCCAACATTTCTTCTTATCAAAGTCTGTAAATAATTATTGTTCTTTGCGTGAGGTTGAAGGCAGCGCCCATGCGATAGGTGTAGATGGGCCCTTTCAGAGTCAGCCACCTCACAACTTTCCCAATAAGCCAATGTGTTATGTATCATATCAGACTTGACAACACTTTTCCTCCTTCCCCTTGGGAAATTTTTATATTCGTTGATTTCATTTTTGGTTTCCTGTTTGTTGTACTTTTGTTTGTTTGTTTGTTTGTTTTTTTGTTGTTGTTGTTGGTGGTGGTGGTGATGGTTTTTTTTTAACCTAAAAATTGCTCATTTTTAACATTAGCATTCAAAGTAATATATTTCATTGTGCTATTTTCAAACATAATTCATCTTTGCTGATTCTCCCAATCTGAAAAGCAAATCGATAAGTAGATCTGATATTTATGAGATCACTTTATAATATGATAAAAATATACATAGTGGAAGCCAACCTAATTAAATATCATGACTCTGGTTTTGTGTGTTGGGGAGAGAAGGAGAGTGACAGACATAGAAAGAATGCTTACACACGTACTCGTGCAATCTAGGGCAGACTTCTGTTACTCAGTCACATCTCCAGCCCATCACTGTCATGACATTGAAATATGTCCCTGCTCACTGTAGTGCGGTTTTCGTGATTTAAAACAAATAAGCCCTTAAATCCTTATGTCTCTCCTCGCTCTCTTTCCTCACAGTTTACCTGAGTATGCTGTTGAGCAGTCTTAGACCTTTGCTAGTCTAATTTCTTAGTCTTTGTTTTGCCAATTATTTTCAGGTCAACATAGTTCCGTTTTCTCTGTATTTTCCAGGGATTTAGAAGCAGGCTGGGGTCAAATCTGATCCTTTGATCATAGTGTAAGTGGTGCCTGGTATGATAGCGAAAGGTACAAATGGTCCCATCTTTCCTTATTTTAGCATTGTTAGTCCTTAATACCTTTAATTCTTCCAGTTAAAAATCTTGTTTTTAACTTCATTTTTCACTTTATTTCTTTACTGTTTATTTTGTGATTTGCTCATTTTTTAGAAGAGCATTCAGAGTAATCTGTTTCATTAATGTTACTTTCACACATAAATTTTTGGATTCCCCATTTTCTTCTCTGTACCTCTGACCCTCTTGGTAACCCTTCCATGCCTCTCTGCTTTCATGTAAAACATGCCAGTCACATACCCTGCCATGGTCAATCTCGACTGCAGTTTGATGAGATCTGGAAGTTTCTACGAGATGCCCTTGAGCTCTTTGCTTCATTTGTTAGTTCTCAATATAGCAAGTTGATGCTTTGTCGTCCCCCAAAGCGGAATACTTCCGTTTCTTTCAGTGTTGTTACTAACGCCTAAATTTAAAAATTCGTCATGATCTCAGAATCCACCGGGTTCTATTTATCAGTCAGCAGCTAAGTCGTTTGTGGCCTCTGCGACTCCATATTATCTCCCGAGTCTTCCAACCGTGAACTCAGTAATCTTGTGAGTTTTTTTGCTTCTGGTTTTAGGGAGATAGTCTACTACAATTCCTGTCGATCAGGAATCAGTCTTTCTCCCATGGTGTCCTTCTTTGTGTTTTAATTGATAAAATGTATATCAAGGCAATAATCTATGTATTGGAGTGTTTCCCCTGCTAGACCGTAGACACAGACAGATGAGTGCACGCACATATTTAAAACCAAATATGTCCTCAGAATTCATATTAATTTTTCAAATTCAAGTCTAAAGATTTTTCACGTAATGTTTTCTCTACTGCATCTTATTTATTACCCATAGTTTTTGTATGCTTTTTGGGTTTATTTTGACACAAGTTCCAGTGTAGCTCAGGGTAGCCTAGACCTTTATTATTCCACTTCACAGTTGAGAATAGTCTTGAGGTCTCTCAGTGCTAGTCTCAGGCACCATTTCTTTGACATGTGGCTGCAGTCAATCCTTCATAGCCTGGATGCACTGCTACAATAGAGAAGGGATCAGTGTGCTCTAGGCATCACTCAGTATCCATCTTAAGTGACCCTGAGAGAGTCTACACAGTCATCTGGGGTCTGTAGGATAAAACAATGGTAGCCATTGAAAGATTCAGGCATTGGAAGAACCCCCCATCCCCACCCCCACCCCCATCACTCTGTGCCTGTCAGTGTGGACATTTCACCCAGGTAAATAGAGAGGCAGCATGGCAGATAAGACAAGAACTTTTCTTCTTGCATTAAACCCACACTGTTCTAGATAAACCCATAGCTGAGTGGCCATGATGGTCCAGTCCATGCTTCAGTCCCAAAAGCATGGCATCATCAAGTGGGTGGATGGACTGGTCAGGCAGTGTATTGAATACCTGCTAGATCAGACCCTGATGTTGGTTGTCTCTCCTAAGCTTCCAGGAGAATGTAAGTCCACAGTCATGTCACTGTTGGACTTCCCTGTCCCCTGGAGGTTTCAAAGGAAAACCAAAGAATTTACATCTTCCAGGCTCAGACTGATGAAATGGAAGGGAGGAGACATTCTGACTCAAGAGTGGATTGTCTTCTTAGACGCACGGCCCATCCACCTCTTCAATAAAAGCTACCACCATATTACATCCAGGGTGGAGAGCCACAGGCTTTCCCTGTCTACCTCTTCGGTACATGGGACATGGCAACTGAGGGGCAGGATCTGCGTTTGTACAAACATAGACTGTTCATCCTCAGAAGTGAGCGTGAAGGATGATGAAGTCAGTGGTCATGGAGTTCAGTGGGAAGATGTCAGTGATAAGAAATGAGCCTGTTTGCTGGTGGTGGGAGGCTGTTTACGAAGGTGCATGTGAACTCTCTACTATCTTCCAACCTAAACATGTAATTAAAAATGACCCTGTGGAGGCCAAGACAAAAGACAATGGCCTTAGACTCCTGATCCCCTTACCTCCACTTCAAACTAGTGCTACAGGTGTGCATGACCATGCCTGACATTTGCCACTCTGCATAGTCTAGGTTTTCAATGACACTAAAGGATTACAAACACTTCAAAGGTACTTGTTTTAATGACGTATTGCTTCTTTAGTTTTACCATAACTCCATTATAACTATAGAGATATCAGATACATTGTATACTCAGTAGTTCTTAACATATAGGTATTGTTCTTGCAATAATTTTGCATTGTCTGTAAACTCGCTTTCTCCTTAATTTTTCAAGTAATTATTTTCACATGTGGTTTAAAGAAAGTCACAAAATTTTCCGCCTAG
The DNA here is from genome assembly GCF_021556685.1 of Rattus norvegicus. NCBI lineage: Eukaryota > Metazoa > Chordata > Mammalia > Rodentia > Muridae > Rattus > Rattus norvegicus. The sequence goes on along the minus strand of NC_141534.1, from coordinate 18,199,003 downwards.
TTTTAGGTATGCATATATTTTTCAGCAGTGTTAATTATGTTCATATTATTCGTGACTTTCAAGAACATTGCCGGCTATAAATGGGACACTATCACAGTGTTCTGAACTAATTGATGTATTCAGCTTCCCCATGATTACAAATTATATAGTTTTATAATGATAAAGTCATATGACTTCCTCACCCCTTTCTAATGTGATATTTGGCGAATACTGCCATCTCTAGCAGTGATAGTCTGCATAGCTCTATTGCTTTACCATGTTCTGGTTTAGCATTTTGTTCTTTATAATGACAGTTGGATGAAGAACACCTTGCAGAAAACCCGGAACCATTCTGAAAGCTCATGCTAAGAACTCTATTTCTTAGACTCACTTTTGGTGTTAAAATTCTTATTGTTTTCAGTAATTGAGATTTATTCAACCTGGGCAGAGTTACTAGGACAGAGAATCTATAAGCTTAAAGGACAGCCTGATACCCTGTGCAAGGGAGGGGTTTGTCTTGATTCAGAGAAGCCTCCAGTCTCCTCTTCAGACCTTTTGCTTATGTATATCTCTCAGGTGATATTTTTCACTGCTATGGATTACAGAAATAGAGGAAAGAAAGCAAAGCCAGTACAGTGGATTATCTTGTTTTAGAGCAACATAGTGATCAATGTGTAGCCGCAAACAACTGGACCGAGCTCTAATAAACTGAGAAATAGTAGCTCTGGGCTCATCAACCAGGTTTCGAGATTTAGTAGCTCTAGTTATAGGCTATACGACTCATTTCTGATGTTTGTGGATCTGCATTTTAGGGTATAAATGGAAACCATTATCAGAGTAGGTTTCTATGAAAGAAAATGACAGAACCAAAGTAGTAGGTGGTGTAGTACCAGGTATTTGGTGCTTATTTATCTAATGATTATTGAAAACAAATTAATATCCTGATTTAAAAATTTTATAATTATCTTTTTGGAAAGATAGTCTGTTGTGCTAGTCAATTATATATTATGAGGTCTTTACAACATACGTTTTACAGATAATATCAATGCAATAATGAAACCAAATACAAAATAAGCCACAGCTGCTTCATGATAGTCATTTGTGATGGCCTCAATTTGTCCCCGTCCTCTGTTTTGTGGTATATGGGAAATGAGAAAAGGTTGTTGGTAGTGAAGTACAGAAGTCTGTAAAACATGAAGCTTTCCCGTGTTAGGCAGTGTTCTGCCACTGTGGAGAGGCACCATGCCTACAGCAACACGTATAGAGTGAAGCATTAGACTGGGGCTGGCTTATAGTTTCAGAGTTTTATTCCACTTTGTTCATGATGGTGAACACTGGGTGAAGGGGCTGAGAGTTCTACATCGGAAAACAGAAGCAGCAGGAACAAAGAGACACTGGGGCTGGCTTGGGTTGTTAAACCCCAAACTCTACCCCTTGTGACATACTTACTTCAAGGAGACCACACCTCCCAGTCCCTCCCAAATAGTTCCATACCCTGATGACTAAGCATTTACATGTGTGAGCCTCTGGAAACCATTTTTACTCATACCACCACAGTCTACCTTCAGGACTATCTGAGTACAAAAAAGATCAACTATATTAAGTTATTAAAGATCCCAATCATCAAAATCAACTAATACACTCTAGTAAAATTTTTGCAACAGCATTTATGACATTTGGGATAAGAGACAAAAGTCCTGAGAATAGGACTGAGGTGAGAAACTGAGGCAGAGAGAACTAAAGCTGTCCTTGTTCAAATGATAAGATAAATGAGCAGAAAGTGTCACTGGCAGTAGTAGATGCCTCAAAAATGTAGAGGAAAGAAATGCATGGACATAGGAGGTGGTGGTACACGCCCTTAGCCCCAGAACTCAGGAGGAAGAGTTTGAAGCCAGCCTGGTCTACAAAGCTAGTTCCAGGACAGTCAGGACTACACACTGAAACCTTGTCTCAAAACGACAATAAAATGCATGGACAGTTGTGATTCATGAGGAAAATATCATGGCGTTAGGTTCTGGTCTTGTACGATACTGAAGAATGAACGCTGTGAGGCATTAGAACTTGAAGGTACGGCTGGTCCGAAGGTAGTGAGTTATCTCAATTGATTGTTCACAGTCAGTTACAGAACTTGAAGGTAACTGGGAAGTCTCACAGGGCTTTTAGGGTAATCGATTCTGAGAGGATCCCCAGTGCTGTGGATTCTGCTGGGTGGGAGAGTTGAAGAGATATCTGCAAGTTACTAGCCTGAATCTCGGTGGTTCATTCTGAAGGAGCTCTGAAGATACTAAAGGAAAACGCCCACCTTTGAGAGAGGGAGCGGAATGCTGGTGTATGTGAAAGATCCAGTCCAACTGATGACAGAGAATGTCCCAGACGCTCAGTGGGCCTGTCAACCCCCGAGGATTCTCAAAAGCCATGTTGAGACTTTCTGGGACGGGTGTGCTCATGTTCCAGAGGATGAGGGCTGCAGGATGCACAGTATAAAGAGTTTTGCAGAAGCCATGAGACTAAGGGGCAGCCAACCCAAGTAGCCTTGCCTGAGCATGACTGACAGCAGAAGGAGGTGGCCCCACAGAGAATAGTGCTGACTCACATCCTGGGAGAGTAGTGCCGAGACACATCATATCTGTCAGAAGGCGTGCATGGAATGGCGTGCTAACTGAAATCCATCTCAGATTTGCGTCTGCTTTGGTTGTTTTTGTTTACGTGAGTTGTGGAAGAGAAAGAATTTAGGCTGATTTTCTGGGCTTATAGTCCAGAGCTTTTGAATATAAGCTGCCCTTTCCTTCCTTTATTTCACTGGCAGTAATATTTGTTCCTTCAGTATATTCTGATTATTGCCCTACCCTCCATCTCCTCCTTGGACCCTTCCACCTCCTCAAGCTTATAACTGCATGACTTCTTTCTCCCTTTTTAGAAAGCATACAGGTCAGAAACAGACAAAATAACCAGAATAAAACAATAAAACAAAACAAAAACTCAGAGAAACAAATAAAAGGAGAGAGAGAGAGAGAGAGAGAGAGAGAGAGAGAGAGAGGGAGGAGGAGGAGAAGGGAGAGGGGGAGGGAGAGGGGGAGGAGGAGAGAAAAGAAAAAGCATGTACACATGCAGAGAAACACCCAAACACATTAACACTCAAATTCAGAAATCATTGTAGATAAGGGAAGACAGGTAATGTAAACATGCCCCTAAAAATCATTGAGACAAATACCTCAAAAATATCAGAATCCATTTTGTTGGCCATTTACTGCTGCTCAGCACTGGGCTCCTTTAAGTGTGGTCTCCATTCTGAGTGAGATACCTTTAGTGGGAAATTAACTAAGGGAAAGGAATTGTTGCCACGTCTCCTCTCAGCCCAGGGAGGGACCAAGTGTGGCTTGGACTTGTTCAGGCCATGTGCTTGCTGCCACAGTCTGAGCTCATATGTGGGGTCCTATTCTGTCTGGAAGGTGCTGTTTCCTAGGTTCCTTCCATTCCCACTGTCTCTTACAATCCTTCTGCCTCCTCTTCCACATAGCCCCTTGAGCCCCGAGATTAGGACTTGATGGAGACATCTGAGTGTTCCAAGATCTTTTACTGTCTGCACATTGTCCAGCTATGGGTCTCCGTGTTACTTCCCATCTCCTGCAGAGGGAAGTTTCTCTGATGATGCCTGAATAAGGGCACTGATCTATGGGTATGATAGAATGATGTCAGGAGCCACCATATTGCTCTGTTCCTTTAACAGAATAATAATGTTGGATTTCCCCCTAGGTCTGTGACCTATCCAGTCTTAGGGTCTTGGCCACCTAAGTTGTGTTGGGCATGGGTTCTATCTCAGATGGTTGTTGTTTACTCCCACAATGTTTGTGCCACGATTGCACCAGCATATCATTCAGACATGCCACCATTGTAGATCAAAGGGTTTTTAGCTGGGCTGGTGTTTAACTCTCCTCTGGTAGTGTGCATTGTTCCTTTCAGTTCCATGAACAATAGTTAGTACACATGAATATCTACTTAGATATCAGCTTGATTTCTCCATGTTTAACGATGTATGTAGGCTCTTTATATCAGAGTGTAGAGAGCAACCAATAGGTTTGACAATAGCCTGAGTCCTTCGTCATTTCTATGGGCCCCCTTGTGCCAACCATTCAATTAGACATAACTCAGGCACTGAAGATTTGGCTTGGTGGTAACAGCGTTGGGGCTTGTTTCCCCTGTTATTTGATGATTCCGTTTAGATTTCTTTGATACCTAATTCATGGGTCAGTGGTTCAAGAGAGAATTAACAAAATCATAAATAAAAATGTAAGGGAGATATAGGTGTAAGCATAATCTTATGATCGCAGATAAGTGTGTTCCACAAGACTGATGTGTATGGTTTTAGGTTTTGAGAACTGTGATTCGAGAAACCGTATAGTTAGGGGCTGAGGAAATTATCAGACTATGGTTTTGACCCCCTTCACTTCCTGCCCAAGGAAACAAGATAGAGATAATTAAAACAATATAATATCTCTTGTAATATACAAAAGTTCACGAAACATTTCAAAATGGTCATTAATGTATGCACATTCTAATTTAATCGAAGTAAATATTTGGTATTTGTATAATAATAATAAATAAGAGAATGAACAAACAAACAGTGGGAAATGTACAAACTTCAACAATTCTACCTCTAGATTTCTACTGTCAAATCATCTACGTATGTGTGATTGAGAAAGTATGTGGGAATGTTGACTTTGGCATAGTTTGTCACAACCAATACAGGATCGACAACCTTTCAGAGATTTTCCTCACTGCATACTTGCAAAGTAGCAGTTAAGGAAGTTAAGCAGGCACAGAACTGAGCTGGTACAAACCAATAGGGCTACCGGTGGCATTTTTCCATTGCCGAGATAGAAACTGTTCCGATCCTCCTGCAGGGCTTACAGATGTGCACCTCCATGCCTGATTTACGTTGTGCTCGGATCAACCCCAGGCCTTGCTAATTCTATGAGAGTACTCTACCCACTAAGCTGTATTCCTAACTCCATTTTCCATTTCCCTTATTAGTAATCATTTTTCTAAAATGATGCTAGCACAGAAAGTCATTAGTAGTTCAATTACCTCCATGTAGTCCTTTGAAATAAAACTCCGTACAGTTCGAATGCCATGGCTACCTGGAACTGCACCAATAAGAAGTGATCCCGAGCTTCTCTTTCTTTCTTATGGTTAGAGCATTTCTTTGACATTTGTTTGTCTTTGACATATAGAATCTTTAAAATTTGGACCGGCAGCTGCTTTCATTTTTCTGAGATACATGCTTTTTATCTCTTTATAGCCTGTCTAGTTTTTGCTTGTGTTTTTTGAATCAATGTTCTTATTGAACTACAGAAGATCTTTACATATTCTGGCTATTTATCTTTTGTCGGTTATATTTTTTGACAAATATCTCATCACAGTCTCTGCTCTCCACACTTTATTTATGATGTCTTTCAACCTATAGAAGTTGTAAATTTTATTACAGTTGAAAGTTACCATCCTCTCCTTTACGGTTTATGCTTATTGGTTCAGTATGAGATATCATGATATCATAAATATATATCGAACTTTTTCATTTTCAAAGTTGACAAGTAGCTTTGAATATTTAGGCTGGTTTTTTTTTGATTATTTCTTTAAAAAGTATAAATTGGGTGTCATTAATCCTGGAGAGATGGTGATTTGCCAAGAGCAGAGACTTAGAGTTGAGTCTCAGTCATCAATCAGGATGTTCTTGTCATTCCATGGCAAGCTCATGCTATATATTTGTAATAAGGATGCATATGGCATGGTCTTCAGCTCCTTAGGAGATGAAAGCTAGAAAGCTAGAAATGCTCCTAGAAAGCTCAGTAGCACCAGAAGCAAGACCATGTTTCTTTGACCATAAAGGACCATTGTTCATTTTCTAATGAGCCATAGACGTACGTGTGTATGTGTGTGTGTAACAATTTTAGAGAAAATTGAGAACATAGAATCAACCATACATCCTTTAAAATATTCCAATATGACTTCCTTTCCCTGATTACATGACAGAGGTAAAAATTTGTGGGACTATGCAGGCATCTTTTGTATGGTTTAGCAACCAGAGTAATTCATCCCAGATCTGGCTTGCTGATATACTTTAGATTTATGGCATGGGTAAACCACCTGTTTCTAAAGATTGGTTTCTGTTTGCAGAGACGCAATGGAGAAGACATACCTGTAGCCCAGACCAAGAACATCAATCACAGAAGATTTGCTGCCTCTTTCAGATTGCAAGAAGTGACAAAAACCGACCAGGATTTGTACCGCTGCGTAACTCAGTCAGAACGAGGTTCCGGGGTTTCCAATTTTGCCCAGCTTATTGTGAGAGGTAACACCTTTTGCTCCACGCCTTTATTCAGACTGTGTGAGTCTATGGACACAGCGATTGGTTTAAGCCACAGTAATCTTCCTTGTTCACCAGCATTACGTATCATCATCATTCGTATCATTCCGGCGATGTCATGTAAAGTGGACGTGTTCACTTAATCTGGTCCTTTGTCCAAGCTTAGGAAGTTAGAATTCGGTTTTCCTAATATTCTTAGATGCTAAAGTTATTAGAAACCATGAGAGCTTATTATACTAGGTGTGTCTGTTGTGAGTGCAGGGAAAATATAAGCAAGGTAAGGGCATATATTATCTTTATTAAAAATTTACAAGTTCTTTTATTTTAGTCAGGAGTTTAGATTGCAGGAATGCAGTGTAGAGAGAATAGATATCCTTTCAGTGTGGTCCTTGACAGTGGCTACCTTAGAAGTCTTACATCGACATATACTGCATTGTGGTATGTGAAAGTGGTGTTATAGTGTCTTTGAGGAAGGGGCAATTAAGCCCAAATGTAGAGAGAGAAAGAATGAATTTTAATTTTATGAAAATGTAGAAGCCAAGTAGCTTCATTGAATCAGATATCAGTCCATACTGACACATATGGAAATGACGAGAAGTTGTGTAAACCTTGGTATGGAGACATTTGGCCAATCTAATGGAAACTGGGCTCTGAGAATGTAGCAGGAGAGCCATCTGTGAAGGAGTCTTCTCTGATTGAGGGAAATGCAGGATGAGAGAAAAGTTCTAAAGACTCATGTAGATAGAGGAAGACCGAGATACATACAGGGAGCTGGAGAGATCACACGGCTAAGGGAGCAGACACCTCTTTCAGAGGACACAGCACCCACACCACGTGGTTCACAACCACCTGCAATTCAAGCTCCAGGGAATCCAATCCCTCATGTCTGACCATCTTGGGCAAACACATTCACACACAGATACCCTCTGACAGATACACAGTCACTCAAGAAAATAACAATATAAACAAATGGATATTTAGAGAAGAAAAGAAAAGAAAAACCAGAAATACTAAGAGGCAGAAATCACAGTATGACCCAGGGTCTAGAAAGAAACATGAGGTATTTTTCATATCCCATTGATTTATTTGATAATGCTTGATACAGAATAATTGTTGTCAGAAACACCGAAGATGCATTGATTCTCATAGATTATTATTTAACAATTACAGAGGGAAAGGAATTAAAATTCAGGTTAGTTGATAATAATCCCAGAACCACAACAATATAATACTATGTGGTGTCAGAGTGTGTAGCCCACGTTTCCTCTCTCTTCATGATGAATTCATTCTCTCCCATGTCAGGTTTCTCTGGCGTTCACATTGGTTTTTTTTGTTGTTCTTGATTTGTTTTTGTTTCGCCCACTCTACCCACACCCCCACCCCTACCTCGGATGGTGAGGACTGAACCCAGGGCCTTGTCTTTGTGAGGCAAGTGCTTTACACTGAGCTAAATCCCCAAATGTGCCAGTCACATTGTTAACTAATCCTCTTCATTTTCTACATACTTCAGAAAGATGCATGAGTTCACTAAAAATAAAACAGAAGCTGATCTGTGTAGGATGGATACAACTTTATCTTCAAGGGCACACGACTCGTAACTACACTGTCTCCTATCACTTGTGCAAGTTCATAAACTTATAGACCCCCTTGTTAAAGAGCAGGACAATATGATACTCTTTCCAGTCTGGCTCAGGAAGGTACCATGCTGTATGCTCCTGTGGATGAGTGCTTCCTCTTTGTATCAACCACATTTCAGCCCCTCACACATGACTCTAGCTCATCAACCTGCCTTGAGGTGTGGAGCCCTGTTGCTGTGTCTTTCATAGGAGTCTAACTCTGAACACACAGTTGTGCTTGGACATTCCTTTAGGTATTTCACATGCCGTGTTTGCAGGGACGTGTGTCTGTTACTGCTGCTTCCTCTCTGCATCTTCAAAAGTCACACCTGTAACTGGCAAAATATGTGTGCAGCATACACGAGTGTGTGTGTGGGTGCACACACGCTCACACACACACACACAGAAACACACATACACACACACAGACACACACACACAAACACACAGAGACATACACACAGAGACACACACTCATACACACAGACACACACACACAAACACACACACAGAGACACACACAGACACATACAAACACACACACACACAAACACACACAAACTCACACTCTTTTCTTAAGGACAGGCCCATACTGGATATACCTAATGTTTGTATAAGGCAGGTGATTATTTTATTCATGTTCTTTATACAGATAGGCCATACTTTTTAATGAACACTTTTACCCATTTATTAAAAACTATTAATTAGTCGATTGTGATTGCATTTTCCCTATCTGTAATATTCTTTTTTTTTCATTTGTTTGTTTTATTTGGCAGTGTTAGGTATCAAACCCATGATTTTTACACAGTTAAGGACTGAGTTCTATCACTGTTCCGTGTTGCTTAATTTACAAGTGTATTTCTATCATTTTTCCCAAGGCCCAGTTTTCCTTAGTTGGTGACAAGTATGTTGTTTTAATATCATTCAAAAACAATTCTTGAATTCCACACAAAATTTAATTTTTTTCATGAAAACAACTTTCACTTATTACCTAAACTACTTTGGATTTTTGTCTTATGAGTGTGTTAAAGTATCATAGGGCTTTGAATGTGTTAGGTAGATTTTTGCTAAAATTATCAATATCCATTCGACACTTTTGACAGTTTTATTTTTAATATATTTTGGGATCTGCCTCTAATAATTTCCAGTGATACTCTTTCTGTCATTTCATCTAAGAACCAATGTAAAGGGGGACATTTCTTATTTGTCCAGATAACCTTAAAACAAATATTGTGAACCAAATCATCTCCCTAGGGATTAGTTGTTCTGGTCGCTAACTAGAACCATCCACCTGGGTATCAGTTGTCCTGCTACTGAAACAATGGGTAAAATTAGCATGGTTGACAGGTCCTATCTCTCAGTGGCACATTTGAAAGTGATGTCCTGCTACATGGACACAAAAGATGGTAATTTTAAGGGAAATTTTGGGGGCAGTGATATGAGTAGTCTTTAATGAGACTTGGCATAGTGTTGCCCGTTGTCAAATATGACCCATGGGGAAGACTTTATTAGTGCACTTTCTCTTAAACTGGAAGTGACAGCCTGTGCTTATGGCTTTTTTTTTTCCTTGTTTGCTCCGAGTGAAAGTTTTACTGCAAAATCCTCACGAGGAGTATTGATCTCTGTGTTCCCAGAGCCATGGGAATGGCAGAGCTGTACGGGAAAGAGAATTTATCTTGTCATAACTCTAGCGTCACTTCTAGATCCTCCTGAGTAATGCTAAGGTCCGCAGCTCCAGGAGGTCCATCCTTAGTGGCAAAGAAGCTTCCGCACTCTGAGAGGAAGAGGAGACATTTTTGTTCAGCAACACTCCCAAGTTTGAGGAGCGCTGCCGGTGGACAGGGTGCAGGATGGGTGTTTAGCAGCCCACAGCCAGAGCATGGCGGATGCCTCCATATATTGTCGCTTGCTTTGCTTCTTCACTACCTCGGCTGTCAACTTTTTTTCCGTCATCTAAATCACAGTTCAGTTTCCATCTGTCCAAAAAACACTGACCTCCCACTTAGTGAAAATTCCTTCACATTTTGCATTTCAAATTTTTATGATACATGTCTGCATTTTACTTTTTATTTCTTTTTGGCATTATTTTGGGAGACTCACGTATCCCAGGCTGTTCTTGAACTCCTTCTTGGTTTTCCAGCCCCCAAATCCTAAGTGATAGATTAGAGACATTCACTGCCACACTCGATACATTTTAGCTTTGAAGCTTTTTTTTAAATCACAGTATCCATTGTTTGTTTCAAAGTTGTCAGTGGTCTGGTTTTTTAAACTTTGCGGTCTATTCTTAGCTATTGTAGCATGCTCTGGAAATGGACGTATTCAGTTAATACATTTATATATTCTTAGTGAATAAGTCAACTGTAGTTATGATTAGGGAGATTCTCAGTCTCATTTACCCAACTTGGTTAAATATTTGCTGTCTGCTTATTTATTGTTGGTGTGTGGAATTGTGTGCTTGATAATGATTCTCAAAATTATAAGACAACGTAAAGCACAAGACACGTTTACTGGCACCTTTGACCAGGATGCAGAAGGCGGCTTCCGGGTTGTTTGATCCAGTCACTAATGATTTAGGTTCTTCTTTGTTTTTAATCTGATATCGGTGATTTGGGATTGCATCACAAGATCACCTCACCCCCCCCAGTCAAATGTCCCTTGCTTACCCTCATGATCAAATGCTCTCTGGTCCCACCCACTGGGGAGAAAGGTGGAACATTGCTGGAGAGGAATAAGAAAAACAAAGGTTGCATTCAAATGAAAAGGCCACAGTAAGACTCCTGCTTTGTATGCTAATTTTTAAGAATTAATAAAGTAAGTTTAGAAGTTTGGATAGGTGACACAGTGGTTCACAACACTAGTTGCTCTTGTAGAGGACCTGGTTTCATTTCTGCACCCACATAATGTCTCACAGTCATTTGATCCCCACAACCCATGATCTCACAGTCATCGGATCCCCCGGGGATCTGATGCCTCTCTTCTGACCTCTGTAGGTACCAGTCATACAAGTGGTATTCAGACACACATGCACGCAAATCACTAATTCGTCTACAATAAGTCTAAATACATATAAAATAAATAAAATAAATTAAGAATGAAAATTTTAGTGGGGGGCGCAGAGAGCTTAGCTGGATGTTGGGAACCAACTGACTGGACTACTCATCGGACAAGGAGAAAATTTTTGTCCTCAGGGCTCCAGAGCATAAGCAGAGTATTCAGTGGACCTTATTCATTCCATTCAGAGAGGCAGTAACTGAGGCAGCATTCCCAGGGAAAGCAGCTCATGACCTCCAAGGACATATGGAGTTTGGAATATGGCAGTGTCGGAGAAGGATCTGTCACATAGCTGAGCAGCAGTGGGCCTCAGGTCACCAATGGAGTCAGAGTTCATCGCATGTGTTGTGAGAATTTTCTACTACCATTCAGCACTAACACAAAGATACGTGAATGTTAAAGCTCTTTTTACTGTAGGGTTTTTTTTTTTTTTTTTGTAGTTTGAAGCTCAGCTCATTTACTTTAGGAACTAGCATGATCGTTGTGTAAACTCCGTAGCTTTGTCAAGATTAACTGCGTGGCGAAGGCAGCCAGGCTGACTCTGGATGAGGTTAGAGAACAGATGAGATTTTTCCACTCCCTGCATGTGGTAGGTGGAGTCCGGTGGCGAAAGGACTTCTTTGTGTTTTTCTATTTCTCTGTGCATCTCTGGATGCCCTGGAATTTGCTCAGTAGACCAGGCTGGCCTCACACTCAGAGATCCATCTGGCTGTGCGTCCTGGTTGCTGGGATCAAAGGCCTGTGTCACCATTGTGGGGAAAGCTCTTCTTGTAGTGCATGAGTTGGTCTTCGCCTTCTCAGGTGAACCAGTGAAGCTGCTTGTAAGTTTTGCTCAAAATATTTTTTCCCTGAAAAATGAATCTTGTTTTGTCCAATATCCCTTTTCTGGTTCTATCATTTCTGTGTGCATACTAGTTAAAAAAAATCACTTCTGAATATTTCATTATTTTTCTTCTAACAGGAGAGACATCTGGGTAGTGGAAAGAGTGACTTACCTTCCTAATACTTTTCCTAACTGACGCTTTAAAGGCCGTGAAGCTTCTAGCTCCAGACCCTCAGGAACCTGCTTAATGCCACACAGTATTGATTTTTAACCAGTGCTCATATCGTAGCTGTCAAACTTGTGAATTCCTATAAGGACCTTTTCTCCTAACGGTGACTCGAAGATCTTTTTCTTTAATTCTATTGTGAAAGCGAGTCAACTGGGCAGGACTTCTAAAGGTTTTTTTTTTTTTTTTTTTTTTTTTTTAGGTTTCCATTTTTACATCCACATTTTATAGAATCTGAAATATATAATGAACACTGTAGAACACACTGATATCCTATATATTAATTTTTTTATTCCCTTCAGTGGCCTTAGAAAGATAGGAAAGGCTATACAGGCAGCAGAAACCAAGTGCTCTAAGTTCAGAGGAATTGTAAAAGTTCCATAGTTAATTTTTTTGCTTTGCCACCATACCCTTGAAGGTCATAAAGGAAACATTGAGTGTCCTTTCATTCCTAGTACCTACTTCTGATGCAGGTGGCTCATTGTTCAAGATGCCTGAGTTGAGGGAAAGGAGCAAGAGAGTATGTTACTTCCAATACTGCAGTAAGGTATAACCAGAAAACAAAAACAGATTTGAGTAGCTCTTATAATCAGTTGGAGCAATGATGTTCTAACTAATAAATATTAAAAAATTGTAATAGGATCTTTGTTCTTTGAAAAGTAATTGGTTTATAGTTCTACTCTTACTACTCATTAGAACTTATATAGCCTAAACTCTTCTGCCCACCTCTCTATACCATTGTTCCTGACAGCAGTGCCAGTTTCTCTTAATGGCTACTCTCCAACTCGATAGAATGCAAAACCCGTAGTAGTCATTGTCTTTTTATTTACTTTCTCTAAGTTCATTTCTGAAATTAAAATGCAGCATGAATCCTGTGCCAAAGGGCACCTGCAAATTTTTCTGAGGGTGAGTCACTCCTGTGAAGCTAGAGACATTGTTTATCGAGGAGCTGCTGGCCAGAGCTCTTTGAAGTGAGTCTTCAGGGAGTTTGGTTTGTGTCTATTCTTCTTAAGACTTCGCAAAGGGGGTTGGGGATTTAGCTCAGTGGTAGAGCGCTTGCCTAGCAGGAGCAAGGCCCTAGCAAGGCCCTGGGTTCGGTCCCCACCTCCGAAAAAAAAAAAAAAAAAAAAAAAAAAAGAAAAAGGAAAAAAAAAAAGACTTCGCAAAGAATCAGAGAGGAAGTGCATCCTTGACATGGTAAATAATTATCTGTGTGGATCTTGAGGGAGTTTGATTTTCAAGCATAAGCTATAGGCCTTTCCTCTGGAGCCTTCAGCTCCCTTCTCTTGGAGTTCAGGATGAGTGTAATTTGGCCTCACTTCTACCTGGGGACTTACATCTACTGTGGGTTTGTTATTTATAGGTTTCTTCCTTTTTATTATTTTTCTTACCCCCGATCTCAAATCCAAAAGAAAAACAGCAAAGTTGGTTTGCACTAAGGTTTTCAGTCTTTCTGTCTTCCTTTGGAACACTGTTGGAAAAGTCAACCCCTCTCTCTTATCAAATCCTTAAGTCAAAACTCCAAAAGAAACAGTCGTCTCAGCCTTGGAATGTTTATGATTTAACACAATAACAAAATATGGACCTGCTATCTTGGCATGGAATTTTAACTAAGACTTTGGTAAGATTTATAATTGTATGTGGGAAAGCGAAAACAAAAACAAAACTTCCCGAAGAAAACAAAACGAAAAAATCAACCAAAAAAAAAAAAAAAAAAAAAAAGAACCAAAGTAGCATTGTATTAATTCCCTCATTAAGCACTGCTGTGGTAAATAAATAGTGTCACACTGTGAGAGCCTTCTGGAGTGTTAACTGAGCAGAAGCCCTGTAGCTGACAAACTGAAGTCAGTCAGTGATGGCACAGACATACTTCCCAGTTCTGAGGAGTTCACATGATGATTTTTAACTGATGCAGGGCTGTTCTGTTTCACTGGTTGTCCTTCCTGGGTCTCTTCTACATCCTCCAGTGCTGTTTTTTTTTTTTTTTCATGAGAGTCAGTAACAGTAGTAACATTGCCTATTTCTACAGGCCCATGGGTGAACTTTTGTATTCAGTTTTGACTTCCTGTGAATTGTTTCTCAGTCGAGATGCTTCTGTCTCCTTAAAAGTTGGGTCCCGTGCACTCAGCATCCCAGCACATGACCTTTAGTGAAGGCTAGAGACACAGAAAACAGAAGCACATTGGCGACTGCTACAAACCAAACCATGAGAGCCAAGCAGCATGTACTTGCATATTACCATAAATCCATCCATCCTGGCCTGTTCGATTATCATAATATGGTAGACGCTTACTTCCTTTCTGAGTTAGTAGACGGGTTTTTAATCTTTCTTATGAAATGTTTAGTTGACCGGCAGTTGAAAACAAGTCTGCAGCCCACGAATGCAAATAAACATTTACATTTCTGTGAGATCTCAGTGAGTATGGCTTTGGTTTACTTCGGAGTTAGGAAGTTTCAGAAAAAGAAACAGCTTTACCGTCAGGATTAAACACTAGAATCTGGGGCTGAGGCCTCTCTTAAGGGTGAATGTCAGAGATATGTGCAGCTGCATTCCAAGATTACATCTGCAGTCATTATCTATGCTCCCGTGTTGTAAAACAGGTATAACCTGGAAATGGGTTCTCTCTTGAGAGATATAGGGAGCAGATGATTTTTAACTTTGGGGCATACGTTAGAAGAACACTTACATTGTCCAAGTTTTACTTCCTGAGCATAAAAAACCATTTTCTTGTTGTTTTCTTACCCTGTTGCCTCTTTGAAACCATATTTAGGTACATTAGCATAGAATCTTGGATTGTATTAAAACAAAGGGAGAGAAATAAAATTATTACCTCTGTACTTTTTAGGTATTTGTAGTCCCAACTACTTGCCCCAGGGAAGTTAAGGTCGTTTTCAGATACATATAGGTGAATTCTTCTATAACCTGCCATCTCCTAAAATGGCTTCGCTTCATATTAAGTTAAATAAATAAATCATGGCCATAGTCCTTTGCCATGCAAAAACACAGAAATGCTTTGTCTCCTGAATACACTGGAAATTTCTTTCCTGTCCCCCATAGTCCTTAATCAACAAGGGAATACCAGACCTTTTCATAAATCTTCTGTTCCTGGAGTCTCTTCCCTAGTCCATCCTCCCTTGGTGGTTCTTGTCGCTGTTGTTGTTCTCCCTCTGTCAGATATTGTTGTGCTTTCACGGCCATATTTCATTCGAGTCTGTAATCATATACCTAATGTCCAAACAGTCATGATTTTCTCATATGAAGTAGTAGAATTGCTTAATTATATACTTTCCCATCTAATGTTGTTTACTTACAAAAGGATTTTTATATGATGCCTCTTCTTGGTACATTTACTCAGAGCAAAGTCGCATATTCTTTCCTTTGTTCGAACCACGGTAGAATAAAAATAATGTGCGTTCAATGATAGCTTTGGGGCTGGAGCGATGGCCCTGAGATTTAGAGCATTAGCTGCTGTTGTAGAGGACTCAGGTTCAATTCCCAGAACCCACATGGCACATCACAACCGTCTCTAACCCTACACTCTCACCCAAAAATACATGCAACACGTGAAATAGAAATGTTATGAATTTTAACACGACAGTAGGTTCCCCAGTTATCTGTATTTGATTAAACATGCTCTGGCTGCTCTGTCCTTTCATTCTCATTCTTCTGGTATATCCCACTGCCTCTTAGATTCTACTCTACTTCCTTCCACCTGAAACAAAAGAATGTCATGGATCGTGTCTTCAGAATTAGAGACACAGCTCCATTGCTGCCTCCATTGCTGAGAATATGAAGCCTGCACCTGAACCCTGATGGGTTTAACAGCTCAAATAAGCAGAAGATATACCAAGCAGAGAAGGCATAGGGTGTGCATGTCCTTATAGACCAGAGTTGAACATCAGTTTAATGCAGTTTTTCCTAAGGGAGGCAACCTGAGGTGCAGCCAGAGCTGTACTACAGGCCTTCATGAGGTAGTGTGCTCGCTGGTTGACAGGAGTTAGAGTCATCAGAGAAGAACGAGCATGAGTGATCAGTGAGGGAGTGCCCATCCCATTGTGGATGGAGCCATGCACGGGCTGGTGGTCCTGGGTTCCATAGCAGGCTGAGGAAGCCATGAGGAGAAAGCCAGGAATCAGCATCCCCCATGGCTCCTTATCAGTTCCTGCTTCCGGGATTCTGGCTTGTTTTGAGTGTCAGTCTTGACTTCCTTCAATGATGAGCAGCAGTATGGAAATATAAGCTGAAGTAAACACTTTCTCCCCAACCTGCTTTCATGGTTACGGTGTCTCATTGCAATAGAAACCATGATTAAGACAGGTAGAATGTGAAAACTAAAAAACAAAAACATATATTTGCAATTTGGTTTGGAATGCATGAAAGGTTTAAATTAAGCACTGTGTTTGTCCATATCTGTCTCAAAGATTAGAATCTCGAGTGTGATGGATTTTCAGGCTATAAGTTCAACAGTCTGACAGTCTGCACAGCCTGACATGGCGAGGGGTCACTGAGAGGCTGTATGGTAGAGTGGGGCACTGCTGACGATTTATGGAAGATATACTGATAATATTCCGTGGTGCCAAAGGTGGTCCACCCAGATGCTTAGCCTAAGATTCCAGTTGGATCTGGTTGTGGATGTTAACTCGGAAGACTTGTATAAGGGTTTGCTTGAGCAAGTAGCTGATGACTTCATTGCGAACATCCAGCTTGGATGTAAGGAGCACATCCAGGTTTAAAGGCTTTGTGGGCTAAGTGCAGACTAATTACAAGGTACTGAGTCAGAGTCTGACAAGGTGAATTCACAGTGAATGCTGAATAAAAGTCTGGATTTCGCCCATGTTATTAGAAAATTCTACATTGTGAAAGCTCATGGTAACTGCACAAGTATTTATAGTTTATACTATAACTAGTTTATAGTATAAACAATTATAATTATCATATAATAAACAATATAATATTACAACAAAATAAGATAATAAACAATTTATATTGATCCCTGACTAGCTTACAAATAAATGAGACTCAGACTATGGTTATTGGGGGGCAGAGTGGTTCACAAATAAAATTACTGGTGGGTCATCTCTAATCTACTCTTCTAACTGGCTCCCTCCCCAGTGGTGTACCCCAGATGCTTGCTTTTTCTCCTGGCCATGGGCTCATGGTTCCTCTCCCCTCATTGGTGGCTTCCTCCCTGGCTCTCTGTTATTTCATCATCTTCCCTGCTCTCTCCTCCTCCCGGGAGTTTTAAATCAAAGGACAAGGTTTGCCCAGCCAAAGCTTGTAAACAGGACTGTAAGTAACCATGAAAAGGGCACTGTGGGGCGTTCAGATATAGAGTTCAGCATGACCACACATAACAACAGAAAGCATAAATGCAAATTTATAAATAAAAGGATACTAGTGTAGTTAGAATACTTTTACCCATAGCCTTCTCTACATTACGAACAAATGTGAATGCTTAAGTCTCCTTTCCTCAACATTGCAGATGAATTTCCCATGGAGTCAAGGGCTACCAATTCCATGGATCTTTTGGCCTCTACAATCCTAGTACTTGGTACTGTTGCCTCATCACATACTTTAGACCAGCCTGGTCTATATAGTGAGTCTCATGCTAGGCAGGGTCACCTGCAGACACCTTGTAAAAGAGAAACAGGGAAAAACGTTAAGTAAAATCTTTTCTCCTGATTTAAAAACAAAACAACATTTTACTTCACAGAAACGAGCCAGATTCTGTAAGGCATTTACCATTCTGTCTGTTCTGCAGTGTTTGACGGCTGCTGCTGCTAACCACACTTTGCCTTTGTTTTTGTTTTGTTTTTCTTTTGTTTTTGTTTTGAGGGTCTGGATGTAGTCAGATTTTTCCTTCCCGGACTTTTCTCCCAAAGCATTTCCATTTCCTCAAAGAATGTCATTCTATCTAGCGGGTAGTGTGAAAATATTTACTTTACGGAAAGATAAAGAGTTTCTGCCTGTCATAATTTTTCCTGTGTTAAAACTCCCACTAGGCTTGACATTTCTGCGTTTTGTGCTGGATTGCTGAGAAGCAGTTACCATGACCAGGCTGGTTGATGCATGGTAATGATGAAAAGAGGGATGCTTGGAATTCAATATGGATGGCAGAAATGCACGGTGTCAGGGAAGCCATATATTAAAGAGAATTTGAATTGGAAACTGAATCCCCACCTGCCACTGGGAACATTTTGATCGTTTTGATTTATTAAACTTTTATAACAACATTCGGATGGAGCTGAATTAAAGACTTTAGTCTGGAATAGTTTATTGTACGCCAGCCACTGTGCTACCGGTGTCGTTTTCGAAGGTTCTAGAAGTCTGTGAAGAGAGAAGAACGGATGGATGAGGGTTTGTTTTTATATAGCAATTTATCCTCAGCCTGATGAATATCACCTTAAGCTTGTCTTTGATTCTCCTGTGGATAAACAGGATTTGAATTTTCAGAATTTTAGGTTACCTTGAATTTTTGATGTTTTGCAAGCATATTTGAAAGAGTGACAAATAATTGTCTTATTGGAGTGGCACCTATCTTACACACACACACACACACACACACGTGCACACACACACACGTGCACACACACATGCATATTGGGCATTTGTGCGTGTGTTCCTGGGTTTGGTGGATAAATATTCACCCACAAACACTACTGGAATGCCTTGGAAAGCGCACTCCCTTATCACTGCTGAAATTCTGTGCCTCAATCCTTTTGAAAGTCGTCTTTCAGCATCAGCAGCCATGAGTAGTCCGTTCTGAACAGTGGCTCCCTGATAAGGAGAAATCAATTACTATTAGAGAGGCGCTAGAGGTTAAAGGCATTACTGGTTCGCACTTGGTTTTGCAGCCATAAGCGGATAGTTAGCTGTGAATCAGGAACGATGCAGAAGATGGATGAGACAGAGTTCAAGGAGCTCTAATGCGAGGGTCCAGGAC